>NC_084604.1:24659131-24980203 GCF_033807715.1 Cololabis saira
GACAGTGAATTTAACTGGTGTCAACTTCATTGATGTTTTCTACTCTCAGAAGCAGCCGTGTTGGATTATTTAAACCAGAATATATAACATTTCATCTACTTTCTGAGTTGATGTTTAACGTCAGGCTTGTTTTAGTTGAAACTTCCAACCAGAAACTCTGGAATTGCGATTTCTGAGCACAAAAGCAATCCACCTTTATCCCGGGTGACAGAGTGGGACTTGTTCAGGTTCAAGCAGTTGCAAATATATCCATTACTTTGATTTTGTCAGGAAGTCTTCACATGTGCCATTATATAGACGCCGCATGAAATCTGCTCTGAAGTGCAAATGCATCTGAGAGGTCAAAGAGATTTATTCAATTTATATACTTTCAAAAGGTAAAATTGACTAACTTACAAACTGTAAGTTAAAATTCCACTACTTTGACTGCATGGCCCCCATCCACGCTATCACTTAAGTGTAATTACTTTTTTTAAAGTCATTAAATAGCTTAGAATTGCAATTTATTTTGATGTCTAGGTTAACTGCCATTTACAGTATTTATAAAACACATATTCAGTTCTGTTAAAAACTTTGATTCATATTGTTTTTGTGCCTAACGAAATTAAACACATTTCTTACTAAAACATAGACTCAGGATCATTCTATCTCTGAAATGGGATTTTACGCCCTATTTGAGATTGAGTTATTAGGGCAGAAAATAATAACTGGAACTGTAAAGTGCTGTTCTCATTAAAATTATTATTATTACAAATTACCTGATTCTCATAGGTTTTATGAATCCTAACCCAAATTGGTCTTTATCTGCATTTTCACAGTTGCACATGCTGGTCTGAATTTTGAGAAGAAAGGAACGCAATAACTATTTCTACGTGACGTAACTGAAAGTAATATGAGTAGTATGATGAATTATTTTGGCAGTGGAGTAATAGGTAAAGTGATAACATTAATTTCCCAAAGGGTCAAAAAAATTAACTTTTTTTTTTTTAGAAAACAAGCCCAACACTGCAAATAGGTGCATGAACACAGTCAAGTGCATAGACTCATGCACAAACAGGGTTATGAAATGTTTCACGGGCAAGCCCTTCAGTCCATCTCATCCACCTTTCTGGTAGAAAAGACATTCAGCTCTTTGTTGTCGCCTGTAAAGTATTGTAACAAGACCCTCTTGAGGAGGAAGCTCTGAAACATACACACAAAGGACCTCTGTTTGTGATTGGAGAGTTAGTCAGAATAAGAAACCGTGTCTTTCTGCTACCCCTCTATTACCTGAGGCCGGAAATCTAGTTTAAAATAAAATAAATAATGAAAATATCCTGGATCAACAAGTATATATGTTTCCGCAAAAGGTCTCTTAAAAACCACTCACATACAGTATAAATATGTGTCTATAAATGTCAAACCGCAGGTTAAATTCAGATTTAAGCACTCTGGGTGTTACAAAGACTCAGTATATTTCCACACTTTTCCTCTGTAAAGCTCTGCTCTAATCTGTAGACAGCATAACTGCGACACCTGACTGGCAGCAACATTTGGGACTTTTTCCAAAGCGGCTTACAACTTTAACTGGGTCAGATTTTGTGCACGAGCCTCCACTATGTAGGTGCAAACAGTTAACTCGTTACACTGGAGGTGACTGGCTGACAAGGAGATCAACCTGTCTGAGCTGAGCCATGATGAATCAGCAAGAAGACTGCTGCTCAAAAACCATTTGCATTTCGGAAAATCACAGACCTCATACCAGAATATAAGAGGGATATTATCCAGGCATTTTTTTTATTATTATTGTTATTTCTAATCAAATATTTGTTTTGCTTAATCTGGAATAAAAGGGTCACCTGTTTTTTTTCTCTCTTTTTTCTGTATCGCTGCAAATGGAGAGGAGGAGCTCACACACTTGTTGCATGACTGAATATCTATACTGACATCTAGTGTACAATTAAGTAATTTACTTCTCTTTGAAATGTTACCTTACTGTTACGCGTTACTTTTCTTTCCAGAAATTGTAGGAGACACTGATAATACGTTATCTGAGGTTTGACTGATTTATTTACACGTGCAGCACTATTACATCATTTAAGAAAAAAAAAATGTAATGCATGCATAAATGTGCTTTCTTTGTGCATTCAGCGTGCTTTAGGTTAGACCTAAAGAATAATCACATCAAATATAGATTAATTTCTATAACATGAAAGCTAACACACATCTTTTGAAAGGTCACAGCTTCCTATAATTGTGTTAACATTCACATGATTGGCATAAATATGCACATCTCTTATTACGATCTCACAATGTCATAGAATCTTTATTCCACAAAGGTCTATCAGTAAACATCAACATCATATGACTTAAACACATAAAGGTGCAGAAATATTTAACATCATCCTGACTTTAAGAATATCCTACATTTGTTCGTCAATGCTTGTCCCTGTCCTTCATGTCTTTGAAGTGTAAGCTGGTCTTAAAAAGGACTTATAAGTTAAGAGGATCTTGAGAGATCACTGTATCACTGCACTTGTCTTGCGACCTGTTTAAACTACATGCTTCTCTTTCTCAAATAGTCAAACTGCTATCATAACGTTTGATTGCTTCAGCAAGAAGGTTAAAACACAGTTGTTACATTTACAGTTTAACTGCTAGTCATCATACATTCATATGCTGTCTAAGTTATTTTTTCTCAAAGAAAAAGCTTTGTGCAAAACAAATACAGAGCCACAGAAGTATGCCAAGAGACCTTTGAGGTCATTCATCTATACTCAGTTTACAAATGTCTGACATTTGTGCGCAGCTGGGAGAGATCCGGGTGGATTCACAAGTTGGTCCAGGTGGTGTCCAGGATGGCTGACCTGGTCCCTGTGCCTGACAACAACACAGCAGTGCTGCGTGCAAATCCAGCTGGATGTCACCCAGTCCAGCTCACAACACAAGCTGGTAGCACCTCATGTCCTGCACCTACTAATCTCATTTAGCATCCAGTGACAAGTTATATACAGAAAAAAGTGCAAAAGACGCAGTGTTCACACCTCAATATTTACACATTTTGCTAAGTTTCTGTGAACAGGGTACTTTGTGCGTTTCGGAAAAAGCGAATACATTGATCAGTGGTACAAGAGTGCTGAACAAGCCAAGACGTCACACCAGCGGCTGTTCTCTGGTAGAGTAGGAAATTACACCTGTTACATCATGGAAATGATCAAAGTGCCACAGAGGAAGCAAGGATGATTAAAACACCAAGGATTTTGGAGGAGATTTCTTCACGTTGGCTCAGCTGTGTTTAAAGACTACTGACGTATTTAAGGAAATGACTTTAAATCTGTAAGTGATTTCGCCGGTCAATCAGCTTTCCCGGGCCGATTCTGACTGAATGTTCCCATGGTAAGGCACGGGAAGGGGAGGGGCAGGGGCTGTGGTCCAAGTGCAACATCAGCCAAGTTCCCACTAAACATTATAAACTGCCTTTCTGTTTTAACTGTATGTCAGTAATATTCAGCGAAATTACCGAAATTAGTCTCTTTTTTTTATTAACCAAAAGACCAGGCGACAATCTTTTCCACACAAAATAAATCATAAAATATCAAGAACTTAGATGTTGTGGAATCTGAACCACATGGGGGGGATTACTGATAGTGATGTACAGGAAAATAAAGGGCGGGGAAAGAAATAACAGAATATGGTGCCATTATTTCCACCAGTATTATTGGGTTTTTTTCATGATACCATCATGAATTAGTTTCTTTTTGGTTTAGTTTTATTTTGGAAAAAATAAACCTTAAACCTGCAGCTTAATTTAGCTTAAGTTAGCACAAAGACTGAAAATGGAGAAAAAGCTGCCAAATCATTATAAAATCCCACCACGAGCAACTCTACACCTCACTATCATGCTAAAATTCATATGAAAATTATAAACACATATTTACAGTTTTTTTAGGGTGTTTCTTAGCTGCATCTACTTCCAAAGCAGGGACACAACTATCAATATACCACATTTCCCAAAATGACCAAAAAATATAGTTGAAACTGTGTGTGTCCTCAGTCCATCTTATCTGAAGAGGTGGCTGGACGGTTTGTAGTGCTGGGTGAGTTGGCGGCAGCTGTAGCCGGACATGCCGACACCCATAAGACCCAGCAGGATGGCCATACGTGATGTGGCAGGACCCTCCTTGCCTTGCAGCACAGTCATGGCTGCTTGAGTCTGAAAGAGAGAGCAGGGGTCACCACCATCAACGTGCCCGTGACAACCTTCACCGGGGGTCGTCATCGCCAGGGAGGATAGTGACCCGAGCAGCGGGTCAGGGGTTTTTCTCCTCAGTCTGGTTGACTCCATAAAGACGTGACCTTGGTCAGATGCCCGTCTCATCCCAGCGATGGTCTTACCATAAGGGAAGAGTTGTACTAGAAGCTCCATTTTTGTCAGGTTTGGATTTACCTTAAACCAAACCATATTGCTATTGCTTGTGTTTCAGTGCTGTGGCTTTGACGTCATCTCAGAATTTTGAGCCAGTCCAAGACATGCCCTAAAGTCAGATATGAATTTGGTTATTTTCTACGCTCATTGCTGTTATGTTACTTGCTGTGAAGAGAAAAATGCGTTCTCAATTTTTTTCTCAGATAAAAGAAGATGAACATGAACTCAGAGAAACATATAAGGAAGTTCAGGTTTTATTATTTAAATCATGCTTTATATTCCTTAATCCAGCGGCAGATGTCTCAAATAATTTCCAGGGTGGTTGGGGTGGCTTGGATGTCAGCCATTGTTTGGAGATCCAATTAAAAAAGTATTTACCTAAAGCTAGGGAGCTAAGACTGCTTCAATTGAAATCCATTTAAAAACAGGCTGCTGCAGTCTTCTGTCCTACATACTGCTGTGACTCACATAGTTAGGAAGTAGTTTGTGTCCAGTGATGATGATGAATCCCTAATATTTTTTAGCTTTCTGCACAACAAAGTAACTCAAATCGACAGAATTATTATATATGTTCCTCCTGTCAAATTTGAGTAACTCAAACAGTTGTTGGATGTGTTCAAACAGACACAGATGAGATCATATTTGAGATTAAGCCCAACAGTCTCACTAAAGGCTTATTTAGATGTTCCTCCTCTGCTCTACCACTGCACATGCCCTGTGATGTCTAAGACAAGTCAGTGATATATTCAAATAAAAAAATCACTTTAAAGCATCCCACATACCTGAAGGTATCTAATATATCCAGGGGTCAGTCGAGGAATACGGAAAATCATTTTGGTTCTTCCTGCTTCTCAGAGAACACAGAACCTCTCTGAAACTTGCCCACAGGAGTTTCTGTTATGCAGCTTTGTCCCTGAGCTTCCCTGTGCCTCTTAGGCCTTTGTTTTCCCCACTGAACTGAATGTGGCAGCAGCAGCAACTCGCCCCGTGTCCACAGAAACAAACAAACACACCACTCACTAACTCAGCTACACCAACCCACACCTGTACTACAACGATATCCCCTTGAGGAAATCCAGTCTCCACAGGTAGGTTATAAAGGCTCGGATTTGCTGCCTAAGCTGTTCACGTGGTGTGTTTCTGTGTATCATTGTGTGCATCTGCTTTTGTGCCAGGAGTGGATTAGCGGAGCCACTGCAGGTGCCGTGGATTATTATAGTTGGCAGAGATGTTCTCAGTCCATTGGCAACCAATTATGTGGGGAAGAAATACGTCACCTCATCAACGGATGACCAAGCTACTCTGCACTGACGTCTGCGGGGTCACCGTCAAGATGTTTTAACAATTAGGAGCGATTAAAGGTTATTTTCATCACAAAAGTGGCACGAATGATTCTGGCACAGGAGACTACAGTTGTAGAGGAAATCAAGCAGTATCTCATGACTTTTATCCCATCTGATTAAATTTTATAGCCTACATATTCCCTACCGGAGTCTCAGTCATCCACAGTTTGCATTCGTGATTAAACATATAAAAAACAAAAAACTATAACTAAACTACCGGTATACAAACTCAGTCTGTTTGTGTTACCATACTAATATGTATCTAATTTTTTATACAAGTTTTAATATATAATATATATTATACAAGTTTGGATTCAGTGCAGTGCTCTTTTATTCTTAGAAGGGTTCTTAATTAAATCAACTGACCTGGAAGTTAGTGGCAACCACAATAAATGATCTAAAATGCTAAGGTGTGCAACTTCAGTGCTTTTATTATCGCCTTTATCACAGAAGAAAATACTTGTTTCCTTTATGAAAGGAAAATAGGTAATTCTGACTTTTAAATCTTTCTGTGGCCCCAATTGTAAAAGACCTAAATCATTTCTCAGTTTCCCCGCCCTGATGTCCTCTCTGTGACTCGTCTCCTGGGATCTCCAAACACGCAAGTAGAGAAGAGACATATGACCTTGTTTCAACTATAATCTAAAACTGATATCAACTGAACATAATATATGACTCAACTACGCCAGCTATTCATCATTTTGTTGCATCTTACAGCTGTATTCTATTATTTCTGTCAGATAAGAATTATATTTTATATTTTATTTTATTTGATTTACCACATTAAGCATCAAATCATTAATATTATAACTTGATTGAATTATAATTAATTTAACTATAAATCAAGAATAATGAATTTAGCTAAATTTAAAATAGAATTAGATTGACTGACTCAGAATGTGTTTAACTGAACTTTTTAACCAAAGAACCCTTAGATGGATTTTGCTTGGCGTTATACAAACAGCATGAATTTAATTAAAATTATCTTTCTCTTTTCCTTATTTAAAACTTCTTCATTTAGGCAATTTAAGTTAAACGTACTTCTGCAAATGCATATCTTTTTTGTGTTAACGATTATATATATATATATATATATATATATATATATATATATATATATATATATATATATATATATATATATATATATATATATATATATATATATATTGCTTTTATTACATGAACTATAGTAAGGATTTGAAAAATCAACACTGAGCTCCAGATGTAACATCTTTTTTTTTTTAGAAGAAGTTATATACAGAGAACATCAGACAAGTGCTCCAATATATGTAACAAAAAAATAAATATAAAGTTCCAGAGAAATTAACAGAAGTAGGGAGAATGACACATAAACGAATTAATAAATAAAATATGAAAAAGAAAAAAAAAGTAAATGAAAAAATAAATAGGTAAAATGGAAATACAGTATTCATCTTTAAAAAAAACTTTGCGTATACTGTATATCGGTGGATGTTATACTTTGTTTGGTGTCAATTAGTTTAAGGGATTTAATGTACTCTTTAAACTCAAGTAAGAAACCTTTAAAGTGGGGTGGAGTTTTGGAGTAGGCTATTTACATTTGTGTATGTGAAATTTGCCGTACAGAATGAACAGGTTTATAATAAAAGTGATGTCATTTTCTTCATGGACAAAATAAAATATCACACTCCTACAGTCAATTGAGATGTTTATCTTGATTTTAGACACTATATATTGTTCAAATTGAGACCAGAAATTGAAAGCTCGAGCACAGTGGTAGAATAAATGAGTTATGGTTTCTGGTTCCACGTTGCAAAAAGTGCAGTTATTTTCAATATTTAAGAATTTAGAAAAATATGCATTTGTTGGATATATAGTGTGCAGAATTTTAATGTGAACCTCTTTGGAGATACAATACTTATAAGGCAATGTCCAAGCCTTCTTCCACTCAGTGTCTGTAAAGATGTTATCCCAAAATGCCTTCCGTCGAGGAATTATCTTTTATCTTGTAATTTTTTTTCATACCAACCTACGTGTGTCATCATGTTGTTGTTTTTTTGTTATTTTTTCCTCCATATATATTAATGGTTAATACCAAGTTTGGTAAAAAAAAAAAAAAACTAAAGCATATATATGCATTTTAATATATAATAAATTTGATACACACACACACACACACACACACACACACACACACACACACACACACACACACACACACACACACACACACACACACACACACACACACACACACGTAAGATATATATATTTATTTTTATTTTTTATGTGAGGGGGGTGGGGGGGTCGTCATGTTGTTGACAACACAAGTTATCAAGTCAAACCAGTTTTAAAAAAAAAGTCAAACCAGTTTAAAGAAAACGGCTCAGAAAAAAAACGATTTTAATGTTTAATTTCCAAGTTCACTTTTTCTTGTGACGAACTTGATTGCACAAAGCGAAGGTACAAATCGTGGAACAGGAGAAAAAAAAGATGTCAAAAACCAAAAAGGCACTTGTCTGGACAGTCATTACGTCAAACCGCGTCATAACTGCGCGACGTGACAAAAGAAAAGCCCGAGTAGCGCCAAGGGGGCTAACGCAGTTAGCTTCAGTTTGTGTGCAACAAACGTTTCTCGACAATTAAACAACACCAGAGAAACTCTACAGAATTTCTGGGAGTCACATCCCGTCGATGTTGTTTCTCCAAAGAAGAGTGGGATTATTTCTCCCCAGCTGGTAAAGTTGAGCTGCTGAATGTGGCGAGCTAACGGCTAACGTAGCTGCGTAGTTGAGTCTAAACTTCAGCTCCTGCTGCGTTTCTGCAGAACTAAGTGTTCCTCACAGAGGGACATGGGTCTGTCTTCAATACACTTTCAACATAACCAATAGGTAACTTTTTAAATGTAAATATTTCCCGGTATTGGTGTGTTTTTGTAGCTCAAGCTTTATTTCCCTTGAGCTACATTTCAGCTTCACTGGCCAGTTCAATGTTTATACTTCTTTATACTTATAGATTAAAGTTATGCTCTGTAATGTAAAGCCTCGGTAGCAGGACTCTCTTTGCTCTATGTGTCAAGTCATGATTAATAAAACAAAAACAATACAGTTATGTGTAGGGTTGACAACTCCCTGTAAATAAATAATGACAACTTGTCTGCAGCTTCACCTTTACTGGCGGGGTGAATTTTTTTAGCCCCTTTTTTTGTGAGTGAAACGATTTTTTAACTATTTGACTCGAACCTGAATTGAATTAGATGCATTAGGGCTGTTCGATTTTGCCCAAAAATAAAATCTCGATTTTATTTCTCTCAAAATCCGATTTTCGATTACGATTATTTTGTGAATTGACAAAAGGCAAAGAAATGATTTCAAATATGCTGTTTTTTTATTGAACATTTGCCCCATTGGGCTTTAAGTGCAAACTTTGCTCTTATTAAACCAAAAATGAATGAATAAAGTGCAAAACTCTGTAAAATAAGTTGAAATTAAAAAAAAAAAATATAATAAAATATAAAGTTTTATCTCTGAAGCACTTGCAAACATACAGTAAGTTATATTTCCAATTAAATAAAACAAGACATTTTCTAATTAAACTAAACTGGGTCTTTGCATGCTAAATAATGCAACCCATGAAAGGAGGTAGAGGTGTGTAATGTCAGTCATTACATTTGCTATTCACATTTGCGAGTTTTTTGCAAGGAACACGAGCCGGTCTACGGCATCTGGCTTGAGGGATGCCCGGTGGCATGTTACAATGCCCCCTCCTACACTAAAGAGCCTCTCCGATGGGGCACTTGTCGCAGGTATTGAGAGGTATTTCCATCAATCATTAATATGGTATCAATCATTAATGGCCGGGTTTCCCAGATCCAACCTCTCTTAAGGATTTAAGAGAGGTTCAAAGAAGGTTTGAACTAAGAGAGAACCCTAAGATATGGGTGTTTCCCAGATGACTTCTTAACACCGTCCTTTAGTTTCGCTCTTTCAGAAGCTCTTTGGAGCAGCTGTCCGGTTCTGAAACCAAATCAATCGATGCCAGGCAAATCGATCACCGATCACTATCAGAGCATTTTCACAGCAGTACTGCTACCTAACGCACTAATTCCCTACTGCCTGTGCGTTATAATGAAAAATTAAGATGATAAATATAATTCAATGACCCTTTTTCATCCAAACGGTGCGTTACTCCGTTATTTCTGGCTACAGTGAGGCTTTTTTTCCCCACACGCAGAAACCGGGAGGAAACGTGGTGGGCGGGTGTGTGCGTTCAAAAACATGAGCCAAGAGAAGGCGAGTTTCGCAAATCGCAACGTGGAATTACAGCAATCCCTGGTTTTTCGCAGGGGTTATGTTCCAAAAAGAACCCGTGATAAGTGAAATTCTTTTTACAATTATAGAGGGCTTCAGATTGCAGAGATCATCCCCGCCACGCACGTATTCCTGCTCTTCTGATGCTGCTGCATCCCGCAGGTGGGTTTTTTCAAGAGAAGAAAATAGTTATGGGTCGTTGTCTTCGCTCTTTTTTCTTCTGGGCAAAAAGATTCTTTAATATAAACCGACACCATTGATTATATTTGAGACTGTAATGAACGATTCATCAAAGGATCCCGTTGATCAGCTGCTGCTTCCCTGTCATCACATGCGCTCGGGCGCGGCGCAGGAGGATCGGTGTCCCGGCTGCCTGGACAGCGCGGTCCGACACACGTCCAGGGGATTGAAGTGCTGACGCACCAATGCGTTCATATAAACAGTTCTGCTTCGCGCACGGTGACGCGGTTGATTTGCAGCGAGAACATGATGTATAGCAGCCAAATCATCAAATAAATGATATTCATGATGATCGTTTTATTTGTGCGTAATGCATAAAGCATATACAGGAACACACTTGTTATTCCTTATTTTTCTTTTTTTTCCCCCCTTTGCTGTCACCAATAAATGCTAAACAATATAAATCTAAAGTATAAAATAGATCAAAACTTGTGCGGGGTGCATTGTTTTAATATCTCATTGCTTGGTGTGATATTGATTTGCCTGACGCGGCTGGATCTGTGAGTCTTTGTTCACTAAGATGGTTGTAAAGACTGGGTCAGCAGCATCTTTCATTTCCTTCTTAATGAAAGAGATACTTAAGCTAAGAGCGACTCTGGGAAACGCGATTTTCTTTCACAGGCTCCTTAAGAAGGTTTGAAAGAAGTCTTTCGCTGTTAAGAACTACTTAACTGATCTGGGAAACCCGGCCAATATGTGTGCAGACAAGGTTAAAAAAGGTTAAATTACGATTTAAAATCGATTAATCGAACAGCCCTAAATACAGTTATGTGTAGGGTTGACAACTACCTGTAAAATAAATAAGGGACACCTCATCTGCAGCCTTCACCTTTCCTGGCGTGGTGAATTTTTTTAGTCCCTTTTTTTGTGAGTGAAACGATTTTTTAACTATTTGACTCGAACCTGAATTGAATTAGATGTATATTTTTGAATGCCATGAACACATGGAAAACAAATTATTATCCAGCAATTCACCTTAATACAAAATAACAAAATGAACTGAATAAAACAAGTATCTTTCTTAAACAGAGACTTGTCCTGCTTAACTTAAAATTGTATAAATTAATATGAAACAATAGAAAGAAAGCAGAACATCCATTCTGTAATAGTGCACATTTTTAGTGCAATAACAAAAGTGCAAACAGAAAGTCTGTAGAAAACTTGTAAACATATTTGTGCCTCAAAGGCCATGACTGTAGGATACAGTTGTAGTAAAACAGAAAAAAATAACGTATGAACTCAACAGCTCAATGACATTTTCCATTGGCGTTTTATGACTATTTCTTGACTCTCACATTAATACATTACAAAGTGCGTCCCTTTTCAGCTCAATATGGGGCGCGTACTTTAGTTTATAAATACAGTATGATTCTGTTTTTCAAGGGACGGTTGGCAACCCTAGTTATGTGTCACCTGCAAGTGTTTAAGATGCATTTCAAGATTTTGATGACCAGGAAAATAATAGTTTATATATATTCCTTCCATTTACCCAATGTTGATCATACATCACAGAGAACAGGTATTAATAAAAAGTTGTTTTCTTGTTAGTTGTATATGAATATGTCAGAAAAAGATCAGTTTCTGGGCATTGTTAATCTAATTTTTTTTTTACATTCTTTCAAATGTTTGACAGTCAATGACAGTAACTTGTGGAAATATTCATGCCACAGTTTTTAGTTTTTTCTCCTTCATCCTTTGTGAGCTCTTTCACTCCATCGGGCTTGTGGATATTATTATTAGCACCACTAAGATAATTACGTAGTTTCTTTAGGTTGTTTGCTTGTTATCAACACTCAAAAGAGCCAGTGGTGGATTTGCATGATAAGCTGTACCTCTGCAGATGGAGCATGGTCTCCACAGACCTGATTAACTATTTTGGGATGTTTTTGGTTAATTCATTAGGTATGGTAGGTCTTCTTCCAATGGGTAGGTTGGCACTTTTAATCCTCAGCCTGACATGTCAGTGTCCTTGGGCAAGACAGTGAACTTTCACATTTCCACCTGATAAGTTCATCAGAGTGGAGAAACAAAGTGCATAACTTTTAAAAAGGATTTCTGTATGACTGGGTGAATGACAACTGCACTGTAAAGACCTTTGTAGAAATCAGAGAATGCAAAAATGATACAATTCATGTCTGCATATGTTCTAGATTTTCATTTGTTCATTTAATTTTATTCTTGGATTGTTTGGATCGTCCTCACTGTGTTATGTGCTTTGTTTCAGATATAATGAAGAGAAGAGGTGATGCAGCGTATGCGCCGTTGCAGGGGTCAAAGAGGCACCGTGAAGACAGTAGCTCAGATGAAGAGTCCCAATCCAGGCAAGGTAAGAAGATTGTTGCCTCCACTAAACAACTCACTTCCGACACACAAGTTTGTCTTTTCCACTGTTGCCTATGCATTAGTCTATCAGGTCGTGCATTAGTCCCCAAATATCAGTACCTCAAGTTATTTTATTTCATGTCAATATACAAGACAAAAGAGAATTATTGTGCTTGTCATTTGATTAAGTAAGCAAAAGAAGCTTTATTGTTTATTTTATAAGTGAATCTTACTGACCTTTTGTCATTGGACTACTTTGTCTTTTAGGTCCTGACTTAGTTTGAATAATGGAGCATATGATTTATGTAGAAATACATGCCTAGCCATATCTCATAGAACTGGTATTACTGACTTTACACTGTTCTTATGGGGACTGATTTTCTCTTGCTACAGTGTTAGTGATTAAAGTTAGTGATCTCATTCAAGGGAGAACTAATGGGTTTGTTGCAGATGATATCAAGTCTTTGAGCCCAGAAATATTCATTGGCGCCAGCAGATAATATCTCAAAGGACAGGCAGGAAGAAGACCTAGAGAGGTGCAGGGAGCCGGTTTAGGAATTTCTACTCGAATCAGCAGAGCAGTTGAAACCATAGGGGCTGTTCCAGAGTTAGTTTATAATCGCCCCTCCATCTCACACTAGAACATTTTTCAAGGTGAAACTAATGTCAGGTAATATGGGAGCAATGTATGCAGTTTTTAGAGGTGTGCAGCGTTCACATGACTCTGATGCAAGACACTTATAGTTAGGAATGCAAACCATTATGTCAGATATTTGCCAAATCTGATTGGTTTTGTAATCAAGTATGTGACTGGTACCATAAACAGATGACAGGAGTAAATCAAAGAAATAAGTTAAATTTGTATATTTGTGATACCCAGAAGCCGAGCTAGAGGGAGTAACAACTGCTATAAACATTAACAGCTTTGCTCAAGTTTTTAGGCTTAGCTGTTAGAAGCCTACTTACTTATGGATGTTAAGTTTGAAATACAGCAACTATGTTGTTAATACACACTTTTGTACCGGTTTCATTGTGTTCGCATATACACTCCTGATCAAAATCTTAAGGCCAGTTAAGAAATTGCAAAAATTTGAATTTTGCACTGCCGGATCTTAAGAAGGTTCTAAGTAGAGCCTTTGGGAGCCAGAGAGCAAAAATTTTGAGCATGCAATTTATTGAAAACAACAATTTAACTGGCTGGTCATCAGCTGATCAAAAGTTTAAGCCTTTAAAAATCAAAATCTGTGCAAAAATGTGGATTCCATGGCGTTTTCTATCAAGTAATCACTGTCAAGATCTCCTGATAGCAAAGGCAAAAAAGCTCACTGTCTTTGAACGTGGTAGGATTGTTACGCTGCATAAACAACGCCTCTCACAACATGCCATCGCTGCTGAGGTTAGACGCAGTAAGACAGTCATTTAAAATTTTTTAAGAGATCCCAAAGGGGAATGGAAGAAAAAAAAGTTGAGTGGTGGACCCACAATTTTTTTACCTATGCTCAGCGGAGGATCAAATGGCTGTCCATCAAGACATGGGACAGACCTCGACCAAAATTAAGGCCATTACTGGTGCTGATTGAAGCCCAATAACCATCAGAAAGCGTCTGCAAGGAAAGGGCTTCAAAAACAAAAAACATTCATAGGCAACGTCTCCTTCAACAACACAAAATTCCCCGTTTGGACTTTGCAAGGGAACACCAAACATGGGACATTAAAAGGTGGAAGAAAGTTTTATTCTCGGATGAGAAAAAAAATTGCCTTGATGGTCCTGATGGCTTCCAACATTACTGGCATGACAAGGAGATGCAGTGTGACAAGCAAATAACCTGTACATGTTTCTTGATGTGTTTATCAAATGCAGGAAACATGTACAGGTTATTTGCTTTTTATCAGCTACAGGACATCCAACTCTTTCTTTATATCAGGCAACAGATTCTTCCGCGGATCCGCGGAATTCCGCGGATTTTGGTCTCAGCAAAAAATTTCCGCAGTGTCCGCGGAACGGGGGAAAAAATAAATAAAAAAGTAAAAAAGGTTACGGCGTAGGTTCTGCGTCGATTTAACGCAGTACCATAAATCAGCCTTCACAGACAGACAGCCAGGACGCGGCAGCAGCAGAAATGAAGAGGAGCCGGCAGCTCCGTTTAAAATACATTTTTGCAGCGGGACAGAAAAGCAGCAGCACTGCTGTGTTGCAGGTAGGCTGTGCAGAGATGAGTATGGGCTCGCCACCCGCCCCTTGAAATACGGAATTGCTACGTAATTGGGAATTAAAAGTTGCGTTTGGAACCCCTTCGCGCTCCGTTGCCCTGTTAAGCCTCAGTTATGGTTCCGCGTTAAATCGACGCAGAGCCTACGGCGTAGGGTACGCGGCGACGCGCAACGTACGGCGTAGGCTCTGCGTTGGTCTGACGCGGAACCATAAATCAGCCTTTACCTCTCACTGCTGCTCACTGCACCGACACACGCGACTTTAAACAAAAAAAAAGTCAAGTCAAGATGTCTCCAGAGGCTCCAGACACCCCACCTTGTCCTAAAAGAGGAAACAGAGGTCTCTCTGAGGTGTGTAAGACAGCATGCTGCAGGGGACCTCCATAAACGTAATATAACATCCCAGAGGAGCCAGGCATCTGTTGCACAGTTCCTCATACCTGAATCATCCCCTGAGCTTGATATGGTATGATATGGGATATATATTATGCTCTTATTTATTGGTCATAATATACAGGTGAAGGTCAGAAAATTAGAATATATTGCTAAACTTAATTAGTTTCAGTAAATTCAACTAAAGGTGAAACAAATATATTATTTCCCACTACATTCAAAGTGAGATATTTCAAGCCTTTATTTGTTATAATTTTAATGATTATGGCACACAGCTTATGAAAACCCCAAATAAAAAATCTCAAAAAATTTGAATATTTTATGAAATCAATAAAGAATTAAATAATCAAAATTATAACAAATAGTTCAGTGGAGCTCCTCATCACTGAACTTTGAGCAGACCTGTTCGGAGTTCCACACCACAGTTCTGAAAGACAAGGAGCTGCTTGTCTTTTGTCGTTTTGTCATTTAATTTAGGTGTGAAAGGGGGATTCTGGCCATTGTAGAAGTTTAAGATATAATTATCTTGATTTCAAGATTTATTCATGCATGAAGAATTACCCATGATGATGAATGCGTGTTATTATGTTATCAAATCATTCTTTGCAAAAATTCTGATTTTTTTGTGTGTATTCTTGCATTGATAAAAGATGTGATTATGGAGCTTTGAGACCACCAGAATACACCATTTTGAGTCTATTTTTCAAAATTTTCCGGGGGAGCATGCCCCCGGACCCCCCTAGAGGGTTCGTCCGCGTCGAGCATTTTCCTCTTTTTTTAGGACAAGCCATTCTGATGCCTGTTATATAGCGACAACTCCAAACCATATAAACCATAATAAATTTGTATCACTTGTCCTAAATGGTGTACAAGGGAAATCAGAGGGTAGTATTTTCATCTGTTTTGAAAACTGACCTCAGTACAAGAGTGATATTAGCCTTCTGATCTTTATACTTAAGGTTATTAGTTTAGAGAACAATAAATACTCTTGTCTCTTCAGTTAATCTACCTTGTTATAAACTAATGATGTCTGCTTTGTGCATCTCTTTTCTCTTTCTGTCAGACTCCAGCCAAAATGATTCGCTCAGTGACCAAGAGGATCACAGACCGGGATTCTCCATGCCCTCTATATCAGCATCATCTTCCTTTGATGCTCAAGACATTGATGGCTCCTCTGAGGCCACCTCAAAGTTTTCTATGTACAACAGTGTGTCACAGAAGCTCATGGTAATTTAATCAAAATATCACCAAGCTGAGGTATAGCAGACTTCACCATTTACAAGTCTGTATTGCAAGATTTGAAATGGTTTCTATTATATGATTTATTGAAGAAAACATTTGTATTTATTCAGAGGAAAAACATGTTCTACTGTTTTTTTCATTAAATCAACTGTTGTCTGTTACCACTTGCTTCTCTAGGCCAAGATGGGTTTTAGAGAGGGCGAGGGTTTGGGAAAGTTTGGCCAGGGACGCAAGGAGATCATAGAGGCTTCCACCCAGCGCGGTAGAAGAGGTCTTGGTCTCACACTGCAGGGTTTCCAGGGAGAACTCAGCGTGAACTGGAGGGATGAACCAGAGGTCAGCAAAATTGTTAACCCCCATATGTTGTTTTGGACGTCTCTCCTTTGTCTATTTTAAGGTGAATAAAATATTTCTTGGTCTCCTGGACCTTTGTTTCTCTTTGTCTGTACAGGCTAGTGCTGTAGAGACAGTTGACTGGTTCCCAGAATGCACCACAGAGATGCCAGATGCAGATGAGCTGCAAGACTGGATGACTCTGGGACCGGTATGTATATCAGTGAAGGAAGATATATATATATATATATATATATATATATGATATATGATATATGATAATTGCTTTTCATGTATTTACATATTGCTTTTGATTCTGTGTAGAGAAAACTTAAGATTGAAGATGAAACAGAGTTTTGCACAGAAGATGTCCTCCACACTGTTCTACGTTGCAAGGTAAATTATGACATAACATGTTTGCCACTTACTTCAGTTTAAACTTTATTTTGTGATGGAAATAAAGGTACAACAAATGTGAAGGGGAAAAAAACATATTTCAAGCATTACACACTAAAACAAATATTTTAAATATTTTAAATAATGGTTATTTGCCTGTTTCAGGCTGTACCTGTTAAAAGATGGTCGTAAATATGTGGTGTTATTATGAAGGGGGCGAGTAATGTGTTGAATTATTTAATTATTTATATTTTGACTAGTTGATTAGTCCAGTGGTTCCAGTGCCCCTGCTCTGCATGTTTTAGATGTTGTCTTGCACCAACACACCTGATTCTAATTAGCGGTCCTCATTAGCTTGTCATCAAGTTCTCCAAAACTCTGTTGATGACCCAGCTCCTTGTATCACGGTGTGTTGAATCAGGGTAGCATCTAAAGCATGCAGAGCAGGGGTACCAGGATTGAGAACCACTGGATTAATCACCAATTATTTCTGCCCATTTGCGTCACCGCAGTGTTTACAAACATGTATCAGTCTGCCTGTCACTTTTTATACTGGCTTGTTTTTCTGTAAAATTTTCTCATTCCTTAGAAAGTTATCTAGCCTATTTTTTACTTGTCACCCTCATTACCTGTTTTGTCTTTCTTTTATTGTTCACGTTGTTATTTGTTGAGCTACATTCAATTATTGTTCCAGACAATGGAAGTTATACTGCCCCCTACACTTTCTGTGGTGCATTGCAGTTTCAAATTAACTTTAACTACTGGAAATGCCTTTGTTTATGACATTTATGTGGTTTTATATGATGTATTGATGCTAAAATTCCACTTCAACTCATTATCATAATCAACATGTTTGGTTATGTTGATTAATCGTTGCAGCCCTAGTGTATAACCTGTTAAATCTTTGCATATGTACTTGCCAAAAAGTAAATTTCATGTGATGACATATAACTACCATTAAATAGTTCTTCTAATGTCTTCTCTTTTGGTTAAATAGTCAAACCATTAAAATTGCATACATGTGAGTGCTCTTATGTGTGTATGACACTCAGACGGTGTTCGATAACCTGGAGGGCGAGGAGATGAGGAGAGCAAGGACACGCTCCAACGCTTACGAGACTATTAGAGGAGGTATCTTCCTCAACAGGTCAGTAGGTCAAGGTCAAGTAAATTATAGGCAGGACCAGTAATCAGTGGATAATATGTATATGCAATTTGCTTTCATGAGTTTTTACAAATATTTATAAAAATTCAGAAAAAGGGAAGTTCTTACTGTTTTTAAGTTCAACTGCATGAAAGCTCTTACTGATTCCTGTGGTATAAAGTAGCTTGCAGGAGTCTAATTTTTAATTTTAAGTTTAGTTTTAAAATTTGATTTAATTTTGTTGGGATCTTTGTTATATAATGTGCCTTCTGTATTTAGAGCAGCTATGAAAATGGCCAACATCGACCACTGCTTCGACTATATGTTCACAAACCCAAAGGATTCTCAAGGGGTGAGTCCGTCAAAGTAACTGAATATGTGCTGTTTAAATGTTTGCTGCATCAGAACACACAGGCCTTTATACACCGACAACCTCTTTCATAATGCAGAAGTCTCTGACGAAGGACCGCGAGGGCGAGCTTCTGTATTTTGGTGACGTCTGCGCGGGGCCTGGAGGGTTTTCAGAGTACATCCTGTGGAGGAGAAATTGGCACGCCAAAGGCTTTGGCATGACACTAAAAGGACCGTGCGACTTCAAACTAGAAGATTTCTACGCTGCTCCAAGTGAAGTGTTTGAGCCTTATTATGGTATGTTAACAAAACCTGAACATCACACCCAGGAGAGAAATTATTTCGCCTGGTCTCAGGTGATGAATTATTTATTGAGAGCTTGACCTTTGTGTGCCACAGGTGAGGGCGGAGTAGACGGGGATGGTGACATTACTCGGCCAGAAAACATCAACGCGTTCCGCAACTTTGTCATGGAGAGTACAGAGAGAAAAGGGCTGCATTTCGTCATGGCAGACGGAGTAAGACTTCCTCTGCAGAGTTTATTTGTGTGGATTGTTTTGCCTCAAATAGTTTTGCTACTGAATAATTTTCAGCAACGGAAACACTCCGGTACCTAAATAAAAACAAATGCAGGATAAAAACAATGATGAAATATACTGAAACGTTTGTTAACAAAACAAAATAAAAAACAAGAAAAACAGTAGCAGACCAAGATGATATCCAATCTACTAATTTAATCATGTGGGGAAACTGGGACGAGTCAGGAAGAGATCTTATCAGAACTAACTTTCTTGTGGAGTAAAGAGGTCATGTGCACATATTTGATCTACCCTCGGGAGACACAACAGTTGCTTCTCATGCTCATTAATGAATTTGTAATGTGACAAGATGTCGACGGTGGGGAGAAAGAGGGAGTGCGGTTATGTAATTGTTGGGATGCAGGTTAACAACAATTCAGAACAAAGAGAGATCCTTACATATGAAGATATTAAACGAGTTAAAACTTGAAGCAATGTTTGGTTGTGAAAAAATTCATGTAGGGGTAAGAATCTAACGTCGTATCATAAGCTGCTGTTTTGTGTTTAGACATCACCGCCGTTCATCTATTATAGTTATTGATTAAAGAAGTGATTGAAGCACCAACATGGAAATTGAAATACAGCACAAAGCATAAGAAACAGCAGATCAGAAAGTAGCTGGCTCTCTTCTAGATTTCGTCCACTAAAACTAAATACTTTTAGCTAATTATGACACAAACTGAGTTCAGTTTTTTGCCAGGAAAATAAAATATATGGCTATTGATATGGTATCACCATTGCTTCAAAAGATTAAAAAAAACATGAATGAAACAAGACTCGTGTGAGTTAAGTGTTTGGCTCAGTTTGGTGTGATCTTTGGCTTTGGTAGGGCTTCTCTGTGGAAGGTCAGGAGAACATCCAGGAAATCCTCAGCAAACAACTGATGCTCTGCCAGTTCCTCACTGCCGTCTCCACACTCAGGACAGGTATGTGTGTTCATGTACATGAATGGGTGGGGCAGTGTAGGCAGTCTACGTATCTCTCAATCTATGTGCGTACAGACAGATGAGACTATTTTCTTTTTTTTTTTTGTCTTCTCCAGGTGGCCACTTTGTTTGTAAGACTTTTGACCTCTTCACTCCCTTCAGTGTTGGTTTGGTCTACCTCCTCTACCTCTGCTTTGACCGGATCTCCCTCTTCAAACCTGTCACCAGCAGGCCTGCCAACTCAGAGAGGTGAGCTGCAATGATGTATATGTTTATAAATATGCTCAGTATGCAGCTGAATTTAATAAGATTTTATTAGTTGGAGGTGTAATTATGATTTTTTTTAAAGTTAAAATTTAAGGAAACTAAAAGCTGAACATTGGAACCTTGAACGTTTGGCTCACAAAATGTCAAAATGAGCCATCATTGCTGAGGTTGTACTGTAGAACTTTGCTTTACATCTGCTATACACATATTCACTTCATTTCAATTCAATTTTATTTACATAACGTCTATTACAATACAAGTTGTCTCTAGGCGCTTTCCAGAGATCCAGAACATGACCCCCAAGCAATTATTGGATTCTTAGTTTTACAGGGAACCAATGGAGTGAGGCTAACACGGGAGAGACGTGCTCTCTCTTGCTGATTCCTGTCAGCACTCACGCTGCTGCATTTTGGATCAGCTGGAGCCTATTCAGAGAATTACTTGGACACCCAGCTAATAATACAAATGTGTGAATTAGTTTTTCTACATCCCTCTGGGAGGGGATGCTCCTAATCTTTGCGATATTACGGAGATGGAAAAATGCTGTCTTACAAACCTGATTAATATGCTTTTTAAACAACAAATTCTGATTAAAAAATAACACAAGGTTTTGCACAGTTGTACTGGAGGCCATTGCAACATCATCTAATCCCCTCCTAAGGTGGTTGGGACCAAAAACAATAACCTCGGTTTTATCGGAATTTAGAAGCAAAATATTTGTGGACATCCAGTCAACAAGCGGTTCGGTTTCATCTGGCTTCATAGACAAATACAGCTGCGTTTCATCAGCATAGCAATGAAAATTAATTCTTTTATTCTGGATTTTACTTCTGAAGGGCTGCGTGTATAAAATGTTTAGACAGGTTATATTTCCTTGGGATAAATGAATGCCAGATACTTGTTTTAAGTTTTGTAGTTCATTGAGATGTAAATTAATTCTTTTTTTTTTGTTTTTTTTACTTTCATAGTTAGATTTGTTTTTGCCTTTGAATGTGTTAACATACCTTATTATTATAACTGAATTTTGTGTTAAGAGGGAATGAAAAAAGAATGGGAGGTAATGTAATTATGATGACGGAGTATTTAAGTAATTATGCCGATGTGTTTTCACATTGTCTTTAACAGGTACGTTGTGTGCCGGAGTCTGAAACCCGGGGCAGACGCTGTTCGGGAGTACATGTTCAAAGTCAACCTGAAACTCAACCAACTCAGAAACACAGAGACAGATGTTACAGAAGTGGTTCCTCTTGACATCATTAAGGATGACCCTGACTTCTTCCAGTTTATGGTCAAATCCAATGAGAGGTAGAAATACAGTTTTCACGAGTTTAACATCCTATATGCAAAACTGTGACTTAAATAGAGACTGCATTTTCCTGTCGCTGCAGCCTCGGTGCAGTCCAGATAAAGGCCTTGGCTAAGATCCATGCTTTCGTGGTTGAACCGTGAGTACCCACTGTTCTTCCCGTGTAGTTTTGCTTATTTCTGATGGGATGATGTTCCTCTGAAACGTACATTGTTGCACTGTGGCCGTATTGTTAGGACGCTCGCTGAACCGAAACAAGCTGACATCAGGAAGGAGTGTCTGAAGCTTTGGGGGGTAAGTGGAAAAACTTGTATGTATGAAAAGAATAAAAAACTTAGTGGTTGTGATTTTAAATCTTTTTTTGAACACATTTTTATTTCCATTTCCAGGTCCCAGACAAGGCCAGAGTTGCTCCATCCCCATCAGACCCAAAGTCAAAATTCTATGAATTGATTAAGGTCAGACAATAAATTTGGGATAGAAAGAAATCTTAATGGGAAAATACTGAATGTATGTTTTAAGCATTTAACCAAAGAAAACTAATTATAACTACACAAAAGCTCTAATAAATTTAGACTTATTCTGCTTTTTCGGTGCTTTCATTTTTTTTTTTAATATAAAGACATAAACTACTTCATTTATTTGGTTCAGGTAAATCAACCTGTATATATATTTCACTTACCTTTCCAATGATAACAAAAAGTGTTATGTTGTGACTTATTGATACTGTTGCTTTGTTTCAGTGTTTGAACCTAATTCTCAAATCCATCTTTTGTCTCTCAGACGTCAGATGTAAATTCGTTACAGTGTAAGCTGACTCCTCTCAACTCCAGCACGCTTGAAAAGTTGCGCCACGTCTTGGACCACAGATGCATTGTGGGAGGTGGAGAGCAGATCTTTCTTCTTGCACTTGGAGTGAGTCTTAAGCATAGATTGTATAAAACAATGGTAAAAGCATTAGGTCACGTGACCCACTGGTTTCTGAAGGGCAGTTTTAAAGCTTGTTTTTTGTAAAGCAGATGTAGTGAGTTAATAATGTCCCCTTCTTCCTTGAACATGTAAAACCATGCAACACTAAGGTCTTAATTCCTAATGCCACCAGAAAAACAGGCTCAATTGTGTTCATGATGACATGGGATTGAAACTTCCTTTATCCTCACATTTGTTTTCTGTTGAATTTTGTAGAAGTCTCAGATATACACATGGGATGGGAAGATGCCTGTACGCTGGAAGAAAATGGAGAATTTCAAACTTGAGCTGCCAAGAGATACGCTTTTAAGTGGGGAGATCGTCCAAGAGCTGAAGGGCGAGGTGAGGAGGACCTGTGAGGAGGAAAAGATTTAAAGAAAAAAGAAAAAAGGATATATGATGGGGATGTATTATCTGAAACATTTAAACCAATACAGATAATCAATACATACTGCTTCTACATAGCTCTTACTGATACTTTCATACAGTTAATTTCATAAACTGTAATCTTCAGTTTGTGCACCAAATAGAATAAAATAAGTTAAGACGCAGTGATGAAAAACGCAGTGAGTAAGGCACCATGACGGTACATAAACAATAAACAGGTTTTGAATACACTTTAGATATGTCATGTCAAACACAGAGTGAAGTGGTTAAAAAGAACAATCTTCTGTGATTGCACTGTGAATTTGTGTGCACATACTATTTTATGCTTTACAAAACTCAAACGCAAGACTTGTGGTCATTTTTTGCTTATTAAGAACAAAACAAAAAACAACAGAAAAAGACATACGGTAATCCAAAAATTTTACACATTACTCAGTAAATCAAATGCTCTGATATGTCGTGTATTCCACAATAAAAGGGTTTAATAGAAGACTGATTTATGCTTAACAAAGAAATACAACTATTAACCCCCACCTCACACCGATGATTTATTGGTTTGATTAATTTTGTTCATCGCTTAACAATAGCCCGTGTATTTATATTGAACTTTTTGTTGTATGCTTCTAAAAGCATTTTAGTTAGTACAGCAGAGTGCAGAGTGTTTTTGTTGTTTTATTTTCATCCTCATTGTTCACAGTTACAATTAAAAGTTGTGCTTTATTTAATTTGAGATAAAACTGAACTGTTTCAGCTATATGTCCTGTATGTGAGACCATCTGTGTGTGTCCTCAGGGAAAAGCTCAGCGCAGAATCAATGCAGTTCATGTGATGGACGCACTAATACTTAATGGCACTGATGTAAGAGATCAGCACTTCAACCAACGGTAGTATACTTTTTCTTTTTTTTCCCCCAATTTTATGCACTGCTGGTCGTTCTTTTTGACGGAAAAGTAGTTATTTTTGACTAATGAACACGAAGAGTATAGTTATCTGGAATAGATTTCTGACACTTTGAACAGAGTTTAGTTGAGTTGTGATTTTTTTTTTTTTCCATTCCTATAGTTTATCAAATTATACGTTTTTATATTTCCAGGATCCAGATGGTTGAGAAGTTTGTCAAGGCCGTGGCTAAACCCAGCAGACCAGACATGAACCCCATCAGGTACTAATGACTTTGTCTAGTTTAAACAATGCTTAGTAATTCATAGGCAGGTTTAACATTCTTACTGAAAGCATGGAGAAAACATAGAGATATGTAAAAGTAGTCCCTCTTGAATGACTGCACAGACAGAAATTTTACCTTATTTGAGGTGTTGTAATCAACTTAAGAGAAAGACTTGTTTTTGTTTTTAGAAAAATGAAACACTCTACGAATAATGATAAATGATGAATAATAAGTCACTTTACCTTTACAGCTCTTTTCAAAGGTTCTCGTATCGTGTGTGGGTCATTCGTGTGTCAGTTACACCCTCACATCTGTTGAGAGTTGATAACATGGGCTGACAGTGTGCACAAAAAAAAAGAGGTGGATTGGTTGATTCATGAAGCGTATTGTGTGGTTGAAAGGCCAGCGTAACTGTCAAGGGAAAACGTCAGCATTTTTTTCTGCAAAGCTTGCTACTATCACCTCTTTGACTAACAAAAACACTCATCTATATGTGTGTGTGTGTGTGTGTGTGTGTGTGTGTGTGTGTGTGTGTGTGTGTGTGTGTATATATATATATATATATATATATATATATATATACACACACACACACACACAAATTTTCCCATCACTTGTTCATGCATGAGTCAGAAGTTGAAAGTTACACTTGCAGTTATAATGACTGACTAAGGAGATTAATTTGTTATTTTTGTGTTCTTGAACAGTATTTTTTGATAATTCAACAATTAATTTGTTGATGTTTCGCTCTTGTCTTTTGATGCATCAACAGACTGGAGCTAAATTGTAGCGTTTCAAAGACAAGGTTTCCATAAATGGGCCCTGATTATAATCCATTGTTGTTTTTGTTATTTTTTTCTAGAGTGAAAGAAGTTTACAGACTGGAAGAAATGGATAAAATCTTTGTAAGGTATGCCACAATAGCTCTCTACCATGTACTGTCAAGTATGAGGCTGAGGTACCTGTAACTGGTTTTGTTTCTAAATGTTTGGAGTCTCTCCTATTTTGAAGGGTCCTTTTATCTCTCATAAGAAAGATCTTGTCTTGAAAGATCTTGATTCATCCAATGTCCCTCCTGATCCAGACTAGAGATGAAGATCACTAAGAGCTCAGGAGGTGTCCCTCGCCTGTCCTACACCGGCAGAGACGACCGGCACTTCCTTCCCACAGGCCTCCACATCATTAAGACTGTCAACGGTTCGTACCTTCACCAGTCCTGGGATCAGACGTGTTCAAGAATGTTACTTGTTCTTTTTTAGTACTGAAGTTTTTTTTTTTTTTTTTTTGTTTTTTAAAATTTTGTATGAGCATTTCTTAGACTAAATCTCCTTCCCGCATTTCCCCCTTCAGATCCATGGACAATGGCATACAGCAAAAAGTCCAAGATGAAGTTCTTCTATAACAAGATGACTAAGGAATCAACATATAACATGCCAGCAAACTCTGCAGCTCCCTTCCAGTATGTTTCATCCTGTTTCTTAATTTATTTTCCTATTGTTTTCGGTAGCTCTGAAATCTGCCAGTAGCCGTGCGGTTATATAAACATAATATTTTTCTGGTGTCTTCCTCAGTGTTTGCCACGCCGAGAGACTCTTCTGGGCCTGGGAGGACGGGGTCATAGTTCACGATTCTCAAACCCGGATTGACCAAGACAAACTGTCCAAAAACAAACTGCTGTCGTTCATCCACCAGAATTATCAGCCTGAATGAGTGGCAGAAACCCAGGACTTCTTACGCTGCAACTTGTATACAAAGGCCACTAAGTTATGGAGCACGTAGAGCGTTGGAAAAGGACATAATGGAGTTCACTGATTAATGTTTAATTTGAAAGGAAGATTTTACAAGTGATATTTTTTATGAACCTCTTCTTATCGAGTTGAATGACAGTAAATAAACTGAGTTGCTATCGTTATCAGGGTTGATAATGTTCAGAGGAATTTTGTAGTTAAGGTGTTGAATTGTTGCAGTAGCACCTGCCTCTCTCCCTTTTCGGCTTTCTTTTAAAGATTATAACAAATCTGACTGTGTTCAATGGTCAGTACCAAGACAAAATGTTGTCTCTGCTATGCCTTGCATGTCTCTGTAGATCACTTTTCATTTTAGATCCTCACTCCTTTAATGTCTGGATGTGGGTTTGCATGGATCACAATCGGCACAGCTCGCTTTGATAGTTAAATAGTGCATCAGTGTCAGTAAACAGAGTACACTTTACCATAACGTCACCCTCTTAAAATAATGATCATATTTTCAAGTTTTTCAAAAAACAGAAACAAACTGACCGGAAAACTTTGTGGTTCCGATTTTTTTTTTTAAAGGACTTAAAAAATATTGACTTACGCCACTTTTTAAGAGGGTGACGATAAATGAGTGTGACATTTGCTCTTCAAAGGGACATGAGGGTCTGTTCAGTGTTCACCCTCTCCCACCAACAGGTACCTGCTTGTTGGTCCTCTGCAGCTGTAGCACATTTTCTCATCAATATTTTGCATAAGTCCGGATGTAGCAACGTCCTCATGTCTGTACTCTATAACAGTGGGTATGGGAGCTGAAAATTCAAAAGGTGTGCTGTTAGTTTTTAGGTCGTTTGTACTCCAAACATCTGCGATTCCTCAAATGTTCTGTGTGTATTTTTGTTTTTTCTTATTTTTTCATGCTGCCATGGAGTTTTCTTCTTAAGTAAACTCTCAAACCATTTGATGTAAATAAATGGTGCACCCACAACATGCTTTCTACTGTTTGGCAAAAGTTTTTGTTTTTGTTTGTAGGTGAGCCATGGCCTTGTTCTGAATCCCAGTTATTTCACTGCACCCAGCAGCTTATAGCATCATAATGATGTGTTTTGCACATTAAATTGTGAAACCTGGTTTTGTGTTGTCATAATTTAATTAAGAGCAGTTGGAATAGTCAATTTGTATTCACACTATGAATTAAATATTGTTTATCGTTGTAATACCGGACCCAAATCTTTAGGAGGAAAAAAAAGTTTTTTCAAGACATTTGGGTATTTATATTTATATGCACTGTCCATGTAATGACAACTAGCACCGATTTTTGTTTGTACTGTATATTGCATAAATATAATTTAAAAGGAGACGTACCCCCTTTTTTCTCCTTTTTTGTGAAACGTTTGGCACAGGAAGGAGTAACACTAGGACAAGCATGAGTTGATGGATGGTATTTTGGTCAAAATAAGTACAGAAAGAACAGAGTAAAACTTTTCATATATGTTTTTATTTCTGTTCACAGTGGCAGCTTTTAGGGAATGCAGTTAGTAGTATGACTTCTTTTTTGTTGCCTGAGGCATCACGGTACCCTGCAAATCTGAGCTGTTCACTGAATAACATCCCCTATTACTAAATTGCAGAGCTGTAATTAATAAACGAGATGGATTTATTATGAAAAATACTCCATCTTTCCACTTATTCTATTCTATCACAAACCTTACTAGAGCTATGCTTTATTTCTTTAATGATCTTATCTAATACAATGAAAAGTACAAAAAAAAACCATTTTGGTTTAAATTGAGTATCTCAACCATTTTATTTTGTAAATTGTTTTTATTCACTGCTCTGTCTTTGGGGATTTTTTAACCAATCAGATTTCAGAGTTCCGTTACCAGGAAGTGATGTCACCAGTTATAAAATAAGGTTCTGCACGCATCAGAGGAGGCGCAA
The DNA here is from genome assembly GCF_033807715.1 of Cololabis saira. Taxonomy (NCBI): domain Eukaryota; kingdom Metazoa; phylum Chordata; class Actinopteri; order Beloniformes; family Belonidae; genus Cololabis; species Cololabis saira. The sequence continues at coordinate 24,687,076 of NC_084604.1, forward strand.
CTTGAGGGTAATTATTATGTTTGTATTTATTGAATAAAGCGGTTGAAAAACTTCACAAAATTGCCTTGACAGTAAAATTATAGGGTGAGTGCAATTCACAAAATATTATGAAGCAGAAGACATAATCAGACGTGAGCCAGATGAGTTTAATCAATGTTGTACAACGATGCTTTGCAGCTGTTGACAAACGTGAGTGAGACAGAAACTTGGAGGATCTTTCCAGTCGGAACCGCTCGCCAGTCATGCTGAAAGCCGTCGGACAAGTTTTATTCTCAACAGGTCTGCAAAGTCCCAAATTCTCAGCAGAGGAGAAAAAGGTAAAGTTTCCCAATAACTCGTAAAAAAAAAAATAGTTCATTTCAGACCTTTTGTGTCATGTCAACTGCCGTTTGCCTAAAATGTTATCAGGCCAAATAAAACCAAAATTTATATAATTAAAAATTATATAATTTAGGCTTAATACACTGAACTTCAGTGTATTAAGCCTAAATTATGGTTCTGCGTTAAAACGACGCAAGGCCTACGCCGTAGGCTCTGCGTTGGTGTAACGCGGGACCATAAATCAGCCTTTACGCTCCTTTTTTATTGATGTTTGAGAGAGATTTTGTACGCGTGACTTTTTGTGACCGCGGTTGAATTGGTTTGATATTGGATATTATGAATTCAACACCCATAAAACTTGTGATACATACCACTGATTTTGGTCAAACCACTTGTGATGTGTTCATGGTCATCTAGACTATATATCACAAAACAGTATTAAAAAATCATATAAATGGGCATATATATGGGCTGATTTAAAAATCATATTATGGGCTGATTTAATGAAAACAATCGGTGTTATGTATCACAAGTTTTATGGGTGTTGAATTAATTAAACCTCATTAAATCGGCCCATAATATGATTTTATAATAATTACTCTCTTGTGATATATAGTCTAGATGACCATGAACACATCACAAGCAATATGACCAAAATCAGTGGTATCACAAGTTTTATGGGTGTTGAATTCATTAAACCACATTAAATCAGCCCATATATATGATTTTTAAATCAGCCCATATATATGATTTTTTTTTTTAATAATTACTGTTTTGTGATATATAGTCTAGATGACCATGAACACATCACAAGTGGTCTGACCAAAATCAGTGGTATGTATCAAGTTTTATGGGTGTTGAATTCATAATATCCAATATCAAACCAATTCAACCGCGGTAGATTTTGTACGCGTGACTTTTTGTGAGGGTGGACTGCTCCAACTGAAACAAGGGTTTCTTTGCAAACTGCTGTTTTCAGTTTTATTCACTTATGTTTAATGGTTGGTGGATGTAGAAGATCATAGTGGCCACTTCAAAATAGAACAATATTTTGTTTTTAAGTCATTCTTGGGTGTTTTTAGTTACTTGTTTTGGGTCACTATCCTGATGAAGGACCCGCAATTTGCGACTGACACCAAACTTTCTTAAACTCGGCAGCACATTTTACTCCATAAAGCTTTGATAGTCTTGACATTTTATTGTACCCTTCCTAAATTCAAGACATCCCATGCCAGATGTAGCAAAGCAGCCCCAGAAAAAAAAAATGTCAATATGCTTTTTTGACAAATTGTAGTCTTACTTGATCATCTGTGGAGTCCCTGTAGTTTCACTACTGCTGTTCTCAGAACAACTAGTGTGTGACTAAAGCGTCTTGAAACACCCTTTGAATAGTTGGACTGACTGTAAGATTGAACGTATTTGTGATGCAAATTAGAGGACAGCCTTTTCTCAGGGCACCCACTAACTTTTCAAGGCCAGTTTAATTCAAAACGATGTCTTGATTTGGGGAAAAAAAAAATGTATCAACAAACTCTGTTATTCATTATTACTTTTGTCAGCTTAGTGCCATTTTGACAAAAAAGGGTAACAACACCAAGTGTTATGTCTACTCTTGTGAATAGGCTCCGACACCAAGGCCCGTGTCTTTTACGGCCACCTGCAGCACATTGACTTATTTGGGCCCTTCTGCAAGTGATGAGGCCACAGAAGGGCAAACCCATGTTTCTTGTTGAATGGCTGCTTGTTCACCAGGCGCTCATGAATAAGCCCCTGGCTTCAGGGTGGGATCTTGTCAGCCGACGTCCAGGTGAGGGACACACCTTAAACTCTGAGGAGACCCTTTGACAGACCCAGAACACGCTGGCGAGTTTACATCTTTGGGCTGTCTCGAGGGTGAGGTCTGGGCCTCCCTGCTGAGGCTGCTGACCTCACAACCAAAACTTGGATAAACACTAATAGATGGATAGATGAATATTTGTCATGTAAATGCAATTCAGCTTCTTAGAAATTGTCATATTTTGTGTGATGCAAAGAAAAAATTGAGATTTTGATTCCTTCAGAACAAAATAATGTTAATCAGTTGTAGGTGGTGATCACGTGCACCCAGATGACTGTGCGTCCATGTTTAGCAGGGACAGGACTATGAAATCCGAACCTACCATGCTGCAAAGTGGGTGAGCACCTCCTTGAGTGGGATGCATTGTGACGAAAACATAAAGACTGGCTTCCGCAGGCTCTTCAGCTACATTCAAGGCAACAATCAGAGCAGTAAGTCCACACCAAACCTTGTTGTGTTTAAAGTAAAGGGAAATTGAGCACAAGTGATACTATTTTCTTTTTGCCAAAAGTTTTTTTTTGTTCTTTTTTGTGAACAGATTTGGTATAAAACCGTATACTTGACAAAATAAAATTACATTTAAATTAGAAACTGCAAGAGTTATTCTACAGAATAACATCAGCTCAAAACAAGACTGGATGAATAAATGCAAAAGAAAGTGCACTTGAATTCCTGCTCAGCAGTTTGCGACAGCACCCCTGCCCTAATCTTACTCAGCAGTTTCCAGCATTATTGATGAGAATATATATTGTCTTTGCCGTGGACCTCTGAGGTCTGGAGTGGAAAGAAAACGCGATCTGTAAAGACGATGTTGAGTCCCCCTAATGTGCCACACTCTGTGATTATAAGCCCACCATCTGTTCAGGTATCATTATACACCGAGGTTTGGATCCAGCAGCTGGAAACTGATCGTTTGTTTAGAAAATCTCAAATCTGCACATCTGACACAAGCTGGTTACACGTGCTGTTGGTGGTTTCCTTCTTCTCCTTTTGAGTGTGTCCGTACTTGATCCGTAGAGGTGAAAGTGGAGATGACGGCCCCCGTGACGTGCCGTGTGATGCCCGGAGACGGCCCTGCATGCGAGTCTCATTTCACCATTTCCTTCTACATGCCAGAACAGCATCAAGACAACCCTCCTGAGCCGAGCGACTCAGACGTGTTCGTGGAGCAGAGGAAGGAGCTCACGGTGTACGTCAGGTACGGTACATGCTCATGAAGTGTAGCAGTTGTCCCGACTAGGGGTGGGTAAAAATATCGATATGGCAATATATCGCGATACATTTCCAGCCGATTCAATATATATATATATATATATATATATATATATATATATATATTTTTTTTTTTTTTTTTATCCCCGATTTTTTCCCCATTTATATCACCCAGTGCTCCTACCTAAGTGACAGTCCTGGGCATTGCCACTCTCTACCAACCCTGGGAGGGCCCTGCACTGAGCTCAGGTTTTATTTCACGTTTTATTTAATTTTATAATTTATTTTTTATATAATTGCCTGTCCTTAAAAAATTAAAAATAATGGACAGAGGTTTATTTATTTATGGATTTATATCTATACTGACTGATCACTGTGCCTGTCCTTGGTTTTAGTACCAATCTTTCTTGTGTTTATTATCATTCTCATCAGCCACATAATTAAAGCAACCTCATACTAAATTTAATGTTAATTTCATATGATGTAAATAATATGAAAAACATATACAAATATGTTGTAACTTTAGCTTGTATAGTTATAATAAAACATTGTTTTGACTCAGTTTGTCCCATGAATTGTCACTATAATCTGATGAACGTGCAACTCGGATTTTAAGATCCATCACTATCATCTGATGTACATATATACAACTTGGATTTTAAGATGTGTAATGCATTTTTAAATTTTTCGGTGAACTATGTAGAAGATAATAATCGGGATATCGCATAATCGGGATATCGCAATGTGTATCGTATCGTGGCTCAAGTATCGTGATGCGTATCGTATCGTGAGGTCCTTCCCAATACCCACCTCTAGTCCCGACAGGTAAAGCCTGCCATGTTTAAGCTTTAATTCTGAATGAGGTGGTTACATCCTACTTTCATCCTTTCCTTCAGGACCTACAGTGGTTTTGCCAATGACACTATGAGGCGAGAAGAACTATTGAAGCTTGTGGAAAGCCTGAAAAGGGATGGCGTTGAATTTGTAGATAAGCCGTACTACACAGCCGGGTACGACAGCCCCTTCAAACTGACCAACCGCAGGAACGAGGTCTGGCTCCTCAAGAAGGCGGAGGACCAGTAGATGCTACTGCCCAACCACCTGCAGCCTCAAAATACTGACGTGTAGCAATCATTGTTTAAACAGGATTACTTAATTAACCCCAGTGTTTTACATAGATCTTTAATCAAAAGAAAGGGAAAGAATTATATTTTTTAACGTCTTCTTAAATACATGCAGCTGGATTAACTGAGGGACTAAAAACAACAACCAGATAATAAAAAATACCTCTTACTCTCCTCCCCCTTAGGTTTTGTATTGATTTTAAAGTCCAACTGTTCAACTTCAAAGCCTAAATTGGCCGTGACCCTAAATACATGTTAGGCCCGTTTATTATACAAAGAGACAGGAAAAAACAGCAAAACAAGAATATCTGCTGTCTGGGGGGGAAGAGTTGACCATCTTAAATGGCCATCAAGGGAGGTTCTACTTCATCCCTGCTGACCGCCAGAGGCGCTGCTTCAAGCACTGAATATTCCCCTTCGCGCAGTTCGAGTATGTACCAGCAACGTCACCTGTGACCCCTGGATGACCCGGAGAAGTCGATATCTTCCGGCGTCCTCAGAGAATCGGTTCCTTTTCATCTTCTCGCGCGCAGGTTTACTTTGGAAGCGTTGAGCGCATTTCAACAAATCTGACTTGTAGTTCGTCGCTGGTAGTTCCGTGACCGATGGTGCCGAACACATCAATGTGCTGGAGCTGCCTGCAGTGCGCCTGGCGCTACAGCATTTCCTGCCACCTTCTGGCCGGGCAGGACTTGGTTCCCTCTGCTGCACAGGCTCTGCCGCGGCGCACCGTGGTGCCTCCCCGGCAGGAGAGATCTCCTATCCCGGCTAGGGGGTCGGATCTGGCATCCCAACCCCCAACGCCTCCAACTGTGTGTGTGGCTGCTGGAGGGCCCGGACCGCTGTTGAGCAGTTGTGTGGACCATGTTAGGTGTACCATCCTGAATGCTAGAGCACCATCCACTCGGCTGCAGTACGCTAACAGGTGGAAGTTGTTTTCCGACTGGTGTAGGGGTGGAAGTGAAGACCCGGTACATTGTTCTGTGCCTACTGTCCTTGAGTTCCTGCAGTCCCTTCTGGACAAAGGCTGGTCTCCTTCTACTCTGAGGGTGTATATGACGGCTATATCGTGTCGACATGCAAGGGTCGACAACGGCACAGCAGGGGGCCACAGTCTGGTGTTCCTCTTTCTCTGAAGGGGGCTCGGAGGTTGCTTCCTCCGAGAGCCCAGAGACCCCCAGCGTGGGATCTTCCTCTGGTGCTGGGTGCTCTGGGCCGGCCTCCTTTTGTACCCTTGGCACAGGCGCAGCTGAAGTGGGTGTCATGCAAGACTGCATTCCTCCTGGCCATTTCCTCTGCAAAGCGTGTCAGTGAGCTGCACGCCCTGTCTGTTAAATCGCTTTTCAACGTTTTGAGTTTGTCGCGGCACTGCTGAAAAGTTCTGGTGTAGCCGTGTTCAGACATTGACTGAGAAAGCTGCAAATAAACTTTCTCATTTCTCGTGGCCCCGTCTAGCTCTCTCTGTATCTTATCCTCCGCCACCAGGTTTAAAAAGGTCTCCACCTCGGAGTTTGACCACGGAACCGATTTCTGAGCTGCCATCGTTGTATTGTTTTTCGAAGAGAAAGGAAGAAGAACCCGCGAGTCGCTCTTTAAATGATGTCACATCCTGACTCAGACATCTGACATCTGATTGGCCAACCCCCCGACCAATCGGTGGCGTGGAGGGTGGTGACGTCAGAAATAGTCCCGGTGTGAGTACCAGATTGTATCGGGCTGAAATATTTTCCCCGGAAGTGTGCATTTTTTCCCCGCGATGGTATTTTTTTGCCATGTTAAGCTAGGAAGGTAGTTTTTCACCATGTCTTCACATTCAAAAATTCTTTTTTGGCAATTGCGGATTAATCAGTGAGTGCTTAGTTGACGTTACATTTTTTAAATTATATTTATATAATATATTATGACTATTTTGCTTAGACATTTACAGATTCAACAATGAGAACATGTAGAGACATACACTTCTGTAAAGTCAGAAGCAGCAGATCATAGTGGAGGTAAAAGGGAGAAGAAACATATAACTGCTGTTCACGACACGAACTTCTTTCAATGACTTCTCTCTCGGCTGCTGTAGTCACTCTGTTCCTAGTCTTTTCACGCAAACGGTCAAAAGCCAATCACAAGACGGAACGTCATCACGTACGGGAGACCTCCGATTAAAAAAAAAAAAAGCAGGTGGGAAAAAAAAGCACCGACACCGGCTCAGCCCGGTTAGAACCTCGGCAGAATGGTTACAGAAAAAGTATCTGCTTGGCGCGGCTCCACCCGTCTCAGCCCCTAGTGGAAAAGCGCAAGACTGGGCCGTGGCGGGTAGAACCGAGCTGAGTAGATACTAGTGGAAAAGCGCCATTAGTGACTTGCGTCTGAGGTGGAACTCTGATGGCTCGGGGGTTACTCTGTGGCCGAACCCGCCATTTCTCCCTAATGTTCTGTCACGCTCTCACCTCAACCAGCCTATACCGTTGCACGGTCTGACCCTCCACCGGGAGAGAGGAGGGCTGAGCTGGATCTGTTGTGCCCAGTGCGGGCCCTGAGAGCCTACGTTGCGGCTACCGCGTGCATTCGGCGGTCAGCTCTTCCTGTGCTATGAGGGCCATAACAAAGGTTGTGCTCTCTCTGCACAGCGTCTGTCCCACTGGTTTGTAGATTTCATCTGCCATGCGTATGGGGCGAGTAACCATCCCCTGGTGTGAGGTGCCACTCCACCAGGAGCGTTTCCACGTCCTGGGCGGCCCTGAGAGGAGTTTCCCTGGAGGATATTTGTGCTGCTGCCTCATGGGCATCGCCGGATATTTTCTCCAGGTTCTACAGGGTGAATGTGGCCTGTCCCCGCCCACTGGGTGTGGTCCTGTTACCTGCATCAGCTGATTCCACTCACTGAGGTTTGTAATTGGGTTTCCTCGTGACTTTGCTGGTATAGGTCACTCAGTGCTTGAAGCACTGCCTCTGGCGGTCAGCAGGGATGAAATAGAACGAAAGTTACGACTATACCTACGGTTCTATGAATCCCGAACGACCGCCAGAGCACTCTGTCACTCAGAATCATCGTGCTTTTCGCGAGAAGATTCTGTAGGAACTGATCCTCTGACGACGCCGGAAGATATCGACTTCTCCGGGTCATCCAGGGGTCACAGGTGACATTGCTGGTATACTGTACATACTCGAACTGCGCATGCGCGAAGGGGAATATTCAGTGCTTGAAGCACGGCCTCTGGCGGTCAGCAGGGATTCATACAACCGTAGTTACATTTGTAACTTTCTTTAATTCAGGTGGGACTCCTCACCACAAGCCAGAGTGGGAGGGGTTGTCACAGTAACACTTGATGACTGTGGGGATGGTTGCCGTGGTAACCTATCAACTGTGAGAATACATGTGATGAAACCACAGTATATTTTGAAAGGTATCTCCCTCCTAAAGGTACTTTTTTCCCACTTTGTTATTGCTTTCTTGCTTTAACTTAATCTGGTCTCCACCCGAAAAAATTTAGGAGGTTAGGGAAGTTTGGAAGTCTGTACTGATGTTTCATACAAAAATAAATAAATCCTCAGTAGTTCGTTGGGTGCTAAATAAAAATGTATCATGCACTTGTTCATATCTGGGCCATTAAAAATTATCAAGAAAAAAAAATAAGATTGTAAAATCTTTTTTTTTTCCAAAAATAATTTTAAACACACATGCCATTTTATCTCAAATACACTCTTGATATGTCTAAGAGGTTTGTTGGAGCCAAAATACTTTGATTTATTGTTTTATTTATTTAGCTGAATATGAGTTGTCATACCACCTTTTTGTTACGTCATGATTAGCCTGTCAATCAGCCAGGTGGGTGGTTGTCTATGGTAACCATTATAAGCCCCCTGGGTGGTGATTGCACTGAGGTGCGACAGGGGGAAGACAAACAGTTTTTGACCGTGCAACCGTGCAAGACGTGTAAGACAGAGAGTGGCGTTCTGTCATAAGTTTATGTTTAGTTTAAATATTGGAATTACTTTTGCTTTGACTACTGCTGATTACGAAATAAATGGATTGGCATATCCGACCCGGATCCTAAGTCTGAGCGTTTGCATCAATTTGAAGCACGCGTCCCAAACAAAACCAACCCTGTTGCCCTGAGTATAGCCTATTGGTACAGGCTCTACAAGGTTGGATAATAGAAGCACAGAGCAGGACTGTCTCCTTTCCTATCATTGAAGTCATGACAGAGAGGGATCAGACTGAACCGGGAGAAACATGGATCAGTTGCAGCAGCAGCAGTTTCTATAGTTTAACTTTGGAAGTTTACAGCAATCCTCTTGACATCCCACTGGAGATGTCCATCAATCAGACTGATCTGTAGTTAATCTAGTGTGGGAGGTTCCTCACAGCCTCTTCTATCACAGGACAGAGCCAGTAACACTGGAAGGGCCACATTGCTGCAGGCCTGTCATTGTTTTTGTTTGTAACAAATGATTGTGACAAAAGCTGTCTGTGTGGTGTGGCTCAGATATGCGCACATTCTTGCCGTCTGGTGGGAGTAAGACGTCACCAGAAAGTAAAGCTAAAGCACTAAAATGGGTGTGCCTTTTTACATTTTAAATCCTTAAAATGATGTTTCTGAGGGATGCTATGAAAGATGATGAAAGCACGGCACATATGTGATAATGGAAGATTATACTTACCTCTAAATGATGTTAAAGAATGTAAAAATGTTATATCTCATTAATTAAAGTTGTTGAAAACCATTAAGTTGTCAATTAGTCTGACTTAAAAAAAAAAAAAGTACCTCCCTCATCAGATGTATTTTTAGGTTTCACATTGTCCTCCAGCCTCGGACGATTGCGACCTTTCATGGGCTGGATTAAGTCCTCACCCCAGCAAGCTGCACCCTTATTGTCCTCCTCCTCTCTCAGCTTCATCGCTGACGTCTGCTGAGTCGTTTGTTTTATTTGTGGCAGGATTGTTCCAGATATCATGTTCAGACACTCAGCAGAAACCACATCTTTTTACCCTTTGCCGCACAACCACACATTCATCTTCATCAACGGTCGCTGGTCAGATATGGATGTGCGCAGTGCTGCGGAGAGGAAAAGTTTTATGAGTTACCTGATTTAACCTAAGATCTGCATTTGTCATGTAATGACGTGGAGGTGTGTGAAAAAATACTTGGACGTAAATAATCTTCTGGCAACAGATTAACTGTTGAACCCCATTGTACAGCCTGATTATTATTGTAGTGATTAAAGTTGTTTTAGCAACTTTTGTCGGAAATTAGTTTTCAGACACCATTTTCCAGCAGGCCGATCAGGGAATGTATAAGAATCAACAATTTTCCTAATGCAGTGGGAGAACCAGGGCCGGATCTACTGGGGGACGAGGGATGGCAACTTAACTTAAAGCTTTGCCCCACCAGTTGCCTTCCACCCAACAACCCCAACCATTACAGTATGTCCTTGAAATCATACTTTTAAAAACAATTGGTTGTATGTCCTAAAGCCTCTCATTGCAAGGCCACTTTATCTCCGGAGCTGCGGCGTCGGCAGGAGATAAAGGTACATTTCAAATTATCTGAACTTTTTCCGACTCCGTGCTCTATCTACAGTCTGAAATCTGACAAACTGGTGTTTCGTGACACTCTCAAATTGTCTTTTTCCCCCTTTTCTTTTTTTCCCCAGCAGCCACTCTCAGCCTGTTTCATAATCTGCTGAAATTACGTCAATATTGCACATAATTGAAAAGTAATCATGTTGCGTTGTCTCCTGCTGGCGATGACGGCTCCGGGGGTAAAGGTGAGACGTGGTCGCCACTAAACACGAGCATGGATCACACATCGTCAGTGACTGACGCGTGGGATTTGTTGGAGCATATTTCTCAAGTTTGTAAAGTAGCTTTGATTACAGTAAAGTTTATAAAGCATGAGCCTGAACAATGAAACCAGTCCCGACAGACAGTAGATGTTAGAATGAATTAAGAGATTTTCAGTAAAACCCTAAAGTAAAGCCATATCAATGTAGGAAATGAATTTGGTAAGTGATTATAAAATAACTTAATACGAAGCAAAACTTATAATATAGAAAGGTTGTGAAACTGCATTAAAGATCTGCCATTGAGAAGGAGAAGCTTTCCAGGCCTTTCTGCATCTGACAGTGAAAGTTTAGGATTCTCAGAATAATTTGTTGAAATATGTTAAGGACAAAGTGGATGTTGGAAAAAGTAGACAATTTTACATCTGAGCAACATCAGCACTGTGGTTTGCTTGAATTTCCCTCGGGATCAATAATATATCTTAAACGGACCAAGAATCTGTTTACTCTGATTTTGGGGAGAAATGTTTTAGGGTCAAATGTTGAGTGAGGACGAGGTAAACCTATGATAGAGATATGGTAAGAAGAAAATATGGACCAAAACTGACATAATTCAAAATAAAAGCAGAAATATATACATTTTGTTTTTCCTTTTCTTTATACATGCATCTCTTGTTTTTACATCCCCTCGTCACCTCTTTTTTTACTTTACCTTATGCATTTCTTCCTCATTATGCAATTGAGGAGATCTGACCTTCTTGGTTGGGAATGAGCAGGATCAGGCCAAAATCTGCACAACCTAAAAGACTAAAACTGGCCTCAATACTGAGACACCTCTTTTCACTTTTTCACATCTGGAAAGGCGCAGCAGCACCTGGTAATCAGATTTAAGACTCTTCGCACAGGTTGTTTACAGGTTCCAACTTCTACTGAGTCCAAGTCAATAAAATTGATGCTTTCATTTGTCAGGTCTTGTAGAGATACTGCACCCATGTACTTGAAAACAAGAGGACAGGATGAAGCAGTGAAGTGTCAATAGCGTGATTATAGCTGGGAGGAGTTGTTATTGATTTCTGTCTGACAGCCAGATGGAGGACAGGTGACAGCTAAATAATCAGGGGGGAAAGGGGAAAAAAACATTCAAATTACAAAGATGTCTGCTTCTCTTTTCAAATGAGAACACAGAGGGCCACTGCCAAGATGTTCTTTTTTTTGTTTGTTTCATATAGTTTTTGAAGAATTGCAGCTCTCCTGTGGGGAGTGATGGGATGAACCGGGACGGTTCAGTGCTGCTCGGAAAACTCCATCAGGGCCAGAGGCTGTAATTCAGTCTTGGTCCGGAGGTGATGTCTACAAGGAGACGTAAGTGATGACCCCCACAGGAGGCGAGGGGAGGTGGCGAGGGGTTAACAATGTCCCCTGGAGCTCTCCAGATGACAGACGAGAGTGGGTGCCATGACGACGGTGCTAATGAGACTATGATTTGGGGTGTCAGGCGAGCAGATGGCCGTGAATCACACACAGACGGAAATAAAAGGCGCACTCTGTAAATACAACCTTGTTTTTTTTTTATTACGTACACAAGTGCGTCGGCAGTCCGCCTTCGGCTCCACTCCCAGTTCTTCTGTTCACCCCGTCATTTCACAAATGGGATATAGGTTTTTGTCCCGTCATGAGGAAATCCTGGACCCAGAGCTCAAACCAGGAGGTGCAGTTTGGTCACAGGTTGTTAAACCGCAGGGTGTCACGGCTGGTACGTCTCACGCCTGTCACCTCCTTTTATGACTCCAAAGAGACCAGATTTAGTCAGCTGTCAGCACCAGCGCGGGACGTGCATGAATCAAGATTAAGGACAGTGTAAGGCTTAAAAATAGATATCGAGACAGAGCATTTTAAAGCACCCATCAAAGAATAATGGTCTGGTGGGGTCAGGCTGCTAAATGTGGTCCTTTGGGAGGATAAGAAGAGAAATCCATCTCTCCCTGTGTGTGTCCTCTGTCTCGTTTCTGTTTTGACTGTCCAGTTTTCCATAGAAAATAAATAATCCATAAAAAAGGAAACCACTCTAAACCAAATGTTATTTAAAACCTCGATGTATTTACAAACAGAACCGTATAAATTGTGAAATAATAACCTTCGTAGAAACGTCATCTAATTTAACGGTGGACCATCAGCACAGGTTGCAAGACAAGCAGCCACACACTCAGATCATGTTCGGATTAACGGCCAGTTCTGTTTAATTTTTAAACTCTTTGGTTACCCACATGAACATAAAAAGACGTGGACAATAAAATAAGCTTTTTCTGGCTTTTACATTTATAAGATCATATTTAACTCCCAAACACATGTCGTAACATAAACCATAATTAATAAAACAATCTTTAAAACATACTTTTAAAGTCACAACAAAACAAAATCTATGCACAGTGCAAAATCTACAACCTAAAAACATGTTCAACAAGATTTTATTTATTTATTAATTTTTTGATGGAGTAAATTTGCTTTAGTTTTGGTTGAGCCTTTGAACCGTCCACTCGGCCACCATCACTCGGCGGCAGCGCTGAGCCCTCTGCACTTCCTACGGACCACTGAAAAACACCAGCTCCGCAAACCGAACCACTGACTCGCGAGCAGAGATCAGAAACCTGGTGACGACGCGGCTGAAGTTGTACCATGGAGCCGACCTTCTGTTGTACCACATCCTCGAAATCTTTCCGCGTTGACTCCTGCCATTCTCCCATCGATTCACACCTGTGCGATGCGGGCGGGCCTCACATCTGGACTTGGATCAGCTTGCCAGTGGTGAACTACTGTCAACTTTCCACTGCAAAAGCAAAGCGAAGGACCCAGAGTTCAATCTGGCAACGCAAAAACGTTCCCTGCGTTCGGCGGGAACGGTGAAGGTTGAAACGCGTACGTGGGAACCCTGCCTAACAGTTTCCAAACTCCCCAAGAGGTGAAAAGCAGAAAATGAGAAATCTTTAGGAGGCGAGCGGAAAAAGCACACCTTTTACATTCCACTCTTTCCAACTACTTCAGCTACGTAGCACCACAGCAGCAAAATGAACAGTTTGTGACTTTGTGATCCTTTCCATTCACCTTAGCTCGCCAACTTAACTTTGTCTTTTGAAGAAACTAAAATGGTGATTTTAAAAAAGAAAAGTAAGTATAACAAACTAAAAACACCAAGTGTTAAAGAATCGCTATTCTTTGAACCCCCCAAAAAAAGGAAAATCATCAAACATAGGAGAGAGTGAAATCCTAGAAGTCTTGAGAAGAACCAGTTCTCTCTAGATGGTCCATGATGAGGCGGCTGCTGGTCTCGCATCAGGACCCCACATGTCCAGCCTTTCAGGGGCAGCGCAGAGGGGGCTGGGGCTCAGAAATGCATCTCCACGGCCTCTACCGGCTCCTCTTCCAGCCCCCCGCCTGGTTACAATGCGTGAATTCAGCTCCATGAATTTAAAAATGGGCTTGTGTGTTCTTTCGCTGGATTAAGTGCCATTAGAGTCTCTGAGCGCAGTGAGAGTCTGGAGCGCCGGTTCAGACGGACTGTCAGCAGTGTCCCCGTACTCGCTCTCCGCCAGCTCCCCCTCGCGCTCACAGATCACCGTCATGGGGCTGCTGAGGATCCGGCAGCGAGCGTTGTACTTGCTGCTGGCGGCCGAGGGTGGCGTTCGAGACCGTCCGTACTTTGACCCGCTCATTGAGAAGGGCGATAAGGTGGGCGAGGAGAAGGCGAAGGCCTCGTAGCGGCTCCACTCGTCCGTCGTCCTCTTGCCGCGGCCGAGAGGGCTGGAGGGGCTGTTAGGTGCTGCTGACGAGGAAGGCGAAGCAGCGTCTAACGAGGACTCGGAGCGAGTTCTCTGGGAACGGGGGTCGGTCGTGCGGAGCATCTCAGTTGCAGACATCCTGAAGCTGGTTTCACAGCGGCTTCCCTTTTTGAGAAGGAGGGCCTTGAAGCTGTCGCTGCTGGTGGACGACTTGCGGAGGTTGCGCTGAATGGAGCCCATCTGCCGGGGCAGCGATGACGCCGACCCTGGAGACGTGGCCGTGGGGGTTGAAGGAGGAGACTGCGGAAGACCCCCGCCCCGGGACTTCTCTTCATCCGACTCCTTCCGACCCAGGATCTTTCGCTTTGACCTGTGGAGGAAAAGATGTTAACATATAGCTCAATTACAGGTTCAGAACTCTGCAGGGTTTATGAGGTCAAGCAGCGATAATGACATTAATCTGCATAAAGTCAAATTAATTAAGAGCAACTGAGTGCTGAATGAGGAAAAGAGGAAGATGAAATGTTTCTGGAATAAAAGTAAAAGATGGGAACAGCTTTGCCAAGTAACAATCCAATTATTCAGATGAACACAACTTAAAACACATTTGATTTTTTCCAGTTTTATTATTCCATCTTGAAAATAAGTTATAACTATGTGTCCCACAGCAGATGTCTTAAATAAAAAACCTTGACTAACAGTCATACATTAAAAAAATAATCAAAAACTGGCAGGAAATGAGAGAAAAGGTTCCAACTTTTGGGGAAATAAATCCAGGATGTTTGACAGCAGAAGCTGCAGATGCAGCAGCTCTGAAGTAGAAGCTCAGAAGCGACGCAATGAAATTAATCACAAAACACAATCTGGGATAAATGCCCAAAGCAAAGTTATTCACAGTCGGCTGGTGGACTGCGACTTTACCTGCGACTCCTGCATCAAATAATTAAAAATAAAGCTGCAGCGGTTAGGTTAAAGGTCCGTTACGGCCGGCGGGGGACCAGCTCTGTTAACCTACGCAAGGTTGCAATGCGGGATTCACTGCCAGCAAGCCCCAATCAGGCTCGCTGATTAAAGGTAAGGAGCTACTTGCCACTGTGCACCTCTCTAGATAGGTTGCACCGCCCACTGCACGCCCCCTCTGCACATCAAACAGGAGAGGCATGATTAAAGGAAACGACAAGAGCCCCATGTAAACATGACGGAGAATTTCTCATCTCCAGGTTCGATTCACAGACAGACATGAGGGAGAATCAGCCTTGAAGGTCAAAACAGAAGAGGAGGGCTGGTGGACATGAGGTCTGTGCAGGAGTCTGGCTTTTTTCTCCTGGATTTAAGAAGGCTGTGGCCTAAATTCAACCTCCATCTCGCAGAGTCCCTGGTATATTAGCATTACATAAGACGTTCCCTCACACACATTCACACGTGCGGACACTCACACACCTGAATTAAGTCGGTACCAGCAGCAACACTGCTCCTACTCATAAAGGTGACCACTGCTGCAACGTGAGACGCAGCCGAGAGCGTCTAATCAATTTCTCTTGCCTCTTTTTTCTTTTTTAATACCAATTTGGTTTGGAGGAACCCCCCCCCCCCCCCCCGCTCCTCTGCTGCAGCTGTGAAAGCTTTTCATTCAAGCGCCAGTCTGCGTTTCAATATGTGGGCAGTATGAAAACACAACTTCCAAATTGGACTGTACGTTAATGCCAGATATGGTTTAACTGTCCCAGTTTTTACAGAGTCAATCTTGCATTGCGCTTATTATGCATGATTTGTTTCCTTTGGAGGGACTGATTTCTCTCATGTTTATAGCCCCACAGGGAATCCCGCCCCAAATATGTAAAATTATTCTATATGTTCTTCACTCCTGAGGCGTTCAGGAGGAGGGGTGGAGTGACAAACAAACACAGCTCCTTGCCCCGCGAGGTTGTACACAGTCTTTTCATCTAATTAGACGATGGAATTAGGGATAAATCATACTTGTACATGTGATGCGGGTGCCCAAAATATGATGAAAACCCGTTCCAGGCGGAGATAAAATCCTGTAATGCTCAAGAAAAACTGACTGCTACTGCCGCACGTGACCGTGAAAGTCAAACTGGCGGGCTGCATGAGAAATTCATGCGTGTGCTTCTTTTTGAAGCATCTGAGGCACGTTTGTGATATATATATATATATATACACGTCAGCGAGCATGCCAGGAGAGCGTACGGGACAGAGGAGCCCGAAAAACGGAGGCTGAGGACGAGCACGTCTCCAGTGGCCTTTAACCTAGATTAGGACCAGAGGGTGTCGAGTAGTTAAATAATAAATGAAGAGAGAGCACTTTTTCCTCCTGCAGAGAATGAGTAATTCAAATGTGACTACGCTATCGCAGATGCCTCGACTCACGCTGGGAACGACTTCTCTCGTGGTCTGAACTGACGGCGCACTGAGAAACAGAAAGAGAAACAGAAAAGGGCTCTTTAACCGAGGCTGGAAGACACCAGCTCTGTGACAGATGGGATTGCTTCCACACGGGACAGCGCGGGGTAAAGTTATGACTGAGAGGAGGAAGAGGAGATGAGGATGAGAAATCATGGGCTGAAGAGTGACAGAGGAAGAGAGAGAGAGCTTGAGAGGTGGGAGGGCGGGTTGCTGAGGAGGGAATCAAACAAACACATTGACCAAGTGGAGTCAGCTCTTATAAATCAGGAGCTAGGGCTGGAGAATGCTGTAGTTTTACTAGAATACGTGACATGAGAGAACAGAGAGCGAGTACCTGTGTATGACGGCAAAGAGGTCCTCGGTTGTTCGCGGCCGGGTCGGCGTCGGGGTCACCATGTTCTCCCCGTTGACTGACGATGTTGGAGACGATTCAGACGCACTGGATTCAAAAACCTCACCTGGGACAGAAAGACAAACTATTTACAACAACTACACATCTGATGCGGGATGGAGGACACAAACACAGACACAAACACAGACACACACTCGCTGGGCTGCCCCGCACTCACGTCTCCATCATCCGTCCTGTCGCATTCACCTGACTGCTGATGTGATCTGAGGAGGAAAGGAGGAGCCGCTGGACTGTCCTCTCACATCTCCTGTCTCTGGATTCCTTCTCCTTTCTTTTCCTTTTTTTTAGCCTCTCTTCTCCTCCTCCTCCTTTTTTTAAGCCTCTCTTCTCCTTCTCCCCTTCCTCCTCTCAACTGCTACATTCACATCTGAGCTTCATCTGCTTGAGCCGCTGCAGGCAGTCACACTTTAACACTCTCTCCATCCTTCCCGCCACCCCCCCCCCCCCCCAGTTTGGTTATCCCTCCCTCCCCGATACAATAGAGCCCCTCCCCCATCTCCCTCCAACCACCAAAAAAAAAGGATCACCCATGGGACACTTGCTCCCTCCTTTCCTTCGGAGGGAGCTGATGGTATGGAAATGGAAAGAAGCAGCACAGAAAGAGTGAGGCTGAGTTGGAGAGTGTAGATGGGAGGTTTACCCCCCCCCCCCCTCCAAAAAATAGGAAACAGCTAAGAAGCAAAAATGGAGGAGAGGGGGAAACAAAATGAAGGGACAGCAGTCATGATGGCACTCTGCTGCAAAGGATGGGTGGAGGAGAGAGAATGAGGGTATGAATTTATGAGGCTGGAGCACTGCTGTCCCAGTGATACAGTGATAAGCTCGGAGTTCCCCTTTTCAGTTTCCAGAAGTTTAAAAGTTATTTATTGCTTTGGACCAAATTAATTTCACAGCTGCCCATGGAGTTGGCCACACAAACAGCACGAGTCAGCACCTCTTCTGAGTAGGGCTGTGCGATTAATCGATTTTAAATCTAAATCGGATTTATTAATCAAGAAGATGTTAAGAAAAAGGAAAATCAATTTTTTACTTTGTTTGGTCAAGAAGATTGTAAATGTTGTCACTTTACTAAACTCAAGGAGGATTTACAGTATCTTTCAGTTGCACTTCATTCCCAATAGGGAAATTTGTTTATTTTTCTTTCAAAATAAAGATAAAATATTTGAAACAATTTATTCCATTGTCTTTTGTAGTTTTACCAAAAAAATCGAAATCGAAAATCGGGTTTACAGGAAAAAAAAAAAAAAAACGGGATTTTATTTTCGTCCAAAATCGCCCAGCCCTACTTCTGAGCAATAAAACGATGCTAATAAGAAGATAACATTGTGACTGACAAGGAGAGTACACACACACACACACACACACACACACACACACACACACACACACACACACACACACACACACACACACACACACACACACACACACACACACACACACACACACACACACACACACACACACACACACACACACACACACACACACACACACACACACACACACACACACACACAGCTCAAACTCACCTGTTTCATTTTCCTTGGGACTGGCGGACCCTTCGATGCTGCTCGTTTCATCTCCCTCCTCGTCCTCTTCCTCATCCTCGTCTTCTTCCTGTCCATTAGTGCAAATGTCCTGGTCCAAACCCGTCTCCTGGCTGGCAGAGGCTGAAATGCAGGACTCATCCTGGACTTCAGTGGACGCCTCACTGCTCTCTAACGTCTCAGAGCTCTCCGAAGCATCATCCTCCTGCTGCTCACGTTTCTTCTCCCTCTCATCCTCTCTCCTCAGTGTTGGAAGTGCATCTACTTGGTCCTCCGTCCGGGACAGACAGGCTGCGTCTGTGTGCGACGGTGGGACCGGTTGGAGGTTATAAGGCGTGACCAGGGGAAGTTTGGGTTTCTTGGACACTGCTGGGGGCTTCTGTTTGATCGGGGAGCTTTCACAGCTCCTCGGAGTACCGTCCTCATTATTATCTTCTCCTTGAAGAACAAAGTAACTCTGGTCCCCATAGTTTCCATTGATCACAGCGCTATCTTGTGTTTCATCTGTGATACTGCAGTCTAGTGTCAACTCCTCCAAAAACTTTGACACAGGTGATGGTGAGGAGCGATGCAGATCCTGTTCTAGAGAGATATTCATCACAGGTAACACGGTGGGATTCTCCTGCGTGTTAGATAAATCCAGGGTGTGAGGTTTCAGCCCCTGAAGGAGGTCCAACCCCATGTCGTGAGCTTTTATGTGGTCCATCTCCGTCTCTGGTCGCTTAACTGAACGGAGCTGAACACTCTGTAGTGCAAAAGGGGTAATAAGAGGCTTAGGTGACTTGGTAGGGCTGCTAGAAGGAGCTGGTTTAGAGGCCTCTTTGGCTGTTTTTTTAATATAAGAGGAGAAAGAAGCTGGGACAAAAGCTGGCAGTGGAGGAGGCGGAGGGGGGCCCAGCTCCGGGGGAGGCGGAGGGGGAGGGCTGAGGCTGCTGTTGAAGGATGAGCTGGGGGGGATCAGCATGTCGGGAGATGGAGGGGGAGGGAACTCTGGGGAAGTGGAGAAACCGGGGAGGAGGCTGAAGGAGGGATGCTGGGGAGTGTTTGGTAAGGGTGGAGGGGGAGGGGGCGGGGGAGAGGGGAACGCTGCGGGGACACTGGGTGGTGGAGGGGGAGGGAAGGGGGGAGGAGGGCTGAGAGGGGTGTTGGGGGCAGAAGAGGACACCTGAGGCGGCGGTGGAGGAGGACCCGAGCTCTTCAGAGAGTCTGACGTGTTGGAGGAGAGGGAGGTGGAGGAGGAGGAGATGGAAACCGAGGAAAGGAGAGACGACTTCCTCTCCGGCACTTTGGGCTTGGACCGGCTGCCCGATGGAGACATGGACCTGACGAACGCCGGCACCGGGGTGCCGGCCGTGGGAGTGTTGGACTGACTGGAGTAGCCGCTGGAGGGGGACGTGAGCCGGTGCACCCGGTCCGGGGAGGAGCTGGACGCTTTGGGCTTGGCCGACACGCCTCCCACCTGGTCCGGAGCTCCGGCGGTCTGACTGTTGTTGTGAATCTCTCCTCCGTTCTGCAGGACTCCTCGGTGGACCCCGGCCGACATGTTGTCCGTGAGGTAAGCGGGAGGCGTCTGCGCCCGCTGGTCCCCGTTGCTGCGAGGGTAGTCCATGCAGTACGGCCAGGAGTCGGCGTAGTCGGAGCGCAGGCTGCTGGTGTCGCTGTGAGCCGGCGTCACGTGGCACAACGAGTACACGTTAGTCACACCAGAGTTGGTGTTAGCCACCAGCGACGCCGCAGAGCTCCCTGCACTGATGCTGCTCTGGCTGCGCGGCCGGAGCACCCAGGGGTCATCGTAGTCGCTGCTCGGGCTGTGGGAGGGTGAGGACAGCGAGGCGCCTCCCTTCCCTCCTCTCAACCCCATCTGGAGACTCTGCTGCAAGCTGGCGATGAGAGTTTCATTGAGCATGGTGCCGTTCTGCTCGTTGGCACCGCTGACGGCGCTCACACCGCCCAGGGGCTTCTTCCCTCCGGGCTTGCGTCTCAGTGAATCCGTCCGAGCTGGCGGTGGCGGAGGCTTCTTAGACTTGCGAAGAGAGATGCTGCGGGACAGAGAGCGGTCGCTGTACAGACTCGCCGAGTCTTCCTGATTGGCCATCTCGCGGCACTCGTACATGCTGTGTCTGGCGGCCCGTCCGGCCGTCGCCCCGTGCCCGCTGCCGTGGCTCCGGGAGCGCAGGCCCGAGTCCACGTGCATGGAGGTGTAGTATCCGTCGTTGTCCTGGGAATAGACGGAGCTGGAGTCGGTGGTGGTCCTGGAGGAGAGGTCCAGGCTGCTGTACAGCTGGTTGATGGGAGTGGAGCAGCTGGAGGTCAGAGCGCGGTGAGGAACCACCACGTTCTCCGGCGTGTCGTAAATCCACTGCTCCTCCGGCGGACAGGACGGCGGCGTGGGAGCCAGCGTGCTGCGACTGTGGACGCTGCTGTCCGAGTGACCCGACTCGCTAGCGGGCCCCGGCATCACCAGACCGTTCTCCTGCGGCGCGTGTTTCGGGGTAGAAGTGGCCGGGGCCGGGGAGGTGGAGCTGTGGGCGAAGGCAGCTGAACTCTGCTCGGCGTTGGTAGAGGAAGTCTGATTCTGCGGTCGAACCGAGCCGTAAGCTGAGACCGGCGACTGGGGTAAAAGGCCGCACTTGTTAAGGGCAATGACGTCGGCGGAGCTGGAAAGGGTGGCGTTGGGAATGTAAGAGGTGGAATAGGCAGCGTGAGGGGAGACGACACATGCCGGACCACCGCCCCACTCGCTGGACTGAGTCCTTTTGACCTCCTGAGACTTGGGCCGGGGCAAGGTGCTGGTCCTCGGGGCGTTTCTCAGGTGCACCGCTGTGTCGTCAACCTTAAACTTGCCCACGTGTCTCTGAGGCTCCTGCTCCGACTTGATGGGCGTGCTGCTGTAGATGGGATCAGCACTGAGGGAAACCCGGGCACCTTGTCGGGGCAGGCTGTGAAAACGGGAAGGGTCCCCGTTAAACTGATGCGGTAACATCAAGATCCCAGAGCTGTCGCTGCTGGATATGGAGATGCTTCCCGTGGAGGAGGAAGCAGAGATGCCGGCCATCTGGGCCGCGATGCCCTGGCCTCTCTGCGCCCGGATTCTCCTCATGGATGGCGGGACGACCTTCACTTCTTCTGTCTGGCAGCTGGAGTCTCTGGTCTCAGAGCGGAGCGATGAATTGACACTTCCAACTCGGCCCAAAGTCGAGTATTGTCCCGGGATGAACATGGAATGCGGCCGAAGCTCTCCACCCCGTCCTTTTGCTGCTGTGATACAAACGGAGAAAAAAAAAGATTAACATCTAACATGAAGCATCTCTTCTGTTTTTGCTGCACTAGCCTTCTTTTTCCCCTCGATAACTTCCCTCTGCTGCTCTGGCTGTACCGTCAGTTAAACTGTGGTCACGGGGAAGCCAATTCATTTGAATTGGTGTAACTCTGTCGCATGCTTTAATAACTACCAGTCATCTTCATTAAGAGGGAAATGATCTGAGAGGAAACAGAGAGATGGAAAACAGACTCTAATGTGCTTTCCCCTCCAACTCAGGCTTGATCTTACTCTGATAGAAGGAAAACAGTCTCCCGGGATCCCAGACAAGCAGCTGGCATATACATGAGACATCCACAAAGACGCATGAGCATGCAGAATCATGTTGACATGCTCATGCATCGTCACCAACAACACAGCATAACACTGTGTGTAGAAACATGAACACAAACGCAGACATCACAAAAACCCATACTAACCATCCCGGCTGGCACAGAATTTGAAGAAAGGGTAAAATGAGAGAGGATGCGTAATGTGCGTTTCTCATTTGTGGTGGCTCTCCCCCGTTGATGCTTGTATTCCCAAACATTAACACTCCTGCGTTGGTTTTTTTTTTCGCTTCTTCACCCTCTCACTGTTCTTCTTCTGCTAAAAACCTGGACTGACAGCTTGGCTGCTGCTGCTGCTGTGATAGATTAAGCTGCAGGTCTACTTTGCAGGCAGCTCCAGTGCAGGCAGAGGGAGGGATGAGGCATTGGGACAATTACCCCAGCAGCCAGTAATCGGGACATTCGGATGCCGTGATCAATGGGGATGGTGCTAACCAGACGTTAAAGCTCTTTTGCCACTCAGCCTTGGTGATCTTTGAGATCACAGGGAGAAATGACATTCCCCTGAGAGGCTGCTACAAACTGACAGCTCAGTGACATGTAAATAAGCCGACACCGTCGGTGCACGGTGTCAGCTTCACACCCGATTACACTGAGTAACTACGGTTACGGGACCTCTGAACCTTCATGTTTGACATAAAGTCTTCAATTGTTCAGACAGTTTGAGTTTCTTTCAGTCTTGTAAATGAGGATGGGATGCCTCATAACATTAACAGCAGTGGTGTAAAGTAACTAAGTACAAGTACTTCGTTATTGTACTTAAGTACGATTTTTGAGAATTTGTACTTTTATTGATACTTTCATTTTTCTGTACTTTTACTTCGTTACATTTTCAAGGAAAAAAATCGTACTTTTAATCCGCTATATTTAAAATTGGACACGTCGTTACTCGCTACAAATTAAAGAACAGCACAGCGGGGGCTGATTTATGGTTCCGCGTTACACCGGCGCAGAGCTACGGCGTAGGGTACAGGCCCTGCGTTGGTGTAACGCGGAACCATAAATCAGCCTTGAGCGGCAGCCGACGCGTGTCCATGCGCATCATTCTTTGATTCCACCCCTTCTAAGGTGGTTTTGGCATTTAAAAGTTCAAAAGTCTCATCCATTATCAGCTGGGGTTGCTTAATGTTGTCACTGCATACTACAGGCTGGGGGTGGACCTGTCAGCGGGGCCAATGGGGTACAGCAGCAGTGATGAGCAAAGGGAGAAATTAAAATGGGGTAATGGAAACAAACACTAAAGGGGTCAGAATAATATCACCATTATTTAGAGTTGTAAGCAAATTCTTGGATTCTTCATTTCTTTGCAATTCTTTTGAAAATAATTTTGTACTTTGAATTTTGTACTTTGTACTTTGTACTTTTTACTTTTGTACTTAAGTACATTTTACACCATGTACTTTTGGTACTTTATTATATTTACGTTGAGGTACTTTTATACTTTTACTTAAGTAATGTTCTTAATGGGTACTTTTTACTTTTACTTAAGTAATTTTCAAGCAGAAAATTTGTACTTTTACTTAAGTACAATATTTTTGTACTTTTTCCACCTCTGATTAACAGTGAATGTACATATGTAAAACACAAGTACCGGTAGATGATTTTCAGCATATAGACACACACGCACACACAATTCATAGGACAAATGAGAGTTGACAAAAAGCTTCTGTTTAAGCAAAATGAGAAAACTACTGGTGCTGTTGGTGTCTGGCTTGGATGTTGTTTAAGTGGGTGGAGGAGAACCAATGGGGACATATGATATGTAGAAGTAAAACAGTGAAAACGTAACAGCTGCAGGGCCCTGATCCAACACTTGTATGAGTAATCATATGAGCCAAGCTAAAGGGAGTGGTGAAAGGAGGAGGTGTGGTCATGCAGAGTGTTTGGTACAGGTCTGTGGACAGTAGAGGGCAACGTGCACCTCCACAGCGATTCATACCTAGCTCCTGGTTGATGTTGTCAGGCAGCCCTGATATAGTCTTTCTGCGTTTGACCTTCTTGGGCCGGCGGGACACGGTGTCAGTGTTAATGAGGGAGCGCCGGATGCTGGCCTGGCGGTCAAACACTGCCCCTGGTGGCCGGGAGGGCGAGAGCACAGGCAGGCGGACACACAGGCAAACAGCAGACGGTTAGTCGGAAAGAACAAACTCATCGACATGCAGAGAGTTTTACTTTTCTACGGTGGACATGCACGATCAATGGGGTCGGTTCAACCAAATAATAAAAAAAAACACCTTCTTTACCTCTCATTAGTTGTCTTTAGACATGAACGATGCATCTTTACATAAATGAATATACGATGAAAGTGTGTTGATGCTTTGTCTATTATTATTTTCAACCCTGTAATTTTACAGCTGAAAAAGTCAACTATAACTTTTTAGTGCTCTCATCTGATCCACTAACAGAGATTTAAATGTAAAATAAACTTTAAAAAAAAAGGGGATGCACTTTTTGATATTTCAAAGAGATGACCAAGAAAACAGTTTTTTTAATGATTTGGTTGAATTTCACTTTTATGTTGTTCAATCACCAGCCAAAATGCATAAAATGATCAGTTTCACCTGCTTTTTTAATCACAAGCTTTCCCTTTAGAAAACTGCAAAGAGCCAGATTATCAAGTATTTGTTAAATAAGTTATCGCATCTTTGGCTGGTGGTTGATGTTTATTTCCAGTAACAAATATGAGAAAGTGAGGCGGAAACATCCGTGAAAGATCATGCTCTTGATACACACATCACCTGGACACACACACAGTATTAAGCCAAGAGTTCACTTTCACACAGACAGACTGCATTTCATGCTACTCAACGCCGTTCTCACTCCGTTTAGTGTCCCTGGAGGAAAAGCAATATCTGGCTATGAACTGCGGGTCTCTGAGCTATCTGGCAGCTAGTGACGGGTTGCAGGCGTCATGGCAGCAGACAGTGATATGTGGGCTGAGAGTTTCTATTGCTCTCCCACTCCCAAAGTGCATTTCGCCAACAGAACCCAGTACTTAAAAATGGCTCAAGGCCTGTTTTTTCTTTTTCTTTCACGGAGCTAAAAGATTAGTTCAGGCCTCGTTCTTTTGTGCTTCTTCTTTGGCATGAGGTGCAGGGGAGATTAGAAAATGCAAGTCCTTCAATGTGCTGCACTCAAGCGTGGAGTGTTCGCTTTGGACTGTTGCAAAGAAGCCAAAACAGCACGACCACTTCAGCTGTATCGATGCAAAACCTTCTTTATGTTCTCCAGCTTCTCCTTCTGACTTGTGCTTGACGACAAAACTGATGTGAAACAATTGAAATTAATCTTATTTGAATTAGATCCACTGCGCTCTTGCCAGGATCAGTGCTAGTCCATTTCAGCTGCATTCAGTTCTGTTAATATTACATATTTTTACATCTTATGGGCATTTTTATCTGTGTGCTGGAATGTGATGGAAGTAAAATGATTCTTATGTCACAGTTGGAGCCTTTACTCTTTAGTCAAACATCTTCTCACCTGATTGTGCATGTACGTTTAACCTAATATACAATTTCACCCTGAATCTGTATTTATTTATTTGTTCTTGTGGTGGAGATGACGATGGCAAAGGATCCACTAAAAGGGCCTTGTTTCTTGAAATCTCTCTGCATATGTATTTTATACTCTCTCCAGCATTAACCTTAACAACAGGAAGATGATTTATTTAGTTGTATGTGAGGAGTGAGGCCACTTTAAGCTGTCTTTAGTGTCTGAAGGATGAGAAGAGTGAAGTTAAACTGGCCCTGACCTCAGCAGAAGATGTTGAGGTTAGAAACTCCACCACTGATTTGATCCCCAAAATAACCTCAGAACAGAATCTTACAAGCTTGCGTTCAATATTTAGCAAGATGACATGTTATAAACAGTTTGCATATTATTATTAACATAAGTGGATTGAAGTAATTAGTGGAGGAAAGCACTGAAAATGATGGCAGTCTGAAGGGAATTGTGTTGACATGTGTTCCTCTTTTAAACGGGTGGTGATCTGACGTAAAGCCAGAGAGAAGCCGTGACCCCTGCATGAGCTGTCAGACTGTTTTCACACACAAGTGCTCGCTCACACATGCGTGGAAGAAAGGTGAAGGTCAGACTGAGACGGTAACGGAGGAGGTGGACGTCCGTGACTGACAGGTTTGTACTTTTCTCTCAGTGGATACATTAGCTGATTAGACTGCATCCCTTCAGCTTCAGAGGTGCGCATAAAGGAACAGTCTGACATTTACGTTTGTTTTTATTTAGCTGGATTATATAAAGTGAGGAGACAAATCAATAAAGAAACATGCTCACAAGACATAGAGGGTTATTTTTGGTTGCTGGAAGCCAGCTGTTAACATGTCAACATGATGTGTTTGAGTTCTTAACACACCCATTTTAATTAAATGTTACTAACAAATAATTCTTGATAATAGAACCTATTTCCAAAAATGTCAGAAAATTCCTTTATGACAAAAGAGCATGATTGTTGATGAGGAGTTAGTGGGGAAAATAAAGAAAAAAGGTAAAAGATGCCACACTTGATTATGTCTAATTCCACTTAAAACTGGTGTGTCCTCAGATACTACTGATGATTGGTTGGTTCTGGCTACAGGTGGGCCGAGGGGCGGCTGAGCGGGGATGAGTACCTGTGACGTTGATGGCGACGATGGCCGTGGGCACGGCCTGAGCCGCCTGCCTCATCCTCTCCTCCGGGGTGGGGAGGGGCATGGCCTTGTTCCATGCCAGCTGTCCGTCAACTTCTGACACCTCACCCGCCTCACCCCCTCGCTGCGGCGTCTGAGACCTCATGGAGAGCTGAGACTTGTCATCTTCCATCGATGAAGCTGTGGACTAGAGGAGCAAAGCAGGTGTCATGTCATGAAAGGAAACAAAAAAAAAGATTGATCTAATAACAACTGAACAGGGCGGACATAATATAACTGTCCATAACTGGTTTAATGTGACAGATTGTTCACATTAAACCAACAGATACTTCAATACAACACAATGCTTTGACCTTCAGATGATGGGGATGCTATAAATATGTTGCGTGATCGGTGTGATCCAAATGGAAATGATCTCTCCGACTGTCATTAGGTGTAA
Source organism: Cololabis saira (assembly GCF_033807715.1). NCBI lineage: Eukaryota > Metazoa > Chordata > Actinopteri > Beloniformes > Belonidae > Cololabis > Cololabis saira. The sequence goes on from NC_084604.1 coordinate 24,714,237, forward strand.
ACTACACAGGAAAGAGATTTGTGTATTAAACTTATAGTAAGAAATCTAAGATTTGTGTAAAGGGGCTTTCACATAGAGGGCGCCGCTGGCTTTCCCATTCATTGTGTATGTGCTGCCGCCACGCAAGGGCACAAGGCTCTGCCACCGAGCTCGGTGGCGCGCAAGAGGGCGCATGCCGCCGCTGCGAATTGAACATTTTTTAATTTCACCGTGCGCCCCGTGACGACATCTCGGCACGTCCAATACGAGAGAAGGTGGTGGAGGGTGAAAAAAAACTTGCAGGTTGTAGATCAGAGACGATCAACATGGAGGAAAGAATGATCTTGGCTGTGAGTCTGTGAGGAGTGTGGGATGAGACTGCAGGCCTATCAATAAAAACCGACAAAAGTGGTGAGAAATCTCCCAGAATTTGGACATACCAGGTTTGTTTAAAAGTGGTAGAAATGTGATATTCTTTTGCTCTTTTAACAATAAAATGTTAGTTTAAAATAAAATATAGCATTTCCATGCCTCATATCAGGATCAATTGAATCATTTATCAATATATGGTTATAAAAAGACCACGTGTCAATACTTTTGTAAACTGAAGCACATACTGTACTACATGTCCACTCATTATATCTAATAATCTAGATGACTGACATGAGCTAAAAAACAACACAGATCAGAAAGGTTTTTTAATAAAATATGTTTTTAACTATTTACAGTGGATGGACTTGAAGAAAAAAATGGAAAAACTTGAGGGACAGATATATAAAGGAGAGGGAGGGAGGCCAGGCGTCCAGTTGCAGTGATGAAGCCTGAAGTTGGTTGATCCTGCTGAGGCTCCAACTCTCCCCAACAGGCTCAAACTGCTCCCTGTTCAGCCTGAAGTAGAAACTGATCATGGAGCTGTAGCTCCAACGAGCCTGGATTCCCCCAAATCCCGTCTTCATGAGGATTTCATGGACCTCCTGCTGCTGCTCGTCTCCTCCTCAGAAGAAGAACTAAATCCAGGGCTTTTCTTTGAAGAAGGGACAGATGCATTTTGCAAACCGAGCTGTAGCTACTGTACGTCCAAATGAGTGGGAAAACGGCACCAGACCGGAAAAACTTTTTTCGGTCCCCAAGCAACTTGCAACAAATATGTACGCGATGCGCACGCTGCTCTGTGCTGAGTCTGCGCCCACCCCGGCGGTGTGCGCGGCGCAAACCGCGTTCTATGTGAAAACCCCTAAAGAGTTTTCAGTGTTGGTCAAGAAAGAGAGAGTGCATCAGTGCTTTTAAAGGAAAGCAGGGATGGATGGAAAAATAGGGGAGGGGAAAGGAAAGGAATGCAGTAGTTTGGTGACAAGCATGGATTGTTATTTTGAATCGCTGTGGCTCAACCTGGAGTCCTGTTTCTCCTTGTTAAGTCGCTGTCGGGCAAAGTTAAGCTCAACGACCACAGAACAACAGAACGTGATGGGGAATAGGGGAGGGCATACAGGACAACAGAGGACGGGTCGGCAAAGGGGAGGGCGGGGGCCGTCTGGGACTGCAGAGAGATGGTTTGAAGTGACAAGAGATCCATGGTGACAGTTCAGAACGACTACAGTGTGTTATGAAGGTCAAAGGTCAGAGCTGGCGTAAATGAGCGCCTGGGTTCTTGAGGCTCCGGAGGACAAAGGAGACCCTGAAAATAACAATCCACTAATCCTTCAAGGAATGTGTGTGAGAAATAAAAGAGGTCTATTTGGTTGTCAGATTATGCTCATGATAAAGCAGATGCACAAAGCAATGAATACTGGTTTTTGTCTCAAGATGTATTTTCTCACTTTCTTCATGCTGCCTCTCTTTGAGTGTCGTTTTCTGTCTCTGCTCGTCGCCTTTGTTTGAATTTCCATTTAAATTGCTAACAGCTCGGGAAAAGTGCTTAGTGAAGAAATAATGAAATATGACTAGGACTAATAGCAAAAAACTGGAAAACAAACAGGAAACAATTGGTTGAATAAACCAAAATAAATATTCACCCGTCATGAGAAATATTTAAGTTTTTTTTTTACGTTTAAACCGAGTAAGAGTTGTGAGACGTCCAGCGTAAGTATGCAGTTCTATTTTCTGGCCACTAGAGGGCAGCTAGACGCCGTTACATTCTCTGAAAGCGTCCTGATGCTCATCAGAGCTGCACTGTGCACCAGTGTTCACTCTGCATTTATGTGTAATTTAGGTATTTATACGTGTCTGTTTGTGGTATTTTTCCCAGTCTATATATACATACCTGCCGGTCAATTTCATCGTCCTCATCATCCTGCAGGCTGCCGGTGGACTGTAAGGGATCAGAAAAGGTGGGACCCTGAGAGTAGTACTGAGAGCTCCGGAAACCATCTTTCCTCAACTTGTCACATTCTGGAGAGCAGAAACAAAGAAACAAGGTCACAACCCAAAACAAGACGAGGTTCGCATCATCATTTTTGGACCTCACTTTCAGAAAATATGGGGGGTTTTTTGGAATCATGACAACAATTCTCACACTTAAGCACTATTTCTCCCAGTAAGATCCATAATGAGATCATGTTTGTCCAATGAAAAATGTTGATATCTAACAAATTTTTTTTTTGCAACTGTGAGTGATTGTTATTTGTGTGTTGTTATTTAAGATCGAATGGAAGAAATGAAATGTGTGAGGAGATTTAGGATCTAAAGACCTTGAGAGCATTTTCAGCATAAAACTGAACAAAGACAGTAGAATGAATGTAGTTTCAGCTAAACACAAACAGCATGTGTTATTTAAGCTTTGTCTATTCAAATATACCTCATCAAAATCTTTCCTCCTGTAACCTGAAGAGATGTTCTGCTTTTGGTTAATATTAATTTACGACGCTGAAGCTTTGATTCTTTCAAGTATCTGAATTCTGAACTAAAAAAGCAACAAAAAAAAAGGCATTTGCTTCCTGAACTTGGAATCAGCTGCAAACCCACATGGAATTCAAGGATTTATTCTAAATACACAAATTTAAACATAGCTTAAAGATGTGATGTCTGCTGCCTTACGTATAAATTTACCGTAGACATTAATGTGAGGAGTTTGTGACAGCTTTATTGATGTTTTGAGGTGCAAGTGTAAAAATTGTATAAGTATTTGTATCAGTTGCTGCTCTTAGCCTACGGCTGTCAGGTCAGAGGAGTCTTGGAAAAAGAAAATTAAAAACTCAAATTTAGTCTCATAACCAAGTAGAGCAACACTATGGATGGATGGATGGATGGATGGATGGATGGATGGATGGATGGATGGATGGATGGATGGATGGATGGATGGATGGATGGATGGATGGATGGATGGATGGATGGATGGATGGATGGATGGATGGATGGATGGATGGATGGATGGATGGATGGATGGATGGATGGATGGATGGATGGATGGATGGATGGATGGATGGATGGATGGATGGATGGATGGATGGATGGATGGATGGATGGATGGATGGATGGATGGATGGATGGTGCATTGAAGAACATACTGTGTCTTTTGTCAGTCATGTGAGTGCAAGCCAGTTTGGACTTTGCCAAGCGCTGCTTACACTCCTTCTTGTCACCACCTACCGTGATGAGTGAGTGTGTGTGTGTGTGTGTGTGTGTGTGTGTGTGTGTGTGTGTGTGTGTGTGTGTGTGTGTGTGTGTGTGTGTGTGTGTGTGTGTGTGTGTGTGTGTGTGTGTGTGTGTGTGTGTGTGTGTGTGTCATATGAAAAGAAATCTGAGTGTGAGAAGGGTAAAATAGAGGTGGGGGTATCAGTTTCAGTCTGTCACACACAGATGGCAAAACTGTTCCTTCCTCGCCTCCCCTTTATTCTCAGAGGTGCATCTCTCCCTTTCTCTCTGCAGATTTGCACTAGTGCATTCTTTGTTTCTATTATCCAGTTATATTCATAAAGCTTTTCTTATGTATCCAAAGCCTAAAAACTGTTAGTTCCAGTTTGCTTCTGTCAGTGCCTGAAAGACTAAAAAAGATTAACTTCTGCCAGTCTGCTTAACATTGGTGATAAATTGACAGTAATGTGTTTACTCATATTCTTATATTGAATCTTTGGCTTTTATTAACTGCGTTGTCCTTTTTGATCAATTCTATAAAAGTATCAAAGCACTTTTAAATTACTTTTAGCACAGCACATTAAAGATGCAGCTTTTGATCTTATTTCAGGTAAAATTTTATCGCCACAGCTAATTACAGCCCATTTCTCTGGAGAAAAACATTGATGCATGTATAATACTGTCAGCTAATGGATCCTGATGGGGGCTGGGAACTGTAACTGATGCAACAACAAGCAGGTGAAGTGACAGTGGGGAGGATGGGAATTAGGATGTATGACGATAATTAGTGTGATGACAAGGGGTGGAACTGCCAAGATGATTGGTGATGCATGATTGGGGATGGTTGATGAGATTTACATTTAAAAAAAAAGAGATGAGACGAGTGTTGCTTGTTGCTAGGCAGGACACGGAGCACAGGGGTGAGGCTGGCAGTGCTGAACATTTCTTATCACTGATATCCTTGCAGAATCTTTTCAGTCATTTTACAATAAATCACAAAAAAAGTTCCAAAAAATATTTTTGTATGTTTTGTAGAAACAAGTGTTACAGATATTATACGTAAAGCATCCAACTACCTTTATTAATAATAATAACCATCATCATCATCACCAAACATGACCCAGCATATGAAAGCTGAGTTCAGACCAGCCCACTAGTTATCACCTAGTGGCATCAATGACAGCACTAATCAATGATTTCTGGGATAACAACAGCTACACCCATGTTGTATAACTTGCGTGATTTATTTAGACCCTGGTGGCCACGTTTCACAGTGAAAAAAACTGAAACCCATGTGAGTGCGAGAGGGACAAAGAGAGCATGCGGAGTGCCATCTGAATGACTATCGACTGCTCGGCTGTGTGTTCAATGCTGGACGCGTGTTTAATGTCCGCAGCTCTCTGGACGCTCATGTAACTGGTTGTGAGCACATGAAACTGCAGCTGAGCCTTGTTTGAACTCCTGAACCCGGAGTTGCATAAGATCTACACTCAGCCAGAATTTGTTTGGGGCCAGACCTTGATCCTGGACCACTGATATCGACACGTTGACTAGTACTTGTGCTGCGATACATTGTGAGCATTAAGGCAACAATCGGATTTCTGATATTTGACTGTTATATGATCTGAATACACAGTAAAAACAGTTGTTCAAAAGTGAAATTATAACATGAAAGGCCTTCACACACTGAGGATGTATCACAGATGTACCGATTACGTTATACTACATGATGCATATTCATTAAGCTTAGTCTGTTCCTGAAACTTACAGAGGATTTTCACTTCTATTAAGGTCTCAATGACCAAACCATGTGTGTAAATTATGTCTCAAGCTCTCTAAACTTCAATTCTCTCTTCCACAATTTCAATCCTGGTATCGTCATCTTAAAATTTAAAATATCTGTCTTCGGCGAGTCAGCTGACTTGGGCACAAAGTGTTGCTGAACGTCAATCTGACCAAGCGAAGCAACACTAGTTCAGAAGTCACAGTTTTCATCATTAGTAGTTTCATTTTTGTTTGACGGGAACCGATATTTTAACTCCTTGGACAACAAAGTAGCATCTTTTCCACCAATTATTGAAAAACTATTTCATAGCTCAAGCGGACAATACTAACATTACAATAACTATACAACTATACAATACTATTTATTTTTTTCATATTTTTTTTTTTATATTTTTTTGTATATTTTTTATTTTTTCTTATCTAATATTTGTTCAAACTCTGGTTGCAATCTTGTCGAAGTGATTTTTGTATATGTCTGTCTTGTTGTTTTTTTTTTTTTTTTGTTTTTTTTTTGTTTTGTTTGATTGTTTGTTTTTGTTTTGTTTCCCTGTCTGTATTGTATTGTATTGTCTTGTCTCCTTTCACTGTATTGTGCTGAGTTGTGTTATGTCTTGATGTTTTTTGTGTAGGACCCCCTCGTAAACGAGTTGTTACAACTCAAGGGGCTTATCCTACTAGAAATAAACAACTTCAACAACTAAAATACGCTAACTCAAAAGAAAACTCAACACATTTGTCTACAAGTCTAAGCTGGAGCCATCTGTGTGCACCTACCCTTCAACCCCCACCCTCCATCTTCCACTTCCTGGGAGCTGACAAGAAGAAAAACACAGCGAGACTCTAATGGGCAGCACAGGTGCTCTCGCTGGACACCTGTCGCCTTTCAGCAAGGACCCCCGAGGCTGGTGGTGATGGCAGGATGGGACGCTGAGGGGGGATCAGGTGGGATCAGTGTGCTTATGTATCTAACCACATCAATATTGCAGGAAAAACTACACTGTAACACAGGTGCAGGGGTCAAACCCAGAGACGTGTAAAGAAGTGTAAAGACATGTGACTCTCAGACAGAAAACATCACAACCACATGCTCCACATGTATGTGTCGCTTGTTAAATCAGTGTGTGTTGGTTTTTTTTTGTATCTGCTGACACGCAAGGCCAGCTTAGAAAGTTAACATCCGACTCTGATAGAAACACGCCAATAAACTTGTGCACACAGACACACAAACAAACCCATATCTGCTTCTCACAGCGTTATCTGTGAAATAGGCGGAAGCAGCACCTTTCCCAGGACTTTTATGGGACTCGACTCCCTCAGTGTTTGTTTGGTGACACGGGTGTGTCTTTTCTCTAACGGAGGGGAACAAACAGGAAGAAAAGCGTCCGCTTGCGTCTGCGTTGTTGACTAAACACAATTACATGTTTGGACAATTTTACAGTGTCGTAGGCAAACAGGACATTCTACGCTGTTCTACTACTGCGACGTCATTGGTGGATGAGATGCAACATGTGAACAGGTGTAGGGATTAGTCAGTGAAAGAGATCACTCTGGCTGTTTATTACAGTTAAAATATTCTAAGCTGACATTAACTTACAAAATATTAAATGCTTGATGACCCCATGAGGCGTTTAGCTGACTTCAAGGTTTTTTATTTCATAAGAAAAGATGCCTAACTGGGCTCGAACTGAATATATCAAACATCATGCAAACACTGCTCAAATGCACATGCTCCTGCATGTGCATTGATTGTACATCCCAGCTGGCAGCTAAGCCTGTGTTGAAAAAAATCGATTTTCTGATTCTAAATCGATTCTCATATTAATTCCTAAAAAATTTTCTCATCATTACATTTTTGCCTGGTGAACTTTAATCCCAGTAGTCCCAGTAGTTTTGAAAACTCTTTCTTTAGAGAAAATGCTGGACATTTCAGCTTACATTTCTAAATGTTATATTAGTTCAATGAAGTTCATATTATCTATATTTACCAGAGCTTGTTTGGTTTCTCTGTTATCGGACACGGTTTGTCATGAAATACCTGAAAAATGCCGGTGTTTCATGTCCAGCTGTGTCTGGTGACAGAATAAATCAGACAAGCTAAAATAATTTGTTTACTGCATGAGCTGTTGCAATTTCTCTTTTTTTGCACTTTAAATGGATATTGAAATGCCTATTTGAGTTATTTATTTCTTAGTTATTTCACAATAATTATTGTGAAATTATTATTTCAATAGTTATTTTACAGTCATATAATCCAGGCAACACTAACCCAAATCAATATCGAATCGAATGGTGATAATAGGTTCTGAATCTTAAGAATCGGAATCGAATCGATTCTTGACATTTGAATCGATACCCAGCCCTACTGGCAGCTGGATGTCGTTATGTGGTCAACAGATACATGGCGACTCCAGGAAACACATCAGGGGATTCATAGTTGCTGACGATTCTTGATACTCGACCGGGTGGTTAAGAAACTTGAGACCTTAAAATTGGACTCTTATTGAGACGACCTTTACCTCGCAGGGCAGTCTTGAGATTGACCTTGGCCTGGCGGTGGAGGTCCTCTACGCAGGGCGGCCTGCTGCCCGGCAGGAACACGTTCTCCTGCTGATGCCACGGGGCTGTGTAATGAACCGTCCACTTGCTCTCCTCGTCCAGGTTAGACACAGCTGCGGAGACACAACAGCGTGATTAGAACATTGGTTTGTCTTTGCAGTTTCATGTGGCACTTGACTGTGACCAAGTCGCACCAGTTATCTTCCCGAGATACGTCACTAAATGTTACAAAGAAGCATGTGTCCTTACTAACTTCAAGTTAGTAAGAACACCCATCTGGGAAAATCATGACCCTATAAGCTGCTGTGCTTGTTTATATGTTTGGACAGAGAGGAAGTGGAAGAAGATGGAGGTGTTTTGTGCAAAAGTGCCAGTCTTCACACCATCAACATGACACTTACGTGAGACGTCACACAGTCAGCTGGGCACACAAGAAAGAGAGGGGGGGAGGGCTGGATTTACTGGGACAAGTTGGAGGGAACTGACCGGTTGATATCCAGCAGACTGGAGACAAGCTTCTCTTCAAATACTTTACTAACTAGCTTACACACGAGCCACGCTCTTAATCTCTTTAAATAACATCACTCTTAAATACACACCAGGTTTGTTAGTTAGTTAAAAACTAAATGTAACGACTATTTTACACAAATCATAATTTTTTTTCTTGAACTAAACCCTTTCTTCTGTTATCAATAATTCAAAATAATAGGTGCTAATAATCCAATTCCACACTGGTCACACTCTGACGCATGCGTCGCCATCATCAGTTACTCTGTGTATTTAAAAAAAATCTATTTTTATAAACGTCACAGACACAAACTGTCTCTAATCCACAAGCTTACCGAGCGAGCGAAGCCAGGCCAAAGTAGGTGATCGAGGATGCAAAACTATCTCCATTTCAGTAGCCACGAGAAACGTCAAGACCGAGACCACTATGGGCTTGACCCTTTCATCACAACATGTCTCTCTGACTGGGAGAGAGGCAGGAGTCCGGGTGAAGCAGGGGGAAGGGGGTGGTTAATGGTAATATGGGGATGTGTGGAGTGTTTTTGTTGGAGGGTTGTTTTCTCTTTTTTTTTCTTCTTTTTTTACAGGTGCAAATGAGCCTAGGATGCAAAGGGTGTGTGTGATGGGGGAGGCTGGAGGGGCTAGTAGGGGTTGGGCAGCACCCTGAACATTAGTTGTAGATTGTGCAACTGCTTTGATATACAGAAAACAGCTAATAAAGAAATCAAAGCAACTGAGTTTAGGGAATATAATGTTTAAGGGGAGCAACTGAAAAGGTACAAAAATTGCCAACTGCATGACAGAGACATTGTTCCCATCATGCAGCTCTGACCTGGTCACATTGTGCAATCCTATACAGACTGCAGAACCCAGGAAATGCTTTTCTAGTCTTCGTTGACCACTCAAAGAGTTTTCACAAGTCACATCCGTGCACACATTCATTCAGCACTCCCCAAGGTGAGTAAAATAACTGAGATGTTCACAGTTGCTGCTCACAGCCAGACGGGAGCGAAAACGAGTGCTCACGCTTGCAGAAGTTGTTCTGAAAACATTCTTCAACAGAATTCAGTCGCAATTTTCAAACAACACTGCCACATTTAATGATATATGCCTCTTTTTTTTTTAAGTTTTTGAATTGTACTTAATGATGAGTAGTTGCATCTGCAGCCCATTTCGTTCCTGACAGGAGAGACGAAACATTGGGGGGCGGGGCTACAACGTGAGTGCCAAAAAATACACACAAAATGTCACAGTTTAACAGGGGAAACAAAACATCCGCTCATATTGGTATATTTGACAAATACAGACAAGAATCATGAAAACACGCCTATGTACCATCAAAAGGGATATCTATACACACATTTCTTTCCAACTTCACACACTCTTAGTACAGGTAGCTCCTCCCCCTCCCTCCTTTCTAACCATGAGCTTTGAAAAGAACTCAGTGGGCGATAGGCAGACCAAGGACATGAGGACTAAAGAGACAAAGCCTGTATTGTCCCTATCCATAAGTCTCCACATCAGTCCTTTCAGTGGCAGATAAAACCAGAGCTTTTCAACACCCACACCGTGGACTCCACAACACAAATCTTTTGTCTTTTTCAAATCTCCTAATCTCTGACCACTGCCATCCTGACTCACCCTTAGGTGCTACCCTTAAACATGAACTGAGAGTAAACAGGATAATGAACATTTTAAGGCAGATCGCAGCTTAAATTTGCAAAGTCTGCACAGAGGAAGGCCTTTAGCCGCAACACACCCTGCAGCTGAAGTAGAAAGAATAGACTGAATTTAAATTTTAACCAAATGATGTGTGTTAATCCTTTGACGAGTCCCTGATCACTCACAAAATAACACCTAATACTAATGTTTACGTCTGACAAAACTATCAATACGCGTGTGTCTGCATAACAATGGAACAAATTAGTAAAAACATAGGACAAAGTATGTCTAGGCAACAGGTTAATACTGAAAATAAAAGGAAAATAAATCAAGGTTCTTAAAGGCACTTTGGTTAAAACTGAATTATTTTCTTGTGTGGTTTCAGGTTACACTGAACACAAAAATAAAAATACTTTGTTTTGATTTTCAAGGGGCTCAGCTCAGGATGTGAGAGGATCACAAATACTTAAGTAATGATTAACAATATCAGCTCAGCCTTGACTCCAGCGCACAAACACAACCTATAAATAAACCTCAGACAGTCTTCACAAGCAGCTTGTCCTACGTCAAGTCCTCACAGGAGTAATACAGTCTCCCCATTGATGAAATAAGAGTCATGCAACATTGACTTAAAAGTCTTTTCTGTAATTTACTGCATGTTGTACAAGATGCGCAAACCTTACAAAATATTTATATTTTGGGAAAGAAAAAAAAAACCTTTACAAGGAGGAGGAAGAAATTCCACTACTGCCAGTAAAGTAGTTTTAATTTGAAGTTCCTCCTGCTGACACCTTTATAAACGCTGCAGGGTAACTTAGTGCTAAGACTTGTTGGCTGTAAAGTCTTTGTCCAGCGGTTACCTGGTAACAGGATGCAGCACAGCAGAGGGAGAAGTGTAGCATTACAACCACAGGAGACCATTAGTTTTAATAAAACCATATGAAAACCTTTAGAGTTGATATTTGTGTAATTTAACACAGAAAACTTTCATGAGTAAAAAAAAAAAATTCATTAAATGAGTTTAAAGATCTGGAAAGCTGTAGGAAATTCTTATGCAACATAGCCATGAATGCTTTCAAATTTATGCAAAACTATGTTCATTAAGTAAAATAAATTATATTAATAATAAGAGCCAAAACATATAAAATGTTCAGTCATAATTAGTAATAAAATATATAGTTTATATCTTACCCTTCCACTTGAAGTACTTGATTATGGACTTCAACGAGGTCCCAATAAACACCATTGTTCCTGTATGAATCTCTTTAGATCTAATCTCTAAGAAACAAATTAAAGTACCTCAGTTAACCATAAGAAACCTGACAGAAAGCTGTGTGAGAGGACGGAGGAAGGCATGCTGGCGTGGACGCTCCTCTGCTCACATCCTCACTAGAAAGGCGGCTTATGTGTGAGCGTTAGTGAGCGTCTACTATGCTGACAATACGCGTCTACCCCTATGTCTCTCTGCGAACACGCAAGGTCCACCACTCCCCCCCGCCACCCCACAACCATCACCAGCACAACTCCTCCCTCAGGCAGTCCGGTCCTCGGAGACGCTCTCACACAAACACGGCAGGAGGGGTGCAGGACCGGCCCCTCTGCTCCTCTGTGTTTTGGTTACCAAGGAGTTCTGGCTGCCTAACCCTTTATATCTCGTTGCCAGTCACTCTCTTCATTTCTCTGCACTCTATTGTATACTACTCAGACTATAGATGAAAGTTTAACTTTTTTCATTTATTGTTTTATTAAAGTGAACAGAGTGATGTCATTATAATCATGTAATTAAACCATTTTCTGCTCCACTTTTTTTTTTCTTCCCCTACTTTGCAACCTGCTTTGCTCTTAAAGATCGCTGCACTGATCTCCTCTTTCAACTCTACGAGTCTCATCTGATGAATATTTATGCATCTACTTAAACCATAAGTCCACCAAGAAGCGTGCACATGTTTGGGGAACATGAGAGAAGAAAGTTTAGTTCTTTACAAAGTACTCTCCAGTCGATGCAGCTTGTACCTGCAACGACGTAACAAATCAGCATTCATCTAATTTGATCTCTCCATTTCTCTGTCTCTCTCTTTTAACCATTTCATGGTTTGCAAAACAACATTCTTTCCACGTTTTCAGCCAAGCAAATATAATATTATTTCAAATGAACAGAGCCCCCTCTGTCTGATCCTTCCCAGACGGCTGCGTGAGCACATGGCTGCTGAAACTGTGCCGCAGAAATATAGACCACATACAATCCTCCCATTGTCCAATCTGCTCACAGTCTATCACGCACACACTCCAGCACCCACCATTCAAACACACCACCAAATGCAGGAGAGCCCCTCCTTTTGTGGCCGTATTTCATTTCAGCCATAATGGTTGAAGGGTGGAATGAGAGGAGGGGGGTGCAACAAAAGCTTGAATGAGACTGCAAATTATGCTTGATTTTCAGGGTAAAAATGTTCTCCCCTCCTCACTGCCTGCTCCAGCAAATATGCAGACGGCCGTTTTAATTTGGCTTATTTGGATGTGTTCAACGGATGGATGGATGGATGGATGGATGGATGGATGGATGGATGGATGGATGGATGGATGGATGGATAGATGGACGGATGGATGCTCACTAACATGCATTGATTCTGCACTGCACTTTTCAGTATTTGTTGTTTTTATCCGTGAATTTGCAGAAACGTATAAAGTATATAAATAAAGTATATAAACTAACTTAAGTTGCAAAGATCCAAATACTTGACCTGTTCTCATATCTTTCCATGTTTTCATTAAGTGTTATTTGAAATAAATGTACCATGAAGAATGAAAGATGATGGCATCTTCTACCATCTCCGTCCATTCTGCTTATCTAAACACTCCTAACTTCTGATTAAAAGATACTACTAACATTATTATCACAGATGTGGTTATGGAGGCAAGCACTAAGGCATCATTTAGGGAAAATTATAGAGATTTGTGGGATTGATAGTCAATGTAATGAGAATACTGATCTAAAACTGTGTGCACGAATCATCAGAAGGACAATTTAACAGTTATTCAACATTATTTATTTTTACAAGAACTAGTCGTTAACATAAAGTTAAGGCTCATCACAAAAACCATAAGAGTAAAGCAATACTCAAATAAATTAACCAGTAAACAGCTGGAAAATTACTCTTCAAATTTGTAAATATTGCCATTTTAGGGATACAGATGTTTGTCTTTAAATTTTTACATGTTTCTAATGAGTGTAAAATGAGTTGTGGGTTGTTAAAAAAAAAAAAATCCAATATGAAGCACTCCGCTTGAACTCTTGGAAACCATTAAACCTGAGATTTCTTACCGTTTTTTTATAATGTGCAGAAAAAAAAGAGGATGCATAAATAAAAATCTTTCATTCCCAGTTATCCAAAGAATAAAAAAATCTTTAAATGCAACCACAGTTTAAACTACGGTAATGACAGGTTAAATGTTTTGCAGGTGGCTCCTGTTGGAGCTGCGTTGCATGTCGGTCGGCTCGGCACGCGTACAGTATTAGTGTAATTTATGCAGGCACAAGCTTATGCAGGAGCTCTTATTAAAAAGCCTATTGTTCTCCGGCCAGTGTTAACATGCACATGCACGCATAGGCAGACAGCCGGGTCAACACCTCTATCTGCTAAAGAAGAGCTTCAAATCTAGGCCAGCTCTTGGATTAGGGATATCCATTCAGCCATACGTTCATCCGCTCTTCATAAGCGAAGACAGGAAGCCCCCACATTAGCACAGCCCAAACACCATCAATCTTTCATCTGCTCATACTCTCAGCAGCAGATTCAGGACTGTGCAGCCCAGATAATCAGAACTTGCTCCAAATGTGTTTTTACAGTGTAAACCTGTTCAACTGACTAGAAAAGAGGCTGTAAATAGCGATGTACCTAACGGTGTAGAAAATCAAAACAGACATTTATCAGTTTTAGCATGAGAGACAGGAGTTGTCTTGTAACACAATTGTTTGTGTTTAAAGGTGAAATTGGAAATAAAATGCCTCAGCAGAGGAAGATTAATGAGACTGCTGCTCTTCCTCCTGTCACTGGATTCCTACTGGTCTTTGTCTTCCCAGTCCTGTTTTCACACCCCAGTTGGACCTCCTCATCAACCTGGCAGAGGCAGCTGCAAAATCTCTTTTGCATACTGATCCAGTTTGTGTTTTTCCCCCCTTCTTTTAACCAGACTGCTGAATTTATGCAGTTCTACCGTTTTATTAATCCCCTAAGCACCCACACTCCTCTTTCCTATTTACAGTTACCGTCTGCAAAATATCAAACAACTGAGAAAGCGGGTGTCTGCCAATCCCAACGTGCCTGGTGTGATTCCAGGATTCTCTCGTCTGCGTGTCCAAGAGTCTTTGAACGAGACACCGAACCCCTTATTTCTGCAGACACATTCGGGGGGGCGAGTGTGTGTATTACAGATTAACAAAAAGCAATGCATTGTCTTCAGAACAGTCTAAAGCTGCTTGAACGTTTGTGTAAATAGATGAATGTGGGTGCTAGGGTTGTAGTATAAAGCAATTTGATTAAAAGCCTTTATTTTTGTCTGCAGTTCATTTATCTTTAATCGTTTAAAATCCTCAAAGATACAGATCTGGCACCCACATCTCGTTCATTGGAAAGCTCTCAGCTTTTATTTTGCTAATTGGACTCATGGAAAGGGAGCTGAGGAGACTAGTTAAAACCCTCCAGCTCCACCTGATGCACTGATATTGAATCACTCTCCTCTTCCTTCCTTCATCTCCCCTTCTTTCACCATTTTTTTGTTTCAGACAGGAGTACTTTCTTGACTGTGAATTTAATCAAGCTTGTATTGATTTTAGCCCCGAACCCATACACACACACACTTTTATCTTTTGTACTCTTGTTTAGGCTTCGACCCTGCACACCTTTGCTTCAGTGGGCACAACAGCAGCGAGGTGAAGATAAGCTGGAAGATGCAAGACTGACTTTTGGTTCAATATATGAGGGTATCTGTCTGAAATTTAATTCAATGAGCAGAAACATTGAATTAACTCATTTATGGACAATTCTGTTGAATTTATGTCTATTTGTGGGGGGATGAATAAAGGACAATCTAATCTAATCTGATCTAATTTAGATAAATATAAGATGACTGAGATAACTTGAAAAGAAAATTACCAAAAAACGTTCAAAATATTCTAATCTTCACCATTTTCTTCCTGTCATTTTTGTGAATGAGATATAATAATCCATAGAGTGCAGAGCATCACGTTCGCTCGCTCGTCCCCCTCCCCCTACTTTCATGTCTGTGAATGAAAGCTGAACATCAGGACTCCAAGGGAACCGCATCAGCCTTTTCTGCACTGCAGGGTGGAGCATGAATAATATATCACCGATGAATGAGGGGCAGCGCGCACTGGAGAGATAATTCAGCACAACCAAGGTGCAAGAGTCGAAAATCTAAACAAACCTGTTGAGCTAAATGAAAAAGATGCCAACATTTTTGAAACCCCCGTTCAAACTTTCTTTTTTTGGGGAATGATACACAAAACCAGCTTTCAAAAGCAAAAAGAAACAAAACAGAAAACCAGCCAAAGCATAAGTCAGGGCACCCTGCAGGGGTTCGTAGCTACGCTCCCCTTCGGCAAGTATCACAGCTTGAAGAGTTGTAGACTCTTTCAGCTTTTTTGTTTAGGCAACTCATTCTCCTAAAAGCTAATGATGTTGATGTCTGCAAGGACAGTCATGCCATTGGTCTATTTGACCACTGCTTCAAAACTTTAGGTTGTGCACACGCACAAAAAATATTCCACTGCTTAACAAACAATGCACTTTTTGCTTAGAAAATTTCCTGGTGCTTAAGTCCTTTTGCTTTTGCCTCTAATAAATGTAATGTTTCCCTATGCCAATGACTGAAACACGCAAAAGCTTCTATCTCCAAGTGGCCTAATATTTGTATTTTACATCGAGCAATCAACGGGACTTATTTCCAGAATGCAGCAGGTTTTATTTACATGTTTATTAGTGAACCTCTGATGATGTATCTTGTGGCGGTTAAACAGAAAAGCTTTCTGCTGATAACTGGTGACTCTATGAAGTTTATTGTTGTGCAGGTGTTGCCCTACAGTAGAAGAGTCTGCTCTAACTTCCTGAACACGTTTTACAGTTAAACACATAACTTTTTAAACAATTTTAAAAGAAGTTCCTCCTAAATGTTTTCACAGTCTATGAAATATGTTCCTCTTAATTACTCGTTCTTATAAATAAAAGGAAAAAAAAGGAGGAAAAATCTTCCCGTTTTGTTATTTTTATGATGCAAAGAATTGACTCTCATCATAAAACTACTGAAAACGACCTGAAACCTTCAGAAGAGCACCGACGGGGTTGTTCAGCTGCAGACATATCTCTCTATACAGCCTCATGAGAAAAGGTGATTAAGGAAAGTTCAACTTTGAACTCTCTCCTGAATAAACATCCACTCTCACTCAAACGTTACACACCAGAGACGCACACAGAAACCAAAGTGACGGCTCGGCTCGGCTGAATAAACAAGCATTGATAGTTACGACGCCACTAATGACTTTAGCATGAGGTGAAGTTCCAGAGTGTCATACGCACATTAACTTCATAAACTCCCACATTTGCTGAACGACCTCTGTCTGACACAGCTCTCCCCGCTCCCTTTCCACATTTCTTTGTGTTTTTCATCTTTGTTGACTAGAGGAGGATTAGGGGAGTTTCCCCTTTCCACAGTCGCCTGAACGGGGGATTGTGTCAAAGACAAGTTTTGATGCAATCTTTTGGCTTCCTCAGAGAAGCAATAATTATTATTATTTTGCTGTTTTTTTATTAACTGGACTACTATTGTATTGTTGTTGAAGTGGCTTGAGATGACATCTGTCATGGTTTGACACCATGTAATTAAACCTGGTTTGACATGAATAGACTTAAGCTATGTCCACGCCTTCATTATAAAAATAAACTTTTGTCATGGTTACAATTGACATCCACACTCAAAAATATATAACTTCCACTGCAGACACTGTTTCATTTTGCAAATGCAACTGCTGATGTGGATGTGGATAGACAAATATGGAAACAATGATGTAGCTGTGTGATTTGTTCTTCTGGATCACTACACATCCTTCCCTCCGATCTTTTCCAACAATGTGAAGACTAATTGGTTTAATTTTATAACATTGCATTAAAAAAAAAGAAACAGAATGCATCATTCAAGTCCATCACATCTCCTCTGGTCTTCCTGTCTGACCTACTTGATTTTAAATGGGTTGCATTACATCACAAACATTTGTGCTCAACCCATATTTACAGAGTATTTACAGAGTAAATATTTACAGAGTAAAAATTGGCCACCTATTTTTACTTGATCGTGTCAAATGTAACTTAAGCTAAAAATAAAATGTCCTTTTCTGCATTTGCACGTGTGCATTAGTGGGGAATTTAGGTAGAGACAATACCCCAAGTGGAGGTGTTTGTGTGGACATTTTACACCAAAACAGTAACATTTCAAGAGTCCTTTAAAAGATATTTTTATTTATTCATATATTTGAAATGAGCCAAATCAGCAGTTTGTGTGTGTCCTCTGAGTGAAAGGCAAAGGGGCCTCCTTTTATGGTCTGCTCTTCTTTTGTGAAACATGAGAAAGATCTTCAACTCAGGGTGACACCCTAACTTGATGGTTGTGCCCTGCACAAACACGCAGCATCACAAACAACAGGAGATTTGGGAGCTCTTTGTGTTTTGTTCATGTTTTCCTTCAAACAAGCACATGCAGGTGCACATATATCAGCCTTGATGTGGTGGAAAATAGCTGCATTTTCTGTTCAAACACTGCATAGCTCTTCTCACGCAGAATGAACGCGTGTGAAAGTGTAAACATCACAAAGATGCCTTTGAACGCACAAAACAATACTTGTGTGGGAGGAGGGAGAAAATGAAGATGCTACCGAAGGTACAAAGACTTTCAAGACAGAATACAAAGAGGGAGAACGAGGCAGACGGCAACGTTGCATCCACATGATGTTGAAGTAAACTTTGATGTGGCAGCTGAGATCTGAGGCAGAAAGAAAAGAAGCGTTCAGAGATGTAAGACAAAAGAGGAAGGGGAGGAGGGCAGCTTAAATAAAAAGTCAAGAGAAAAGAGGAAGAGACAGATCAGAGAGGCTGTGTGTAGATGTCAAGTGTCCATAAGTGACCTGGATTCAGTTAAAAAAGAAAAATAGAAATTATACACAGGAGGATGAACGCCCAAACATTCCCCAAGGCCCAGCAGGCTCTGCAGTCGTGCCTAATTTTCTCTCCCCTGGAGTCTGACCCCGGTGAACTCGACAACATTTCTATGATATTCAAGCCAGGATGAAAGAGAAAAGCAGGACAGACAGGGCGGACAGACGACGCACATATCTATGCGTGAACATTTTAAAAGTCAAACTTGCATTACTTTAGTGTCTACGGGAACATCTTCATGTTTGAAAAAGAACAGGGACGGCAACAAGAAAAACCCCCACTAATGACAAGTCTGCTGAACAAACCATGAAATACAGTGAGATGTGCAAAAGTGAACAGAACAGGGATATTTTATTAGCCCAATATTCACTCCAATAAAGTTAAAAAGGCTGTTTCTCTACATGCAGGTTGATTTCTAAAGATGGTCTTGGCACTTTTGTGGTTAACTTAAGCATTTTTCTAGCTCCATCCCACTGGATTTGTAGCCAGCATCCGTTTACTCCCCCGGCAACCAATAACCAGTGTTACTTCCATGGTGCTCTAACCCTAACACTGCTGGTCTGCCTGAAGCTGCCGGGACAGCAAGCTGAGACAAACACTGTGGATGGCAATGTTGGATGTATCCCATCACGATGCACATCTGAACACCGCACAAAACCCTTCCTGATTGTTGCCTTCCCCATGATAAGACAACTCCCTTCATCTACTGTAACATAAAGACAGACAGACCCCTGGCTGCCCACAGACTCCACTGATATCCATTAGCGTCCAGCCACGCCGTCGCCACTCCACTCCTGGTCCCAGCGGCCCCTCTGAGGACCAGGCACATCAATAACCACAACGCCTAAGTGAGTTTGCAGGTAGAGTTTACGTGCATCTAAGATGACGTGAATCGTAACAGAGTTAAGCAGACTGTATGAGCAGACTTATATGTCATCGTGCATGTGTGAATGAGCGACTGCATTTTCACAACAGACACTGAGGCGAGATCAACTGGATGATAAGATGTCAATATTTTTGCTCTGCATACCTATTATACTATATCCTTGAGTTTTTTGCCGTCTTTGTGCTTTATTTTCCTGGATTTGTACAGGACATTATGATGGTTGCCACTCCACTTTCCTGACCTACATTTCATCTCACCAGGTCTGTCTGCTCTTCTCTCCAGAGGGGGTTGTGTGTGTGTATCCGTCTACTCGCTCTCTTTTCCTAGCATCGCACACTCATTAATCTGATTTTATAATTACCTCGACACACAAAATGCCGTAAATCTGACCAAAGACACATGGACCCAATACACCACGGAGTGCCTGAGGTGGTCTGCCTGAGAGTCTGGATGGGATTCTGCAAACCATGCAACTTGATTGTGTTAGGGAGTGACGTGGATGACAGCTAAAATGGGTTAATGAGATTGAGATTTTACATTTTGGTTGTTGATTATGTTAATTTGACTTAATATGATTTATTAACACAAATAATCCGCTGCAAATTCACGCATTTATGCGGCACTCCAGTTATCAGAGACAATAATATAAAAATCCACCTTGAAAAGTGGACTTATTTTTTTATTTTAAAAAGGACAAAAAGCTAGTAGAAAAAAAAAAAATCAGTTTTGTGTTATTTACAACGGTACACAGGAGCTTTGGACAAGTTTAGCTGTAACCATGAGCCCCATCTTCAGCTCCTGCTGCAGATGTTGTGGTTTGGTCTGATTTAGGTTCAAAAAGAACAGACAGACTGAGATAATTTAGGTTAAGTGCCTTCAGGGCACGAAGCAACAAGCCACCTGGGGCTAGCCTGCATCACGCAGAGGAAAGCTGAGTATACTTGTGTGTGTGTGTGCCAGGTAGGCACCAATGGGATATGTGTTTCAGCCTCATCAGCTGAAATGTCTGCATTTGTGTCCATCTACAATTCCTCCTCTGCAGGGGCAAAATCAACACCCCTCTTTGACCCATTTCTCACCCTGCACCTCATTTCCCCTTCAGCAGTGACAGTGGGTCATCCGGAGAGAGCAGGGTCGACTGCAAAAACAACGCAACCAATCAACAATCTGAGAAAAAGCCGATTGATCGATGGCCACAAATTATGGAAGAGAGCCAGACAACCAGCCTTGCGGCATGGGGCACCGCTGAAGGGGTGGATGTGAAATCGGATGCGAGCTCTGGTGGACGGCATTGATTGCTGTTATCAACCAGAATATTTACAATGCATGACTGCATCCGGCTCTGCTCGGCAGACCTGTAACCCTGCACCACCTCTCCGATGGTCAGCCGTACAGACATCACATGAAGTGAAGAAAAAGATCAGTCTGAATTTGATCAACTCATGAACTGACATCAAAGGAATAAGCTTTACAATGAATGAGAGCAATTACGACTAATTCAGCTCCCAAGATGCTGAAAGCAACACCACACAACGGTGATCTTTGTGTGAGTCGCTGACAGGTTACTTTGAGAGGCTGCCGGACTCTCGTGAGATTTGCAAGATCCAAATCAAAAGGGCACCTTTCTTGTACCAAGCTGCATGTTTTTGGCTGAGCCACAGTTGTTTAGGACCAATCAGCAGCTCCAGAAGTGGTTATATCAATAATGGTTAGAGTTCTTATGTAAGAGAAAAGCAAACTGCAATTTTGGAGGGGTGCATTTACTTTATAAGTAGTTCAGGCTCCACTTGTTGGCTAAACTGAATTTATGTTTGCAATTGTCACCCTTTCTAACAACAGTATGTAGAAAGTGATGTCCTAATAGCTGCTGTACAGTGCATTTTGGCTTAATGTCAACCAGTTGTGCACCTCCCAATGTTTGTAATCTGTTATAAGCGGTACGTGTAACATGAGCATCATCTCTGCTCAAAGTGACAAACGATACAATTAACATGACTGTTACAAAAATATCAAAAGTAAAACTACTGTAAATACTGTGATCTCCTTTGTGCTATGAACTTCATAAATAGATGACACAATAGAAATACAACCCCTTCACATAATCAGAATATTTAATGACAACTGAGATGCATCTTTCATTCAAAACGCTTCCTTCGTTGAAGCTTTTCAACCAGTAAGCTCAAAAGAAAGAGTTTTTCCCCCTTATGGGACAGCAAACCCTCTGATGTCTGTACTTCAATAATGTGCTGTCTATTTGACTCCTCCCCTTTTGCTCTGTTGGTGGCATTATTTTATTAGCACGTCCATTCAATGGCCAATTTATTGTAGGCAAGATTTGATTTTATAAACCAGCTTTTCTGTGACTGATTTAATTCACTGTGTGATGGATTACAGAAGACAGATGGTTCATCCAATAACCTGCTAAGTATTCTTCAAAAGTGCCTGGCTTTTATCAAACAGTCCCCCAGATGGTTCTGTGTTAGAAGCCATCCGTCATGTCAAGGTAAACCGTTTTAAACCGTAGGGAAACGTCCTGATTGCACTTAACGGATCTGAATCACATGTGAGTGATTTTTGTTATTCGTCTTCTCCTTGTTTGTGTCACTGTTAAAACTCTTTTGATAGATTTCCTGATTTCCTGCCGGCAGCCCTGACACAGTTTGAACGTCTAGTAATCCCTGCAGGTTAATTATCTCCCAGGAGAAGCTTAATGATAACAGGATGACATGGATCAGCATCATCTGTAAAACACTCCTAATAAAACACAGGTCCTACAGTTGTTTCGTTTGAAAATTTGGACATTTATGATGTAGATTAAACCAGCACATAAGCATGTGGTAAACATGGATTTTTCAAATCATAATCCCAGGTTTAGACCTCGTCTGGGAAAAAAAGTTTGACCCCGAAATCTACTTAACTTGGCCTTCCCTCCTTCTCTCTGCCCCTAATCAGTCCTTCTTTGGGACACACACACACACACACACACACACACACACACACACACACACACACACACACACACACACACACACACACACACACACACACACACACACACACACACACACACACACACACACACACACACACACACACACACACACACACACACACACACACACACACACACACCCCTCCCTCTTCCAGTCTTTCACTGCGCCCCACCACCTCATGTCCCATCTGGGCTTGAAGGGATGGAGGCTTTAGCAGAGAGAACAGGCCTCTCTTGGATGTTACGAGTGTGTCTCCTAATGGGTCTCGAGGGAAATAAGTTCATCTCCCTGATCAAATATTCCAAACCAGCGTTATTCCAAATTAAATTCCTTGAGAGACCCCATGTGTCTCCTTTTGGTGGAGATAAATGGGTGCACGGGGCATGAAAGCCAATTAATTAAATACTAATTCTATCTGGTAAATACCACAATTCAATTAAAATGTTAATTTAGTGTCACAAAAAGCTCATTTGAATTACTGTAAAAGCCCCTTTAATAGTTGTTAAAATTTAGATTAGGAGTTTTTAAACTCCAGGATTAAAACACTGCTTTCAGTAGTCTATGGTGTGTCGCCACCTTGTGGTGAATGTGAGTCATAGCAGACAGCTCAACTTCACACAGTTATTTGAAATTAATTTCCAGCTAAATAACTTAGTCTTTTTAGGTCATATCAGTCTGTGGATGAGGGACAGGAATCCCTTAGAAATAAAATATGTTTCCATGGTGATGACAACTCTTTAGCAAGATAGATTCAAAGAGGCTCTTAAAATCACTTTCTCCCCTCCGTCTCCCCTCCCTCCCTTCTTTTATAATCAGTCTCTATGGGGGGACATGAGCTTTTCAGAGTCTTGGCTCTGCTTTCAAAAGCTTAATGACAGAACAAGACATTAATAAGTAGAATTCCAAACTCAATGTTTCTCTTAGCAGTGGAGGACGGAGAAATCATAGATATTGTAAATAAATGTAAAAACAAGGTGTTATAAATATGATAATAGTCAAAAAGGTTATTGAAGCGATTGTTCAACCACTGACATACATCTGTAATCTCTCGTTCTGAACTGGGACATTTCAAAAAGAAATGAAAATTGCAAAAGTTATCCCACGATACAAAAGTGGAGATAGACACCAATTCACTAATTACAGGCCAATATGGATTCAGATCTCAAAGATCCACACCGTTGGCAGTCCTGTAGTTAACAGAAGAAATCACCAGCTCCATAGACAAAGACATTTCCACTTGGGGTTCATTGATCTTAAAAAGGCATTTGACACAATAAATCATGACATATTAATCAAAAAACAGTATTAGGACCTAAACTCTTTATTCTACACACAAAGTACATGCAAAGTTTCAAAAGTACCACAATTTGTTCTGTTTGCTGACGATAACAATAATTTCTGTGAAGGGGGAAATTTACAGCAGCTTATGGAGGAAATCACCTCAGAATTTAACAAATTAAAAAAGTGGTTTGATATAAATAAACTATCATTTAATTTGGACACAACAAAGTTCATGTTTTTTGGAAATCGTAAGGGGAACAGTGATTCAAAAGTATTATAGAGGGTGTAGATATAGACAGATTTAATAAAGTTAAGTTTCTGGGTGTGATGATCGACCTGGAAACCTCACATTCAACATGTTCAAGCTAAAGTATTTCAGTCCTCAGTAAAGCTAAATATTGAACATTGAACAACAGAGCATTACATATCGTATATTGCTCACCTTTTTTGACATATTTCAATTATTGTGTGGAAGTTTGGGGCAACACCAACCAATCCTCACTGTGACCGCTGTGCTCACTCCAGAAAAGAGCCATCAGAACGGTTGTTAAGGCAGGTTTCCAGGACCACACTAACGAGTTATTTAGAAACTCCTGTCTACTAAAACTCCCTGATCTGGTAGAATTTCAAACAGCTCAGCTGATGTATGAAGCCGGAAACAAACCACCACCAGATGATATACAGAAACTCTTTACTGATAGAGAAGGGGGTTATGCTTGCAGGGAAGCCTTAACTTCAGAACCAGGAGTGTTCAATCAACCATGAAGAGAATGTGTACCGCAGTCAGTGGGGTGAAGGTTTGGAGTAAACTTAGCAAAGAACTGAAGCAACGCCCAAGCATGAGTTTGTTTAAGAAAAGGCTCAGACTAATGATTTATAACAAGTACAGCGAGGACTGCCTGGCGGGTGTAGGCCTGTGCTGGGGCGGGTTGGGCGGGCCCGGGTGCTCTCAGGGTGCACTTTATATGTGGGGGTGAATGTGTATAAGAGTATCGGCCTGTAGTTGGATGTGTCTAATTGAATGTCAATTTACAACGCTAAAATTTAGCATTAAAATAATATTAGATTACTTTCTGCTTTACTTTATATGGATATATGTTTGTTTGTTTTTTGTGGGTTTTCTTTTTAAATATAAATTGATAAGACTCAGAAAAACGGATGGATATCAAGTGTAATTATGGAATATTGGAGAAGGGTTAGGCTTACAGTGAATACGTTTTACTTCTTCTACCCCTTTTCAGACACCTTAAACAGGATTTATGTGTTATGTGTATTGTTATGCGTGTGCATGTATATACAGATAGGTGTGTGCACAATGGGCATAGATTCATTTATGTATATGAATTTATTCAAAAGGGATTCTATATGTTCAAAATGTGTGTGTATGCATGTGTGTATATTACTACTACTACTACTACTACTACTAGTGATGCACCGATTGTTCGGTAACCGAAATTGTTCGGCCGAAAATGGCAAAAAAACACTTTCGGTGTTCGGTGGAATAAGTGGGAAAAAAAACGAACAATTAATAACGGCGTTGTAAAATAAGGAAATAGACTGGCCGCTCCGTCCCGTAACGTTGCGCACTACATAAATCGTTGGCCAACCAAAAACTAACCCCATAAGAATTTTACCAACATTCATCAGGAGGTGGAACCAAAACAACATAATGCTGGGAAATTAAAAAAATTTCATTTTTTTTATGTTCAATAAATATTTTCAACCTTGTAATTTTGTAAAAGATTTTTTTCTTTGAAAAGCCTAAATCAAATGTATTTGATTTATGCAATGGTGAAAAAATTGGCAAAATAAATGAAAAACTGCTGAAGAACCATGTTCGGTATTGTTCGGTATTCGGCCAAGTGTTTATTATTATTTTCGGTTTCGGTTTCGGCCGCAAATTTTCATTTCGGTGCATCACTAACTACTACTATCATTTAGCAGACGCTTTTATCCAAAGCGACTTACAACACACACCATGGAGCAATTAGGGTTAAGGCCTTGCTCAGGGGCCCAAGGTGCCATTCTGGGGCTTGAACCTGGGTCCTCCAGACCCAAGCCCACCTCTGTAGCCACTAACTACCACCCACCATATGTGTATGTATATGTATGTGTATATTTATTTGTATATAGATACATAGATTCTTACGAGTGTTAACGTTATGTTCAACTGTTATTTTGATGCGTCTAGGATGAATCAATAAATGAAATGAAAACAGCATCCCCAGCTGACTGGAAAATAACTGGAGTCTGAGGCTGAAAAGGAAGCAGGGAAAGGAAAGGACCACCGTACAGCGGATGAGCGAAAGGTCTAAGAGGAATAAGTAATAAAAGATGATGCAGATGAAATGTCCTCCAACAGAGCAGCCAAAATCTTATTTAATTGTCACTTGTGTATTATAATTTATCCTAATGCAAATAATCAGTGATATATATACTTGTTTTTCTTGAATTTTTTATTAAGTTAAAAAAAGTGCACTGCATTAGAAACCTAAAAGACTTTTCAAATGAGATGTTGCCTCGAAATTATGAAAACACGACTGTTAGTTATTCAGGAAGAATATAAATAAATTGATTGCGTCTTCTTGGGTTTCAGTTCACTTTGTATCACCCCCCCAGAGGAAGAAGGAGTATCTGTGCACACAAACGGTGAGCAGGCTGGTCGGGAGGGGAAAACAAGGTGACAGAGGACCAGACTCAGAGCAGCTTGAGGTGGAATAAAGCTCCCTCGTACAGCAGTTCTCATTAAAGAAATGAACTGTGACTGAACCTGTGCAGCCACAAAGTGCTTAAATGCATCTATCCTCATCTACAGGTCAATTAGATCTTATCAGTATTTAAGTCATAAATACTGCACAGTTGGTTTTATTGGATAATTGAGAAACTCAGATTAAAAACAAGAAGGTTTTGTTAAAGGTACAGTGAGAGTGACCCCCATTAACATACAATAAACACCTAGTTACAGACACCATATGGAGAACACTAGATAGAATCTTTTTATCACCTGCGTCATATCAGAATCCCAACAAATAGTTTATATATATGCCTCATAAAACTTAAATCAAATTGAGTTAAATTATGCCTTAATAATCCAGAAGGGAAATATTATAGATATTTGTTTTTTTTAAAGAAAAGTGGAGTCCGTGGTGCAGTACACCGATACAGCCAGCAGGCGGCTCCATACATAAGGAATGAGAAATGAGCAGGGACACGATCGCAATCAAGTATATCTTAATTAAGACGTACTTCTTAAATACAACCAACCACATGCTGTGTCATTACCTCCGCTGTTTCTTTCAATGCTAGGTTAACTGTGTCTGTAGACTTCTGTAATTATGTGGCTGTTATGTCCTGATGCGATAATCGAGCCATTAGGTGAAACCCAGTGTTTCACATGTGGGGCTCTTCCACCTGATCCCTCCTTTTACTTACACTGTTGAATCAGTCATTTTCTCCTCCTTAATCACTGTCACTCTCGTGGATAAAAAGCCAGCTGAGCCCAGATCCACTATATTAGTCTCAACTCATTATCTACTTGTATTAAGGATGCATCCAAGTAAAAATCCAGTTGTATGAAGGATTTTATAACTCCAGGAATCTGGAAAATCTCAAATATGGCTAATTTATTTACTTCGTTTTACACATAGAAAATGTTATGTGTGACTTCTGGAAATAACAATGTATGCTGCTTAAGCAAAACTCAACAGATCTGTACATAACATTGATTTATAGTGTTTATGTTAAACTTTAAATGAAGGAGGCTGATTTATACAGAGATCATAAAAACAGGGGGGAAAGTGGGACTGGGTTAAATAATAATAAAGTGTAACATATTGTTCATAAAATGTATATACATGAATTTTCTAAATGTGAGAAAAGTTTTTTTTGTTATTTGATTGAATTTGCCATTCAAAACATGTGTCAAGTATGCTTTCCAACGAGTTTTTAATCCTGTGGAAGTAATATACGTTTCATTTGGAAAAGATTTAAGGTGGCAGTTTGAGAAGCTACAAAGAAAGGAGAGAAAATGAGCAACAGATACTGAACCCTGTTATTTCAAAAAATAAAATCTTATCCAGAGAAATGGACAGAAAGAAACGTACCGGTACATGCAGGCTCCTACACCAGCCAATCGAACTCGATTACATCCTTGTACGAGTCACTCATTAGTCCATTACCCGTTACAGGTCACATACGGAGGAGTAGCAGATATCCAGTCACTAACCAGCTGTTACCCATTAGGCCTCTAACGAGCTGTTATCCACCATGCCTCACCTCCTTTACCTCCTATTCATTTCCATGTTTCAGGAACATTGACAAAAACTATATAGACTTGATGGGTGTAACTTGTATGTATAATTTGCAAATAATAATAATTTGCATGCAGAATCTTCACTGTCTATTAGTAGTTTTAAACAGAGATTGAAGACCAGCCTTATTGATCAAGCATCTAGAAGTGCTTCCACTTAATGTGGACTCACTTCTGCACGTGCACACCGAGAAATTGTCTGTTTATATCCATCTTTTTGGAACGCTGTTTTTTTTCTGTTTTTTGTTTTTTTGTTCTTGCTATTATTTCAATACAATGTATTTTCAATACAATGTATCTTCTTGGTGAGAACTTTGAATAAGCCCATTTAGGGCTTCCTTTCTCATCTGCACATATTTTCATGCTTTTATGTTCATTTAAACTTTTGTACCGTTTTTTTTTTTATGTTGTGCAAATAAACAAATCAAATAAAAAAAATAAATAAATAAAATTTAAAAAAAATTATAAATAGAAAGCAGATTTGGACCATTCACACTAGACAAGACAAAACTTGGGAGGGGAGAAAACAAAAAACAAAACAAAAAACTGAATCTGCACTCATTTTACAGTTGAATGACCCTGACAAACCCCGGACCCCCACATCAGTGTGTGGGTGTCTGTCTATGTGTGTGTGAGAGAGAATTGGTGAAATCCCTTTATTTTTTCATCCCATTAAGACGTGTGTCACGCTCTCTGCTCCATTGTTCTCCCACCTCCAACCTGCCATTGAAGGGTTCCATGCACATTCAGGCTGACTGTGTTTATCTGTGCTCATCCGTCTTTGTGCTTGTTTGTGTTTAGATTCTGGGAGTCCTAAAAGGGAAACTAAAAAAATAAGATTGTGAGTTCATGAAATGTGTTTCACCACAGATCCTCAAGTCTTAGTCCACCTATGTGAAGTACTGAGGATGTATGAAAAAAAGATAGACTTTTGAACTTTATAACTCTTTTCCTGCATCCCTTAGCTTTATTTCTGTAAGAGGAGAGCATACAAAGACTAAAATCATTTGTTTTTATCAAACAGGCCAAGAATCCAAAGCTGTCAATGGCTGTTTCATCTTGAATTTGAATGTTTTCATGGCTTGGAAAAGGTGGTTAGGTTTGTGTGCATTATACCAGAACCAGAAAAGAAGAGACAACGATAAAGACCTGAGGTCGAGATCAAACCCCTTCCCAATTCCCACAGCCAAAAATCATATTAACGTAACTGAGTTTCACCAGGGCTTCCTCCATAAATGCCCTCAATCCATTTCATTTGGTCTCATCTAGTCCCTGCACAAGCCTCGCCTCCCTCAGGTGCCCTTCCCTCGGGAGCAGTTTGCTCTGATTGGCCGATAACTGAACCTCCCTACCCACCAAGGGATTACGGGGGATCTGGGTGAACACCTGCTCCACCTCTAAACTTAAATGAAAGGAGGGTTGTAGTCGAGGAAAGATCCCTGATGCAGAAAATAGCTGGGTTAAAAGAAAAATCCTGCTGCTATTCAAGATATAGTGGTGAAAAGTTAGTGCATATAACATGAATACTCAAACAAGACAAGTGCTAAATGCCATGTGTTCGTCTGTTCAGCGGTGCATGAACACACAATGACTGGGACGCTGATTCAAAGCTACAGTTCCAACAATACTGTACCGACGGCAGCAACATCTTGAGCCGTCTGGACGTGTTAGTCAAAGCAGGCGTGAGTTTAGCTCCGGAAGCCTGATGGCTCCTTTATGTAGAGTCAAAGGTGAAAGTGGGTCACCTCCATAACCCGAGCAGTGTCGTATCCATCACCCCCATACTGTCATACTGTTCCTCTCCCCGCAGGCCTGTCCCGTCACCTCCAGCTGTGAGCTATTATGTCCCGTTCCCAGAGGTTTGACGACCACTGGAGCGTGGACGTCCCACATGACACAAATAACTGCAAGAGTGACAACCGCGAATAACACGTGCATGAGTGGACACATGAATACCCAAACACATGCTGGAGCAGAGTGAGATGGTCTTATTAGATATAGAAATAGAATACTTCATCCCATCTCCATGACAACAGCTGAAGTTAGTTTTTATCTCGTAGTGAAGTCCAATTACCACCAGAGGTGTCTTAAGTCACAAAGCCACAATTTGAATCGATGCCACATGGTACAACCAACAACTCATACACGCACTCACACCAGCAGGTTTTCACACACACAAACACACACACAGACGGTGCAGATCACTCAGTTAACAAGGGGATGGAAATCACGTAATAAGAAGAGACAAAGCCTGTCTTGGGAAAAGCCTCCACCTCATGTGTCGTGACTCACTGGCACACAAACAGCAGACAACTATCTCCCCCAAACAGTTCAGGTGACCTAAGTTCACTCAACAGGGAGCTTGTTTCCCAGCCAACACCAGAGCAAAATCATTACTTTGGCAAAACAGCAATGTGGTGTCGTGTTAAGTCCTATAAGTCGCACTTAAGAGGCTAACGGAGGCTGCTACCTGTTTGCCTTTTAGCTTTTAAAAAAAATCTTCAGAGGGAGGGGTTTCTGTTTAGGTTGTACCTTTGCCGTCCTGGCAGGGTTGCGTCTTCCCTTGCGAGTGTTCAGCCACAGGTCCAAGGAGCGGTTTTGGCGTCCAGAGAGAGTCCTGTTTCTGATGCACCTTTGACACCGAGAGCAGACGCTTGCGCAGGCAGCCCTCAGACCTGGCGGGATTGGGGCTGGGGACGGACTGGGCCTGGAGTTTGTTCCCCATGCTGTTGTCGTGCTTGAAGGAGCGCAGAGTTCGCTTGTCTCCAGGGAAGTCCTCATAGCAGGCCCTGTGCCAGCAACTGACCACCGGCTCAGAGGAGAGGCAGTGGACGTATGTGATCATCCCTGGCTAAGACCTAAGCCCCCACCACCTGCACTCCCCAGAAGGAGCAAGCTCCCCCCCAACTCCTCCTCCCTCTTGGACGGCCCTCTTTCTCGGTGCCCTCCACTGGAGGTAATAGGATGGAGGGGTGAATGAAGGTTGTGTGTGTGTGTGGGGGGGGGGGACCTCCCCCTGTACTCTCAAACCCTGAATAGGCTTCCCCCTCTATTTCTGCAAAGATGGGATGGAGGTTTGGAGGTTTTTAGCAACTCACCCGGGACCCTATCCCCTCCTCTGTCTCCTCCTACTGTTTTTGTCTTTCCTGTCCTTCTCTCAGGGGACGGTATTGACTTGCATTGATTTGCCTGACAAAGAAGCGCTATGCTCCGTGTTTGATTACAAGATCTAACTCCAGAGAGAAAAAAATATGTAGATATATATTTTCCAGAGGTGTTGCAGCAAAAAGCTTTTAGTAATTCTGC
The DNA here is from genome assembly GCF_033807715.1 of Cololabis saira. Classification (NCBI taxonomy): domain Eukaryota; kingdom Metazoa; phylum Chordata; class Actinopteri; order Beloniformes; family Belonidae; genus Cololabis; species Cololabis saira. The sequence continues at coordinate 24,745,293 of NC_084604.1, forward strand.
ATAATTGTCAGTTGGCTGTCTGGTAGAAATGCCGGGAGCTTGCAAAAACAGGAATTCCGACCAACAAATACTACCACAGAAAATGTTGGGAATATTCCAAAGATGCACAACTATGGTTTTAAAACAAAGACGAGTGCCTTAATAGAAATACCTGTGGGTAAGGCATATTTGTCCTCTGAATGCTACACTGTCTTTTGCAATGTCCTAAAAGCAAGCCCACAAAAAAAAGAAAAAAAAAGCATAGATTTTTTTCACAAAAGCCAAGAAAAATAGACAAAAGTCATGATTCCGATTAATGTCCAAAGATGCTGAGCGCCTCCTTTGGTGCATTAGGATCAAAACAAGAAAAATCTAAGTTTCCAAAAGAGTGTTGAGAGAGGTTTTGGTGAGCACCCTCCTTCCTCGTCCTCCTTCCATTTGAGAGAACATCAGCATTGTCCAGCAGGGTCCACATGGCCTCTCCCCGTGGCTCCTCCTCCTCCTTTCCTCTGCTCCTAAATGTTGCTTTTCTAATCTGTAAAACCAGATTATCCAGGCTCCAGCCCCTAGCCTTTGATCGTGAGCAAACGCAAAACACAGATGGACACCAGGCTGCACTTTACAACAGTGTATCACCTCCCTTTTCATAAATGTGTGGATGTTCAGAACGACCTGGCGTGTGGTGGGTCACTCCGATGACTCAAGCTCATGACTCAGACACACGCATGTGGAGTTAACATCAAAATGCTGCCTGAGATTTACATGCATGAAGATTGATCTCAAAAATCCCACAGACTCAAAACTCATTGGTGAATATAAAAGTATTCACATGGAACTGCAAGAAGAGCACAGAGTGGAGGCCAGATGGACTGAGTTTAACACCTGACAATCTAACATAAATACATGTAAGCACAGTAGACAAGATGAATAGATATGTGGTTGAAAATAACACGCTCACAGGGTGAGAGCAATTCAATTCAATTCAATATACTTTATTGTCCCACTTGGGGGAATTTGTCTTGGACTCGACAGCGGAGCCACAAATTCCTTGACAGCTACAAAAACAATACATCACCAGGCACATTAGCGGAGCAGCCAAGACTGTTCGAAAAATAAAAATCCTGCCAGTATTTAGAAAAAAAGAAGCATTAAATATAACAATAGGACTGAAAAAGTAAAAACAGATAAATGAGGGAGATAAATGTCTCCCTCTAGCGGCGACAGCTTTCAGTAGCGGCAAACGTTCCCTGGCTGAAGGAGTGGAGGACAGTTTCTGCTTAAAAACCCTCCAAAATAGTTAACAGAACTGCAAATATAGGAGTAGGTAAGTAAGTGAAGTTAATTTATACGGCACTTCTCGTATGCTCAAAGCCACAAAGTGCTTGACAACAGCCACACATTAAAAAAAAAAAACTATAATTACAGGAAGTGTCAGAGCACCCTTTATGAGAGGAAATCATATAAAAGCATCCTTTTGTTTTTTTATTAGTGACCGCAATATTCAAAGTGACCACAGATTATTTTATACCATTGTACTATTTATTATAGATCAATATTAGCACAGGAAGTTGGTTATTTTTCCAACTCTTTAAGTTCACCCAACTGTACATTGAATGAATGAGCATGATATTTTTGTCCCCACTTCTTTTAAGTTCATAATACTGATTTGCAGCCTCTCCAAAGTACACACACACACAGTTCATACTGGAAGACAGTTGTCACTGGTTTTAAAAACACCAAGCATCAAGGGTTTTAGGGTTTGTGCAACATGTAGAAATCCAGGCTTGGATTTGGATATTTCCTATAATGAAACATGATGCTAGATTACAAACAGAACCGTCTGAGATCTTAAAATCTGGCAGCATTTTCTGTTTTATAGATTTTGAGTAAGTTGAACTGTGTAATTTTGGCCTTTTTTTTTTTTTCCAAAGAAACCCTGATGTGTGAGTTTTGGGGGTTAATTAGTGACTGTGGTGGCTTGGTGCAGCTCCAGAGCATAAAACTGCTGCAACTTTGGGGAAATGGGCAGAGACTGTGTGAGTGGTTATCCTGCCAAAGCCGCAGCAGATAGCTGGAGGCTAAAACAGCCATTAGCAACGGTTATCATTTCAACAGCATGGTGGGGCAGCCAACACACAAGCTGATTACAAAAACCAAAACCACGGTGCGTGCAATCACACAGAAATCATAAAGGACAAAACCCCACAATACACAAACACACACACACACACACACACACACACACACACACGCGCACACGCACACACACACACACACACTTACTCACCAGAGTCTAAACACACAGAGACCACTAGGAGAGCCGAAAGGGGCTGTGTCCTAAATTGCACTTAACACTGTTGTTGTCCTCAATTTATAGCGGCACGAACAGATAAAATCACCCAGTTCACTCAGACAAAAAAACCCCAGTAAAGTCAGGCGAACTGATGCGCAGAAGAGGGTCATCCCTGAGTAGGGCTGGGCGATATATCGAGATTTTAATATATATCGATATATTTTCAAACGCGATATGGTACGAGACAATATCGTTTATATCGATTTAAAAAAAAAAAAAATTCAATTTTTTTTTTTTAATTTTGATATAGCTTATTTTGTGACAAATTGACTTGAATGTTTTATTTGAGATTTGCACAAATGCTTTGTTATTTGCACAACTGTCAACCTCAGTGGAAAAGTCTGCCTGTTACTGTCTACACTGTATTAATTGTACAGTGTATTTTAATTTAATTGTTATGCAGGAAAGGGATATTTGTTTTATTTTATTCAAGAAGAATTTTTATTCTGTATATGCAGGCAGTTTATTTTTATTTCATTTGTTTTATACATTTTGATATTGTGCAGACCTCTGTTAATAAAGGTACCTGTGTGACATTTGGCACGAGGCTTTGACTTAAAACTGACTGTTTTTTTAAGGGTTTGCCTCAGAAAAAAATGAAGCTAAAAGAGATGCTATGCTATAATGCTTTGGGGGAAACCCCAATTATGGCACAGAAAAAATATCGAGATATATATCGAGTATCGCCATTCAGCTAGAAAATATCGAGATATGACTTTTGGTCCATATCGCCCAGCCCTATCCCTGAGCATCTACGTTAGACAAAGAGGTGCAGTATGTACAGGAACAAACACACACCGATCGAAGGTCATAGACAAGTTGTCTATTTATGACATGAGGTCTTGCCCAGAACCGGCATGTGGTCAGATTCTAACAGTCTACTGCCTGTGAGTGTTAATTATTACTGGTCAGTGCATGCATCATGTCAGTGTGTGAGTTTGTGCGAGCGGTCCAGTTCTTGAAAAGTGTAAAAAAAAAATCATACTGAGTTCAAGTTTAGACAGTGTGTGCTTGCATATAAATACATCCACTTTGTACTGAGGCATTTTCACATAGATTGCGGTGTGTTCGTGTGTGTATGAGTGTGTGTGCTTGTTTGGAAGTGGAGAAAGCGGAAGGCTTTGGGAAAGGGACAATGGTTGCCATGGCTACGCATCGGTGTGAATGGAGCGAGAGAAACACCTGCATGCTGAGTTGCTGCTCTGTCTGAGGAAGTCATCCACCGATCCGCGGGGAGTCGCCCATTGTCTCCTCAGACTTGAGAAGCAACTACATTTTTCCACATTGTCCGTGGAAACAACAGATTTACTTTTGCCTCTTAAGAAACTTTTTTTCTGTTTTAGCCTTTAAAAAACAACAACAAAACAACAACAAAAACACACACAATAAGTCCTCGTTACTGGGTGGAATGTCTTCCTTAACCTCTAAACTTTCCACAAGCCTTATTGTTTTGCAAACTCTTTTCAGAGGACAAAAGGTTCACTGGGGTCCCGGCAGATCCCATTCAAACGCAACTGGAACTTAACCGACTATTGTTTACCTATCAAGACCTAGAATCTCCTCCACCTTTGGGTTTTATTTGTTTACAGACTTTAACATCTCATCACGCATACCCTCTCAAGTCTCATGCAAACATGCAAGTGTGCATGATGAATGATTTAAAATGTACAAAGAGGCCTTTATTATTAAATACTCCAATTGGTTGGCTCTATCCATGTTTTGGTACTCTGCATAATCTAATTGAGATCTCTCTAAACTAATTTGATCAGGTTTTATTGGTTTACAACGCTGTTACCCATCAGGAATACACCTGATGTCAATGCCTCTCTCTTGTCCTCCTCTCCTCCCTTCCACTCCACATCATCAGTCTGCCACATTCTACGTGAGAACATCCATCAATGAGGCCAAAGGGCAGGTAGTGGATCAGCCTCAGGTCAAAGGTCACGGTCTCCCCACACACACACAGCACGGCTGCTCCGGCCCTGAGAGGACCGGCACCTCCGGGAGGTCAAACAGGTCAACGACATTTGATGGGATTGCTTCATAAAGGTAACCGATGATGCTGTTAACGAGTATCAAGCTCTTCTTTTAACTGTCTAGTGTCCCGGAAAGGTGAAATGTTATCTACTACCAATGAGGGAAACATTCTTTAGAAATGTAGGTTTCTACTAAATATAACAGTTAAAATGCAATGGGCAAATTTTCAAAATTTAAACATTTAGATGCTGACACAGCAACCTGCATTAAGGGACACATGCACTCAGAAGATCTTGTAACTTTTAGCTGGAGTAGGTTTAACTGGAGCCGTTTACAGCAGAAAACAGATTACATCAACTGTCTTTAATTAATTAAGCAACACCCTTATTTATATGGTAATTTTTATTTTATTTTAAGCTAAACATGTATATTTATTCAACAGTTAAGTACTCATGCTGTTCATGTTACAGGTTATAAATATAAATGATTCAATTATAATTGCTTTATTAGTTATTTCAGATTTCTAACGTTACATTTGATTAAACTTGAAGAAAAAAAATATTTAAGCTAAGTTTGGATGGGATAAAAGTTAAGTTATAAATATTTTCACCGACTATCATTTTAATGTGATTATTTCCGCAAGCAAATGTTTGGTATGTATATTATGTGTATATTTCACAGCATAATATATTAATAATACATTATGAACGTTTTTTTTGTATATTTGGTGTTTTCCTGTATATATAATTTTGTGATCTCCATCCAGTGATCAATAAAGTATTCAACTGAATTTAAATAAATACAAAATCCTAGAAAAATGGTTTATCTACTTCCTTTAAATTGGCTATTGTGTCTGACTAACAAATACAAATCAAAATGATTCACTAAACAGTGAATGAGGCGCTATGACAAGTGAAAGAGTTTAACTATCTTAGGTGTTGGTGAGTGGGTGCAGAGCGAGACATTTACAGGAAGTCTCAGTGTCTGCATTACTCCCATGTTGTGGAAAAAACTGCTGAGACAAAAAAGACAAAGCGTTCAGTTTCAGAGTTTATCTACATCTCAACTATCACCTAGATCATGAACAAAAGAATATAAATGGGCGGACGCATTCCAGTGGGAATCTTTAATCTGTCTAATTATTGTTTTTGTAATTTTAGATATGCCCCCACCAGAAGGAGACCTAGGTCAGGACTCGCTGGAGAAATGACAACTCTCAGTTGACTTGGGAATGCCACAGTGTCCCCTTGGTGGAGCTGGAAGAGGAGGATGAGGAGAGGGAGGGCTGGGAATATCCGCTCAAGCTGCCATACTAGGAACCTTTCTCAAATAAGTGGCACAAAAAGGATGGATATATGACTATATATTAAAATATACAACTCACAGTCAAATATTTGCTTAAGAATTTACTGATGACTGATCAACTTATAAAATTAGCCATTGTTCTTTCTCAATATTTCAGTTGAAATACTTAAAGTGGCATGAGTGAATATTGTAATGAGTCTAAAACGAGCTTCACATTCAGCCTGGGCGATGGGACTGGTTACTTCACAATGTTCAAGAGGATCTGTGCACAGCTGCAATTCTCCGCCAAAAACCAGTCTAACAGTGGACTAAACTCCACTCAGCCAAAGATATGTTCTTCCAGACTGGACAGGGACCAAGACGGCCTTAGCTGACCTCGCAACAGGGAGGCAGATGAACTCTGCAGCATCTGCGCTTAGCCGGGCTTAGGTTCACCGACATGGACGCGACATCATGCAAAAGGAAACCTCCAATCTGAGCAACATCGGTGTCTCCAACTAATCTTCACTTGTGTCTCATCCCATATCCACTTTTCTGGACTGACAACTGCGACGGGGCTCAAGTGCAGGAATAACTTATGTAACACAGCGAAAGCCCCTGCAGGTCAGAAGAACATAAATCTGTCTCACACACGGCTTACATGATAATACAGGGCTTTACTGAAGACTTGGTTTTGGTGGTTATAACAGATGAGAATTACTCCAGCCACAAGCTGGTTTTTGGAGAAATGAGGACTGAAATTTGTCACATTTATCTACCCCAGAGCTGGAAACCCCAAACAGAGGGGGCTTGTTTCAATCATGACAGACATTCTGCAGCTCTGTATCTGGCAACCACTAGGAGTAATCTACTGGGTGGATCACAGCGTTTAATATAAAGCAGAGTATTTGGGTCAGTATGTTAAGTGTTTCGAAGCGGCAAAAAAAACCCAAACTGTAAATGTTGCTTTTGACTTTACATGCAGTTGCTGTTAAATGAAAGACTGTCTAAACATCCGTGTCCTCTCAAAGACGAAACTTCTGCTTGGAAAGAGTGAGTTAATTCTCAGAAGGTAACTCAACATCTGTTTCAGTCCATTTCTCAAGTGTAGCCACAGAGTGTGGACAATCTGACAACGTGGATTACTGCACACAGCTGATGAACTGGGACACAAATCCACTTTGTATTACCTCATTTCTCCGAGCCATCAATTTTAAACACTTAACTGCCTTGTTGCTTTTAGAGAGTTTGTCTGTCATAGAATATTATCTCCTTAGCATAACTAATAGCAACAGCTGGGCTTGACCTCAACATGTACAAGCGCCTTCCATAACTAAGTAAAAATGCTTTACAATGCTTTTGTACAAGAAATAAACTTCTTTAAAGTAAGGCATTATCATCTTCATCACTAGAAAGTAACTGGGTGAAAGAAAGTTGAAACGTAAAGGAAAATAAACAGAAGGTTCTCACATGAAACTGATTCAACAGAAAGTGATGGAAACGGGCTTTATCGTTCATGTTGTCTACAAAACAAAACATGCTGACATTCTTCAAGCTTGACTACAAGTGTGGAAAAAAAATAAGGAAATACAGAGCAGTCGAGAGAGAGAGAAAAAAAGTCTCAGGGTATGTTGTGTCGTGTGTAAAAAGCGTGAAACGAGGGACAAAATTGCACGAGGCTTCCAGTAACAGGCTAACCAGTTTCCCTTTATCTTATTTTAACTGGCCAATCAAATAATAGCCAACACATGGCCTCGTTCTGCAGGACAGCAGCCCAGCTGGTACTGTGAACGGAGCAAACAAACATCACTTACAGCCACACAGCAAAAACAAAAATAAAAAAAGGTTCAAAACTTTAACATGACTGAAATGCATGTAGCGATGACTTCCTTGAAGCCAAACCTGCAGAGAAGACAGATCAAACGGCAGTCAGAAGAAAGGGATTAAAGTCAGACGACCTGAATGATTCGGAGTTCAAACAGAGGGAACAAAGGGCGAGATGATTAAAGTGCCAAAGAAGGAGGGTTAACCAACTTCAAACTCGGAAAAACACAGAAGCACGGATACTGTGTCGAGGAAGCTGCCGTCTTGGTCGCACATGAAACCGATGGAGTTCAACTTTTTCTTTGTCTCCAAAAGTCAAACCGGGAGAAAGAAAACATGCAGAAACGCACACTTACTTTTAATACAGAACATGGCTCTTCATATATCTCCAGGTTTCAAACCTCCAACTCTTCTTTCTTCTGTCTCCCTATTGCCTGACAATCATCACTCGTGTCCTCCTGCTCTCTTCTCCTCTCCTCGTTTCTCCGCACCCACACACGATCCTTTCTCCATCTCCCTCCCTTTCTTTCTCCCCTCAGACACACACGCTCCGAGTGGAAGCAAGCCAACTTCTACACTGCAGGAAACCGCTCCACGACGCCCCCTCCTCACTCTGCTTCCCTTCTCTCTCTCCCTCTACATCCCTGAATACAGTCTCTCCCTGCCCAATCAGCATTAAGAAGCAGAGCCTCGATCAAAACTCTTAAACCGGATCTTCCCCACAAGACTTTTCTTGCATCCTTTATGAATCTTCCCCACAAGACATTTCTTGCATCCTTTATGAATTTACACAAACACATGCAAAAAAAAATGTAAAAATAAGCGAGAACTTACGTTGTTTTGGTCCCAAAATGAGTTCAAATGGGACCTGCGCTCTTGGGCAGCAGGCAAAAGTGAACACAAAGTTGCACCCACACACGACGTCAGCCTTGTAGAAAATAGTGATTGCAGGGAATCTGGGCAGTCAGCAGTTCAGTGAGACGGGGGGCCCCCAGCATGTGGCCGATCCATTGTGTGCTGATCAAATATAATCGCTTTAATCCCCACAATTCAACTGTGTGTTATCAGATGCGCCGATGAGCTCGGTGCGCTTCAAACCCTCCACACGGGCAGTTCTGAATCGCCCGCAATGTCGCGCAGATCGCTTCAGGCAATGCTGAAGTCAAAGTAGTGTTTCTATTTGAACGCTCAGCTTCTGCCTCCATCTCGCTCAAAAAAGGGACCCCAGCGAAGAGGAGAGTGCAGTGGTCTGCAGTTTTTGTTTGTATGTCAGTTCAGCAAAGGAAAAATAAATGATCAGGGAAACAAATATCAGAAAAGAAACAAGTTGGATCCTGAAAAGAGAACATTTCTGATGCACTGCAGACCCCGTTTCTGTTTGTAAACAAAGGTTTGTGGTGTAGTTTGGATGCGTCTGTGAAACTACAACATAGTTTCACAGATTGGTTTCATGATTTTCTCTTCTGAGGCCACCTTGTATCGTTACCTTTTAAACTAAGCCTTTATATCATGTGGCACAGAGTTGAAAAGTGCATATGCATGTAAATTGTTTTCTTTAAAAAAAAAAAAAAAAAAACACGCTAATGCTAAGATATGTTCGCTCTGAGTTGTTACTTTTTAAAAGGCAGTCAGGACTCCTTACAAAAGCTGTGACATGTTGACAGTAAGCGGGGTTCCCTAATCGGCTTATACTGTACATTACAAGTGTGCAGGGTCCTTTCTTCATCATAATCCACCATGTAGTGATTACACCGATTATACAGAAGTTCAACCAGCAGTAATCAGAAACGTTGTGGTTTGTACTCTCTGCATAGAAGGCAAAGCTCCAAAAAGAGATAATAAAAAAAAAGAGCAAACAAGTACGTTTGGTTATGATAAAGCTGGAATATACTGTCCAGGTGGGAGTGTGTTGTGTGTCATGAACATGTTAATGTCACAGTTTCACAGTGTAGGATAGGTTTTTTTTTACTGTTTAACTCACTCTCCTGTCATCTGGATCCTGCCACCCTCATCAGCCTCATTCCCTTCACCTGTGCTTCCCTGGCCCAGCTCCACACCTGGTTTCCCTCATCAGTTTCCCCTTCTTAAACCTGCCCATTCCCTCATACCTGTTGCCAGATTGTCGTGTGCTTTTGCCTCGCTTTCCAGCCTTCCTGATTTTTGTCCTGTTCCTGCCTGCCTGCCTGTAACCCTGCATGATTCTTAGTTTATGGATTTTTGCCTGCCCGTTTTGGTTTTGTTTGCCTGATCTGCCTGACTACCCGGTTTGACCCCTGCCTGCCTTTTGACAAAGATTAAAGCCTCTTGGACTCCGATTCTGCCTGGTGTTGTGCATGTGGGTTCTCTGTCCTGTCTGAGCCGTGACAGTACAATCTGGCCAAGACTGAACCCAGCCAACATGGACCTACCACGTAAGGAAGAGGATTTGTGGGATTTTTTTTATGGGGACCGAGTGGAGTTCTACCACCGTACGGTGAAGGGGACGGGGACATGGCCCCAGTTCCGGCCTGTTGCTGTTCCCGAGGTGGTCCCAGACCCACCCCAGTCCCTTCCCCCTTTCTGGGGAACACGCCTGGCTCTGGGTGGGCCCAGAGGCCTGCAGGCTCAGGGGAGACAACGACGGCGTCGGCCCCAGCCCCAGCTTGTTCCTGCTCCCCGAGAATCGGCTGATAACATGCGCTGGGCCAAGGAGGAGGAGTATTGGGACCCCTTTTGGGGAACACGCCTGGCTCTGGGTGGGCCCAGGAGCCTTCAGGGCAGGCAACGACGACGGCGTCAGCGCCAGCCCCAGCTTGTTCCGGCTCCAGCTCCTGCTCCGGCTCCTGCTCCTGTTCCAGCTGCTGCTCCGGCTCCTGTTCCAGCTCCAGCTCCTGCTCCGGCTCCTGTTCCAGCTCCTGCTCCGGCTCCTGTTCCGGCCCCCCGCATCCTGTCTGCTCCTGTTCCGGCCCCCCGCATCCTGTCTGCTCCTGTTCCGGCCCCCCGCATCCTGTCTGCCCCGACTCCGGCCCCCCGCATCCTGTCTGCCCCTGTTCCGGCCCCCCGCATCCTGTCTGCCCCGGTTCCGGCCCCCCGCATCCTGTCTGCCCCGGTTCCGGCCCCCCGCATCCTGTCTGCCCCGGTTCCGGCCCCCCGCCTCCTGTCTGCCCCGACTCCGGCTCCCCGCCTCCTGTCTGCCCCGACTCCGGCTCCCCGCCTCCTGTCTGCCCCGACTCCGGCTCCCCGCCTCCTGTCTGCCCCGACTCCGGCTCCCCGCCTCCTGTCTGCCCCGACTCTTGTTCCTGAGGCGATCCTGGGTGGATCTGCCGCAGTCCCAGACCGACCCCCTGACCAGTCTGCCGCAGTCCCAGACCGACCCCCTGACCAGTCTGCCGCAGTCCCAGGCCGACCCCCTGACCAGTCTGCCGCAGTCCCAGACCGACCCCCTGACCAGTCTGCCGCAGTCCCAGACCGACCCCCTGACCAGTCTGCCGCAGTCCCAGACCGACCCCCTGACCAGTCTGCCGCAGTCCCAGACCGACCCCCTGACCAGTCTGCCGCAGTCCCAGACCGACCCCCTGACCAGTCTGCCGCAGTCCCAGACCGACCCCCTGACCAGTCTGCCGCAGTCCCAGACCGACCCCCTGACCAGCCTGCCGCAGTCCCAGACCGACCCCCTGACCAGCCTGCCGCAGTCCCAGACCGACCCCCTGACCAGCCTGCCGCAGTCCCAGACCGACCCCCTGACCAGCCTGCCGCAGTCCCAGACCGACCCCCTGACCAGCCTGCCGCAGTCCCAGACCGACCCCCTGACCCGCCTGCCAAGCCCCGAGACCGACCCCCTGACCCGCCTGCCAAGCCCCGAGACCGACCCCCTGACCCGCCTGCCAAGCCCCGAGACCGACCCCCGGATCCGCCTGCCAAGCCCCGAGACCGACCCCCGGATCCGCCTGCCAAGCCCCGAGACCGACCCCCGGATCCGCCTGCCAAGCCCCGAGACCGACCCCCGGATCCGCCTGCCAAGCCCCGAGACCGACCCCCTGACCCGCCTGCCAAGCCCCGAGACCGACCCCCTGACCCGCCTGCCAAGCCCCGAGACCGACCCCCTGACCCGCCTGCCAAGCCCCGAGACCGACCCCCTGACCCGCCTGCCAAGCCCCGAGACCGACCCCCTGACCCGCCTGCCAAGCCCCCAGACCGACCCCCTGACCAGCCTGCCAAGCCCCCAGACCGACCCCCTGACCAGCCTGCCAAGCCCCGAGACCGACCCCCGGATCCGCCTGTTACGCCCCAAGGGCGACCCCCCGAACTGCCTCACCGGTCTGCCCGGCACCGAGGACGGCCCCCGGAGCTTTGGCCGTTTGTTGGCCGGGGCCCTCCTCCGGGCCCCCTCCTCCCGCCCTGGGTGGATGGTTTTGGGACATCTGGAATCTGTCCCTTGAGGGGGGGGTTCTGTCACAGTTTCACAGTGTAGGATAGGTTTTTTTTTACTGTTTAACTCACTCTCCTGTCATCTGGATCCTGCCACCCTCATCAGCCTCATTCCCTTCACCTGTGCTTCCCTGGCCCAGCTCCACACCTGGTTTCCCTCATCAGTTTCCCCTTCTTAAACCTGCCCATTCCCTCATACCTGTTGCCAGATTGTCGTGTGCTTTTGCCTCGCTTTCCAGCCTTCCTGATTTTTGTCCTGTTCCTGCCTGCCTGCCTGTAACCCTGCATGATTCTTAGTTTATGGATTTTTGCCTGCCCGTTTTGGTTTTGTTTGCCTGATCTGCCTGACTACCCGGTTTGACCCCTGCCTGCCTTTTGACAAAGATTAAAGCCTCTTGGACTCCGATTCTGCCTGGTGTTGTGCATGTGGGTTCTCTGTCCTGTCTGAGCCGTGACAGTTAATGCTACTCCAATATGGTTTGTAGGCTATAAAACATCTGCTTCAACCTGATGTCACCGGGTGATGTCAGATCTAAGAGATTGTCTCAGGATTGTTTGCAGTGACATGTAGGCATTTGTCTGTGTTGATCCCACACCAGGAAAGGGGTTTGGGTTTGCAATCAACGAGAATGAACTTGCACCAAGAAGAAAAGAAAAAAACAATACATTTTAAAAAATTTAAAAAAAATCGAATAACTGGTAATTGTAAGAAATTGCATCTCCATCAAATGCTGATTGGTTGAAAAAAAAACTTGATCAAGAACTGATTTCGTCACAAGATGAAAACAGCAAAACAAAAACGACACCCTACACATTATAACATGAAGACGTGTTTACGAAGCGCAAGTACAAGTGTGTATGTGTGTGGCTAAAACAAGAATGCCAAGAAAACACAACCCAGGAAATAATCAGCAACTAAGCACATAAACACACACTAAAACCCACCTGACCAAACAAAAAAATGCCATATCGTCAAACCACAACCTCAACGGGATGCTGCTTTACCCATAATAGCTTTAATTTGAACCTTTTCCATGTAACCTCTTTTAGGTAACAATTAGATCGACCACAACGCTCACAAAGCTGCAGAGACGGGGATTTCCTTCACGTTATAAACTAAAACTAAACTAATATAAACTAAATTTACATAAATGGTTATTATTTATACCTTTTTCATGAAGACATATTGAAGTAAGAACCACATCGTCTCAGTCTGTGATCCTGACACGAGACATTAGATGCAAAATAAAATGATATAACATTTTAGAGGATTTGAGTTTGAATGACTTGATAAACAAATAAAACAAATGGATATCACACCATTAGGTTATATTTATTCAAGAGTTTTGCAGCCATGGGTGGTGCAACAATAATAGCATCTACATCTCTGAAATTCTCCTGAAAATGTATTGCTTAGAGTCAAAACTGTGAATATTTTATCTTCTGAATTCATTTAATAATTTCACTATTGGTCTTTCTTTTCTTTTTTTTTATTTAAATAACTTGAAAATATAAATGATTGACAACCATTTTTTGACATGTCATCAGAAACTGGACCCATCTTCAATTCAATTCAAATAATGTCAATAGTATTCTTTATAAACACAATGCGGTACAAAATATGATAAATTCTGTAAAAAACACATAATTCCCTTCCTTTCGTCACAGTCTGATCTAAATATGTTACTTACAGTAACTTACTTACAGTACTTATTTTTTTGTTCTTTTCCAGGACGTTTAGTAGGAGGTTGCATGGCAACACATGCGGCGGTTGTGTGTGGCATCATCCCGCTGTGAAAGGACACAATTTTGGCCAATCTCGAACCCCTATCATACGGCTTGAATCATGTTAAAAGGCTCATATTTGACTTATCAAAGTGTACCTAAGTGCACTGCACATCCTCTGTCAAATCCCTTGCAGCACAAGCACGCCGTGGCGTTACTGTATGTGCCGTGTGCTCTGCGTCAGTGGCCAGATAAGACTCTAAGGCACACACACACACACACACACACACACACACACACACACACACACACACACACACACACACACACACACACACACACACACACACACACACACACACACACACACACACACACACACACACACACACACACACACACACACACACACACACACACACACACACACACACACACACACAGGCAGATAAAAACAAAGCTTGTTGAAGCAAATGAAGCGTCGAAACAACCAGATTGACAACGGGAAGGAACATGGATCAGGGAAAGTCTGAGCCTACCAGGCCTCTAAGTTTGGACACATTTCTCAACAAAACTCAGCCATATGAAAAGAAAAACATGATTGGATTTGCGTTAAAAAGATGAATTTATTAGAGCTGGATATGTAGTGAGACCACCTTTAAGCCTCTAGGATTGTGTTGGGTCAACAATACTGTATCCTATCAGAATAAACCCTGTTTCTTAATCCTCTTTCAAGATGAAATCCTCTTCATATATAATCACTTTTTTATTTATTTACTTCCTTTTTTTTTTTTTTTTTTTATCAAGTCAGGGCATTCATAGGTCAATTTTTTTTCAATACACTTTGCAGAAGGTTGCAGGGCCTTTTTTTATCTGTCAAAGGAAATCCATAAATAAAATACTCCAGATTCCAGAGATATTACAGAGGAATTACAGTACAACTCTCTCTATGCACCCTTACGGCTCCTTTTTTTTTTTTTTTTAACTTGGAGCAGCATAAAAGACCAAGTACCGATGAGGGCCCTCCATGCATGATGCTAATGCTGATTTTTTCTTTATTTTTAGGGAATCACAGGAGCACGTGGCCGATTTATGATATTGAATTAATACAACAATATGTTGGACTGATTTCCTTTTTCTGTCCATATACAGGATACAACCATTAGACTTGTTTCCACCGTTATAGTTGAAAGTTTGTGTATAGCAGCAAAGTCACTACATAAACTCAGTATCATAGCTGGAAAAAAAAGTAATGCTGACTGCAGATCAAATCCCTCTTAGGCTTCCCTCATTCTGAACGTGGGCAGAGGATGCTGCTTCTTTTTACAACAAACTTTGAGTTTGTCCAAATTTGTCAGTTTCAAGCCAGCAGTTCTGTTCCATGCAGAAAAAACTTGTTTGCACTTGTGACCAAGTGAAAAGTTCCAACCTGAACAGGCTTCTGCACCGCGTCAGAGCTGCTCTGCACCACATCCAGGGTCAGAAAAACTCTCCACATTCCAAAAGTACAATTAACTGCTACTTCCAAGCTGCAGCTTGTTTACAGCACAGAATAGTGTACATTCATTTGCATTTTCTTTCTAAATGCAACATCTCCTATCTTACAAATTACACATTACAATTTAAACCGCAATCCTTCCCCCGAGAAGATAAGAAGACCCTTTTCAAAAAAAAAAGTTAGCCCACCAGAGGATTTAAGAGGCAGCTGCACAACGAACGGGCAGGTGTGTTCGTCTGTTAATCACCTGGTTATTTTTTATGTTGGCCGATGCTGATTATCACAAAAAGGCTAATAATCAGCCTCTTAGCCTTTGTTTGCTTTGTGACATTCATTATCTTCACTGGGGTGATGGTGTTTTAGGTGCTGAATTAAGCAGCATCTTGCCTGAAATGCTTTGGTTGTTTTCTCCCTCTACAGTTTACTTGCCTGCATGTGTGTATGATTGTATGATTGTAGCACCTTAATGCATCTACTGACGTAAGACTAATGGCACTTTTCCACTAGTACCTACTCAGCGCCTTCTACTCGCCACGCCCCCGTCTTGCGCTTCTCCACTACGGGTGGAGGCGGATGGAGGCGTGCAGAGTAGATACTTTTTCTGTACCTATTCTGCCGAGGTTCTAAGCGTGCTGAGTCGGCCCTGTATCTGACATCATCACAATACACGCCACTAATTGGTCGGGGGGCGGGGCCGTCAGACGTTTGAATCAGGCAGCGGGAGTCGGCACAAGAGCGGCTCGTGGCGATTTTATTCAACAGGCAATGGCAGCGCAAACGTCTGTTTGGTGATCCAACTCTGAGGGGCAGATGTTCATAAACCTGGTGGCTGAGGAGAGAATTAAAAAGGGATCTAGACGGGCGATAAGGAACGACAATATCCACCAGGAGCTCTATCACTTCTCAGCTGCTCGCGGCTCCCAGCTGATTTCTCATCAGCACCGACACAAAAAAAAAAGTGTTGCCGCTTGAAGCTTCTTTCACTCTCATTTTTTAACTTGATATCGAACACAAGTCACAGACCCAGCAGCACATATATCATCTCCTCCAGGTTCTACATCTTTAGTGTTGTTGTCTTCTCCTTTTAGATCACACAATCAAAGTCAGAGTCAAGGCGCACTGAGTAGGTACTAGTGGAAAAGTGCCATATGATAGTACGGCAGCATTTGACAGGCTTTGCAATGCAGTTCAAGATGAAGTGGGTCAGGTACAGTATATATACAGAATAATATATATATATATACAGAATAAGGAGCAGTGAGAAAGATATGACTTACCTAGAGATCACCACATCATCAGCAGCACATGGGGGGAAAAGGAGGAAAGAAAAAGGTCATTAGAATCAGTTTTTGACCAGCAGTTCTTATTTTCCATATACCCGTTTCCCTGTGATGGACTAGCGACCCGTCCAGGGTCAGCAAGAGCTGGGATCGACTCCAGCAGATCCCAGAGACGTTGAGTTGGAATAAGAAGGTACAGATAATGGATGGACACAGTTTAACATGCAGCGTTCAGCAGCATATACCTCCGTGTACAGTTGGACAGCGTTTCATGTGCATGACTTGGCCACATCCCCAGATTTTCAACACTGCGTTTTAATGAGGCCTTGCTGGTTTATGCATCGCATCTCTCCCGTCCAGAAAATGATTATCTGCTAATCTGGATTTACATATGGACTGCACAATGTCGTGGAGTGTATTTCGGAAATGTGTGGAAATGTGTTCCAAATGCCCCAAAATGACTGTTATGCAAGAGTTTGTTCTTATCTCAATCCTCTAAAACACCATTAAGCATCTCACACTGACAAATTTGGCCTTTTATGCAGCCCGGATTCATGGACACTTCTTTTAAGAGTATTTTACGAGACCCACTTCTGGTTATGGCCAACACTGGCTAAGCATGGTGAATATTTAGGTCAATATGATGTTGCCCTATATATGTGACTTGTATGAAAAACCACAGTTACTTACTGTAGACACCAAATAAAACACATTACTCACTAAATTCTGTTAAATGCCACTAATCCTGAAATCTCCAAACTTCCATGTTAACATGAACCACATTTTGCCAAAGGCAGAAATGTTAAATCAGAATCAGTCATCTCTTGGATTGTATTTGATGGACTGATGTACTGTAAGTAACAACCAACTCATACCCAGCAGGGAAGGAGGCAGGCCAAGGCAGGGATTTGCTTCCTTCAAAGCCTTCATTGTGCATTTTGCTTTTTACGTGCTTATGATTGTCCGATAGGGATGGGCGGGATGGACTAAAAAATGTATCACGATAATTTCTGGCATTTATCCCGATAACGATAAAAAAAAATACCAATTCAACTCCACCTTTTCAACTATAAATCTATCTCGCTCTCAGATCCGCCATGTTTGTTACACAAAAACGTCATCAGCGGGAATCCTTCCTTCCTTCCTTCCTTCCTTCCTTCCTTCCTTCCTTCCTTCCTTCCTTCCTTCCTTCCTTCCTTCCTTCCTTCCTTCCTTCCTTCCTTCCTTCCTTCCTTCCTTCCTTCCTTCCTTCCTTCCTTCCTTCCTTCCTTCCTTCCTTCCTTCCTTCCTTCCTTCCTTCCTTCCTTCCTTCCTTCCTTCCTTCCTTCCTTCCTTCCTTCCTTCCTTCCTTCCTTCCTTCCTTCCTTCCTTCCTTCCTTCCTTCCTTCCTTCCTTCCTTCCTTCCTTCCTTCCTTCCTTCCTTCCTTCCTTCCTTCCTTCCTTCCTTCCTTCCTTCCTTCCTTCCTTCCTTCCTTCCTTCCTTCCTTCCTTCCTTCCTTCCTTCCTTCCTTCCTTCCTTCCTTCCTTCCTTCCTTCCTTCCTTCCTTCCTTCCTTCCTTCCTTCCTTCCTTCCTTCCTTCCTTCCTTCCTTCCTTCCTTCCTTCCTTCCTTCCTTCCTTCCTTCCTTCCTTCCTTCCTTCCTTCCTTCCTTCCTTCCTTCCTTCCTTCCTTCCTTCCTTCCTTCCTTCCTTCCTTCCTTCCTTCCTTCCTTCCTTCCTTCCTTCCTTCCTTCCTTCCTTCCTTCCTTCCTTCCTTCCTTCCTTCACGTTGTGTGTGGATTTAACGCAGAACCATAAATCAGCTTTACACAAAAACGTCATCAACAGGAATTTATCGTTTTTACCGTGAGATGACAAATTCTTATCGTGAGGAATTTGTTTGACGGTTTATCGTGAACGGTCAAATATCGCCCATTCCTATTGTCCAACAAAGTGAAAAAGATGGAAATAAAGAGAGCTGACTAAACCTGAAACCTCAACAACAGCAATGACAAAAGCAAGATTTGTTTTAGTGCTACTGTCCATTTCAACCGTTGCCAGATGCTGAAGTCCATCCCAGCTGTCGGGGGGGCGGGGCGGGGGCAAAAGGTGTGATAAATCCTGAGAGAAGTCACTAGTTCATCTCTGGATCCGTGTACAGGCTATATAGAATCACATGAACATCAGATATCAGATCAACTGCAGCAGGAAATCAGAGCACGATTGGAAAGCTCACTCATGCACGAAGAGGACATGCAAATACCACCCAGATGGCTCCAACTGACATTCAAACCAGGGGCCTTGTTACCATGAAGCAACAGTGCTAACCACCTCCATGCAGCCTCCAACAAGAAAATAAATGTCCAAAAAGTTTTATTCTGGTCAAAATGTATGTTCTCCCAGAGATGGGAGGAACCAGCTAAAGTAAAGTAAAGTTGACCAGGTGTCCACCAGGACAGCCAATAGCAGCTTGTGTGCCAGACGGCTCTCTTTCACATGATTGGTTCTAACTTGTCCCAATAAGAAGGTCAAACTGAACCGCACCAGGAAACACTCGCTCACACACCCGTTACCCTGACAACTGGGGCAGACACCCAAAAAGTCGAGCTGGAGTCTGCGTCAAAATTGCAGGTCTTGGATCTCGAGGCCCTCATTTTAGAGCTATATTTACACAAAGGCAGCGTGCGTGGCTGCCTATGTGTCTTGTAACGGTTCCTGGCACGTGAATGAAAGCAAGTCCAAAATTGTTATAAATAAATACAACTCAAAGCAGAGCCTCAATCTTATGAGATGTTTCCTTTGCTTGGTGCAGAGTGTCTGCACAGTATGCACGTGTGCACTCTGGGTGGAATAGCGCTATACTGACCCGTCTGTGACACAGTCTGTGTCCAAGCATTAGCTATAAAAAGATGTACACTGAGTGTGCAACACGGGCAGGACAAGAAAAGACAGAGTGGAAAAAAAGGGTGGGTGAGGATAAAAAAAAAAGTAAGAAAGAGCAAAGGCAGCATCAAACTCAGCAAATTGTCAAAACCTTTCTTTGTCGACAGCTCAACTTAACATAAATGTCCCGTCTCTTTACTTTTTTGGTTTCTAGAGACTTTTCATCTTTTGAAATATTAACATATTAAGAAATTAGATTGATCAGAGTCTGACAGACATGAGCATCAAACAGGGATTAGACGGGCAGTAGGAGTACATAGTACTTAAGATTTCCACCTCAGCCAAGAAATATTTCATTACAATAATATCACAATATTAAAACCGCACTTGATGAAATAAATGAACAGGCACATGCATGAAATACTGCAACTTTTATTACACAATTGATCAATTGGATTTTTCTTTTCAAATGAGATAGAGGAAACTGTGACAAGTCACATATTTTATGCCTTCTAAAAAAACAACATCCAAAAAAAGGGACCATAAACTTTGCATGAGAACTCTTTGAACCCTTTGAGAAAAATGTCAGGCCCTCAAATCATCCAAACTATTTGCATCCCTGAGTTGTTTTAGGATGGGGGGGTGGTTACGTGGGCACATATACACAACAACATCATCAGGTTCCACATTCCTGCCAGACAACGCACACTTACAGGTGGAATGACTGATAAACTGATTTTTCAGTGCTTCAAATACATATATTCATTAAATATGTGGAAATGGGGACATTTTGAAGGCAAGATTGTGTAAATTGTTTATTTAAAAAGAATAATTTGATGCTCACATTTCAATCAATGCATAAAAAGAAAGGGATGGTAATGAAATCAGCTAATAAACCCTTTACTACAAATAGACATGTTATTTTATTGTTTAAAATTGAGTTGTTTGACTAATTCTGCCCAAAACAAAATTGGGTTAACTTGTTTGAAAACAGTCATATGTCATGGAAAGCGCACTTCAAGTTGAAATGAGGTTAAACAAGAGAACAATAGTCAGTACAATATTGGCCCCGACGGTTTAGAAGACAGCAAGTTTATTGTTCTGACCAGCACACTCCATTAAGCTGAAATGCCAGCTGTGAGAAAATGTTTGTTTAAATGTTCTGGACTGCTGCCCAATCACAGCAAGAAGTGTGAAAGTCAACCTGCCTGCATCGCTTTTACTATTATTCGAGTGTGGAGTGAGGGGTCTCAAGACTGTGTTCAGACACTTCAATGATGTCTTATTAGAGCAGCTGCAACTTCTAAGCATCCCATGTAGTAGCTGGGTGTCTATCTAGAGGTGCAGTCAGTCAGAAGTAAACTGTTGAAATACAACTTCAGAGAAGATATGCAACAGGAATGAGTCCATCAAATTGCTTGGAGATAATAAACCAGGTTCTGTCAGTGGACGGCAGTGTTGGCCGCATTGTAATAATGACGTAAAAACTCACTAAATATCAAAGCACAAAAAAATAAAACTTTTTTACCATGCCATAGGGGAAAATATAGCGGTTATAAAGCCACTCTATGTAGCAATATCACTTCTGACCACATGGGGCCTTGTTGCCCTGCCCTGTTGACAATACGTGATACTGACAATACTGTACTAGTGATTGGGGACTGACTGCCACTTCTTGTAATACCACTCTGTCCCACTAGAGCAGGGGTCGGCAACCCGCGGCTCTAGAGCCGCATGCGGCTCTTTAGCGCTGCCATAGTGGCTCCTGGAGCTTTTTCAAAAATGTTTGACTTTTTTTTTCATCTTTTTTTCTTCTTTTCTTTTTTTTCTTTTTTCCTTTTTTTCTCTTTTTTTCCTTTTTTTCTTTTTTTTCTTCTTTTTTACTTTTTTCTTTTTTCCTTCTTTCTTCCTTTTTCCTTTCCTTTTTAATCTCGACATTTCGACTTTTTCTCGTAATTTTGAATTTTTTCTCAACATTTCGACTTTTTTCTTGACATTTGACTTTTTTCTCAACATTTGACTTTTTTCTCAACATTGACTTTTTTCTCAACATTGACTTTTTTCTCAACATTTCGACTTTTTTCTCGAGATTGTACTTCAACATTAATCTCGACATTTCAACTTTTTTCTCGACATTTCAACTTTTTTCTCGACATTTCGACTTTTTTCTCAACATTTCGACTTTCTCGAAATATATAATGAAAACTTACTAACTAATATAGAAACATGCAGCATGTGTTGCCTTCATTCTAAGGCTTATACAAGACTTTTCATTTTTTGCGGCTCCATACATATTTGTTTTTTGCGTTTTTGGTCCAATATGGCTCTTTTAACATTTTGGGTTGCCGACCCCTGCACTAGGGGATGCAGCTCTGCATTAACGTTGCAACCCCTTCAAAGTGCACCAACAACATTTTCTGACAACGCATCAACGCAATGCAGACCGCAAGGGCTGTGATTTGTTCACTGTACTCCATCATTTCGCTTTTCTACTTTGTGTCTTCAGCTAGACTTGCTCAAAGGTCGTGCAGACCAGCTCCTCGCACGACTTCTCTTTTGTTTACAATGCAACACTTGCAATAAAAGCATTAGCAATTCTACATCGATCAGCTCCAACTCCAACAACATCCTCGCTCACAGAAAAGCAAAACCACATGATAAATACTCAACTAACTTGTTTCACGTGATTTCATGAACGATCCTTTTGAAACACCTCCTAGAGTTTTGGGGGTGAATTACTTCGGGCCTCAACACAGAACCTCCAAAGCTCCAGGCCTGCGTTGAGGTGAGGGCATTCTCTTTGCATTAAGTAGATGGAGAAGCATAAACCAGGCTTAAGTTGTGCATTACACCAAAGGCTGAAACACGAACTGTCTTGTAATGTGCTGCGTCCACATGGTCAGAAGTAGTATTGCTACACAGAGTGGTTTTAGGGATTTTTCTTAAAAGCATGAATTAGGTCAATTCCTCATTCATGCCTACAAAAAAGGACAAACAATCAATACAGAGGCAGAATGGAAAATCAAAACTGATGCATTAAAAAAAAAGTCTGATCCCACAACAAAGGTAGCCATAGATCTGTATGTGCACTTATAAGAGCTCATATACACTTGTACTCGATTCCTAATACCGACGTTACCATGGCTTGGAAATGTAGCAACATTGGCTCGTGGTTTGTGAACAAACACTAATAAAGGTTTATACTGGTTTATACATTTATTAATCACCAAACAGGAAGAGCAGCAACCTAAACAAGGACGTTGCTTCCGCACCAATATGGCACAACCACATGTTGCCAAAGAGTAAGATTGCTGCATGTTTGTAAATCTGAGAAAAACAAAAGATAAAAATCTTAAAACCAAATGAGGCTGCAAATAGGGGTTACAATGCACCTGAAATAGTGTAAATATTAAGATATTTCTACAGTTTTGATGTAAAACTCATCCAAATATGTATTAACATCAAGGTGTAACATACCTTTCACACAGTCTGGATCTTTTGAATGAATTTTCCTCATTCTCAATAACTTGTAAGCGTATGTGACGCTTACAGATGCCCATCTACCAATGATAATAGAGGAGCAAAGTTAATGATGTAAGTCCTGTTGCTATGGTGCGGCATTTGTGCCTCGGCTAGAGTTACGCCGGTCTCCCGCGTCTTATTGACACTGTTGTCTGCAAAAACACACATGCATGTACCAACACACAACTAATTAAGTGATTAATAAATAATGGGACTCATCTGGAAACAGAACACCCCAGAGCCCTAGAAGAATAAACGATGTACTTACTTCACGCAAGCTTTCAAATATAAAAGTTGAAGTTGAAGAACAGCACGAAGTGTATTATTCCACAGCATTATGAGTTGCTTGGAGTTCTGACACAAATGCAGCTTCTGCCCCGGCGCTCTCTCATCGCTACTAGCCTGTGACATCACCGAGCCCCTGACATCACCTGCTTCCCCCCCGACACATCATTGTTTACCTATCACACATACAAACTGCTCTTTGACCGCCTCCTCTATGCAGCTCCACTGACCGAGTACGGCTCCCGCTCGCTCCCTACGGCAACGAGGAAGTGCAAACCAAGGAACAGGGGAAACAAGGGGGGCAATAAAAAGACAGAGACACATTTCTTGCTCTGCTTGTGCTCGTAAACAACTCATTCACTGTCTTGCTTGTTGAGACCGAGAACAAGAAACGATTCATGTGAGTTTCGGAGCGTGGTGAAATGCTGTGATGCGGTCAGTCCAAGTAAAACACATGTATATATATATATCGCTGGATGAGCACTGAATTATACATATCAGGTTCAGTTCTGCAGCTCTTCTCTTGCTCCACTCTCACCTGTTCTGTGTTGAGGCTGATACACCCAGTCGTCCTCGTCATCGTCCTCGTCCTCGTCTCCATGTGACACGTGAAGACGAGAGCGCGGGTCCGAGTGTTTGTGGTGGCTGTGAATGACGTGGAGCTCATTTTGGCTGTGGTACTCGCGTCTCCTGTGACGGGACAGGGTGGACAAGCTGAGCCAGCTAAGAGCCCGGGAAAGGCTCGCCGGTTTCTCCTTGTTGAAGGAAGCGGATCGCCTGTCTCCTTTCATCCTCACTCAGGGCAAGTAAAGTCCAGTATGGTGGGGAAATGTCAGATAAAAGCTTTGAAAGTTTAAATGTTAAATCCTCAGATGCAAATCCTTCCAGTTTGTGTGCAGAAATATCTACTTGAAGAGCAGGTCATGAGGGTCCAAATGTTGTGGCGGCAGCTTACAAACGCACACATGTGCTGAAATGCAACCAATCAGATTGTAAGTGAAGCAGTAAATTAGCTCCAGGAGGAAGTTCAGACATTGGACGGTTTGTTGCCCGTTTGCCTGCCATGTCCCACATCTGACTGTGTCTCTGACCCGGTCAACCTCAAACTCCCAACCTCCTTCACGTCACCAGTGTGTCACGAGCATTTAAATAAGCTTTTTTTTTCCCTTCCCTTCCCTTTTTTCTGTTTCTTTGTGCCTGAAGACTCCAGGCGCGATTCTCAAACCCGAAGGGAGCAATTTGGTAATCCTGCAATCTGGGAAACCACAGGTCCTCCAAAAACACTTATGCATAACCGAGTGGAGGGAGGTTTCCTGATTACAATCCGATACTTTTCATTCACTGCAAATCAGCGGCTGTTGTTTGCCGGTCATGCTGCGCGCCCTTGAGTGTCGTTATCTCCAGTTGTTAGCCCACACCAGCTGACATGCAACCCCTCAGCACGAGATCAGAAAAAAGGAGTTATGATGTTTCAGCCTCCTGGGGTTTATTCCCAGCCTGATGAAGTTACTCTCATGCTCACACGCTGGCAAAAACACACTCACATGTGATATCCTGCTGCCAAACAGAGGTCCTTTCTTGTCAGTCTCTTCTCTTCCCTCTAGTTTTACTGTCAATGGCAGTGGCGGAAAGGAAAAAGCGACCCAAAAGAAAAGTCAAGAACAAAACCACCGGTGTTGACAGTCGCGTGGATCTCAATGTCCAATCAACTGATGGTCACAAGTGATAAGGCAGGAATCCAGAAGAGAGGGCCACACGTGCTGCAGCTTAGAGCGCAGACAGGCAAAAGAGAAAAGCCTGTGCTTGTTCAATTTGCTTAACTCTCCGCTCAGACTGCAAGTGTGTGACTGCAACAGTTGACAATTGGGGCTGTGAGGACAGAGTTAGGACTGCACCCAACCAGACTACACACAAGGCTGAAATACGAGTCGGCTCGTCCCTTCTTCCTTACTCCCTGCCCCTCTCCATTTTCTGTGATGCGTGATCTCTGCCCCTCCCTTCCACTCGTTACCCGGCACGACAACCGCACATCACACCCCCCCTTTCCTCCTTTCATACCCTTTTTCCCCACTTGTGTGTGTTTTCCCTCCATGTCCCTTACTTTCTTTGTTTTCTCTGATTTTCTTTAATCCTTCTCAGACACTAGTGGCACCAAGTCATGTTTCCTCTTGCAGACAACGTTAAAGCCAGTATATATTTTTTTCGAGGCATTGACCCCAATGCTTGAGTTACGCCCAGGCCCGTGGGGGAAAAGAGACGCAACATAACATAACGCAGCACTTGAAATATGCATGAAGAGTCCTAAAGGAGATAACACAGTAATTTACGTAACTGATATTCAGCTGCCTGAGGTGCAGGAAAAGACTGGAAAAACTGGAAATTAAGTACTCGACTTAGTTTGAAACACAGATAGTATGATGTTTTTGTCCCAAAAAGGTAACCTCTGCTTAGTTTTACAGTATCGAAGTTTACTTGCCAAACATACCTCAGTTTACAGCAGCATTTGTTTTTTAAAGTTTGTTCTTATGTGGCCTTTATTAGACAGTAAGAGAGGAAAGAGAGAGAGGGGTTGACTCAAACTTAAAAAGCTAAAGTCAGCCTTGGATTTAAGTATTTCATTCACTGATGCAGTAGGGGTGCACGGATCATTCAGACGGTAACAAAAGAATAAGAAACATGTAATTTCCAGCTTCAGCAGCCCTGAATAAATCAGTCTTTTAAATCCATCGCAAACACATCACGGTCACAGCACCTCCAAGTACAGTAGCTGCACTGAGTCAAGCATGTGTGCGCCGCCGTCAAACTATTTCTCAGTATGTACAAAGTTCTTTAAGATAACATGTTGCACAACCTTCAAACTATGTAAGTTAACAACCACAGCATGTGGGAGAACAAATGGTGTAAACGCAGCAATACCAGAGCTTCTACATCTTGTTTGAAGCCATAAACACAAGCAGCTTAGAATGCACAGTTTTATAAAACATCTGGACATCTGGTTTTAGCGTCATCTTAAGCCTGACTGTTCCGTTTGGATTACTTGGTGCACCTGTTTTCTACTGATACAGCAATGTACTTTAAGTTCAAGGTTTCTTGAAAAAGAAAAAAGTATCAGACGCAGTTTTATATTTCAAGATGAGTAAAGGAGAGCCAAGGTTTATAAAATGAATAAATAAAGAAGCATATACTAGAAATTATTTCTAGTTGGAGTTTTGAAGACATGGTTGTCGAGTAACATTTTGTTTGTTTTGGGGATTTCTGGTGAAGGAGAGAGGAGATCCAGCTGAAGTTTTACAGAAATGTCAAAGTTAAGAACGGTCAATACTTCTATATTTGCAAGTTATGTAAAATCAAAAACTTTAATAATAAAAAAGATGTATATGTGGTTATATGTAGTTCAGAAGCTGCAAATAAAAAAAAGAAGAAAAGTGCAGCATGTAGCAGAGCGAAGTACACCGGTACAAGGACAAAGTCTCCACAGGTGGGTTTCTGTGAGCGGGATGCAGGGTAGTGCAGTTTTAAAGGGCTTCTACTGTCACCACAATATCACCGTTTTTGTTTGTTTATCTTCTTTTTTTCCCTTCCTCACTGTCAGCACAATGTAATGGAGACACGGCGGCTGAGGGGACCTTGCAGGATGTCGGTAGTTCCAGGCTCCTGGGTTTCACCACAGACCCCCCACTAATGAAAGCCGGCCTCGCGGTCAACTCGAAAGGTTGAGTTTTAAACTGTGTGTGCAACAACCTCAAAATCAATTCTTCTCATAATCTAACTCATGCTTACAGAACCTTCACTACATCGGAAGATAAAAATTAGCCTATGTTTATTCTGTCTCTGCAAGAACCTGAAGCTGCAAGGACTCACTGTGGATCTCTGCGTGGATCTATTACACCACTGAAAGCTGATTCCATGTTTGTGGCTGTTATGCCACGTAAACCTACACTCATACATGGGTCCGTCGGGTCCTTGACCTACATTTCTTTCCCTTTAAAGAGGAAATAAACTCAATCAAATTTTGCTCACATAACGAGACAACTTCCAGGTCCTGTAGACTCGGCTCAAATAAATAAATAAAATCATAAGAAACACACGTGATCACTAACACACAAATACGTGTACATGTTTAAAATCTTTGTCTACTGTGCTCAAAAAGAGCAATAATGCTTTGATAACTAACCAGCTCTACTTTGATAAAGGGATGAGTTTGATATAAAAGAAAAAAACAGCGTACTGATGAGAAAAACAACTTGGTTTTTACATAAAAACAACATGTAGCCAGGTTTTTTTTCTTTATGACCTAAACTATCCTAAGTAAAGTTAAGTCAAATATTCAACATAGGTCAACATCAATGTTCGACCCCCGACTTCATTGACCCCCCCGCCATGATCCACTCACACAGTGGCAATAATCCATAGGAGCAGCTGGACCGGTTCTGCTCAGGGGGGGCCACCAACATCTTTGAGGGGTTTAGCTTTCATCTGATTGATAAATATGTGCTAAAACCAAAACCTTTTTCATTTAGGACTGTCAGAGTATCAAACTTTGACTAGATGCTCAGATAGTTTAAAAATATCTGTCAAGTCCTCAAATGTTTTGAATGGAGAGTTAAAATCTTGCCACTAAAAAGAGAGCTCCTTTACACATCTGCTTTTTTATTGATAAGTAGTTTTCTATACTTATATGTGTAGTTTTTAAATGATGATCTGCTTCAGATACGTTTCATAGTCTTCCCCAGAGTTGGTATTAAATATAAAACGTATCTACTGGTGACTAAACAAGTGAGTGTGCAGCATTTCATTGTCATGACAACACAAGTTACACAGACTCTTCTGAAGGAAGCCTGCAGCTTCTCCCGATAGCCGCCATGCTATCACACAGGTAATGTGATTTTATCAGATCGGACGTGAAGCCGTGGGTAACACCAACATGACTCAGATCAGGAAACGCAGGCCACTCTGCTAAATACCGTAAGAGCAAAGACAAACAGTTAACACTAGTCAGTTAAGAAAAACCTAAAAACTACAGGGTAATTAAGGCCAAATTACATAGCATCCGAGAAGATTAAAGGACTTAGACAGGTGGTGAAAGAAATTATAAGAAACAAAAGTTGCAATAAAAACAAACACACTGAATGAGAATGCTCTCTGGGTCCACTGCTTAACGAGACAACGCGTGTGAATCCTGTAATTTCCATCAACATAAAGGCCAAGCTGCAAAACCGACTAAATTATACATCCTGCTACGTAAACACCGCAGCAGGTCTAAATTTCACATGACACACTCTCCAAGTTGGTATGACAGGAGACGTGACACGAGGGCGATCTGGTTGCCAGGTAACCCCATTTGACATCACAGGCCAGGAGCAACTGACAATTATAGACTCTGACAAGACAAATGAACCGTGATTTAAAAATGTCTTTAAAGAAAATCCACCAGTTAGCAGTTGATAAATGTCTGGGTCATGTTTCAAATCTCACTAAGGACTTTTTCACAGCATGCGCCTTTCAGTGGCGACACGTCCAGTTAAAGCCAGTTAAACACAGGGGTTCAGCTGCACCACAGAGGAAGGCTTTTATTACCCCCGAGCACCCCACATTTATGAGTGCTTGCGTGTGTGTTTTCGACAAAGACCACATGGCAGTGTGGGGAAATAAAAAAATAAATCAATTCTAAGAGAAAAGAGAGACAGAGACCATTTCATTTGTTTTGTTTTTTTCTGAAAAACGTTTGTTGCTCCATTTGCGTTCCTTGAGTAAACTCCTAATATTAAGTCTCATGCAATAATAAACACATACTTCTGAGGAATCCTGGTTTAAATTAGACTGTCGTTAAAAGAAGGTGTAAACCAATGCTTTGCCTGTGTGCGTGTGTGTGTGTGTGTGTGTGTGTGTGTGTGTGTGTGTGTGTGTGTGTGTGTGTGTGTGTGTGTGTGTGTGCTTGCATGCGTGTAAGTGTGCGTGGGTGTCATCGTAGAGTCTATATTGAGCTACTTAAAGAGCTGTTGCCATCTTTTTTTATTGGAGTGGCTTACGTGAACATGATGTGTGCATGTGCCATCTACTGTAGGCAACTTTACAAAAGCTAAAAACTACTTGTGATTGGTGTTTTTTTGTTGTTTTTTTTTTTGTCTTTATCAGTCTCATGAAGAGCTTTGTTTCTGATCATCGTTTAGGCCTGATATATTAACTATGTAGCCTAAAAATCATTATGTCTGCAATCAATTCTAAGGAAAAACAATTAAGTGAATATAAAAATAAAAAAAATCCATGGCAGCAACTCTAACTCCAATGCAATCAGTATGAGTGAGGCAAGTTAATATGAAAAGCCTGGCATTAATAAATGGAAAACAAACAACTCAAACTGCGCTATAAAGCCACATGGAAACAGAAAGCTCATTGTCTCTCAGTTTAATGAATTCATAAATGTGATTATTTGGACATGGCGATATGACCCATCCACCCCCAGGGCTGTGACAGTACTCCCCCTCACGTCCATATCATATTCATTTTTGAGCAGCAAAATCATTTTTCAGACTCGTAACGTTTAAAACAAAGAAAAGGGGAGGAGTATATAGTTTTGCCTTTTTTTTCCAATTACCGGTATAAGTAAAAACACTTGAAAAATATTGACCAGGTCAAATTTTTAAATAATCATTTAGCCACTTTGAAAGCGTAACAGCAACAGGCTCCTGAAACAGTGAAACAAAGAGGAATGATGCATGCTTTGATATTAAACCTACTTAGCTTTTCCTTAAATTAAATCGTACAATAAAAATAATCCTGTCTTCAATAAACTGAAGTTCCTTTGGCTCCATCTGGGTGATGGTGAATGATGCTCCCGTATTGACATGTTCAAATGGCTTCCTTGTGTGGCAAAACCAACACCAAATCTCTTAAATAAAGCCTAAATCATATATACGGTATATTCTGCTTTATTTATCCCAGACAAGTGGATTTATGCTTTAATATTGACTTGATGACGGATGTCCACAGCAACTAGAAACCTGTTATCTCTGCCGTACAGCAATGTTCATCTCCCCACAAAGGTAATGTATCCATGTGTTGGTTCGATGCGGGCCATTGCTGCCACGGAAGCCAAAGTGCTCCTGTAGTGGTGGAAAGATGGATGCCGGCTGATGCGGGATCAATCCTAATCCGTTACAGCTCTACTTCAAGACTGATGTGCAGCAACGGTTGCTCTTTAGTTAATTCCCAGCTGAGAACCATTAAAGCAGCAAAAAGGAACTTCTGATGTTATTGTGAGCTCTTTGGGTCCACCTGTAGGTGCAGCGGTGAAGTCGCTTTTACAACGCCGTCCACGTAAAATGCAATTTACCTTCGAATCGAAACTGATATTTTAACATTTAAAAAGATTTCTTCGTGCTGCTTCAATGTCCAGATGTTTTATCATGTTCTGAAACCTAAATCTCAAAATTGAAAGTAGACGTACAGACAGAAGATATCGCATGGCAACATCAAACTGCCTCTAAATTGATTTGTGGATTGATTTTTTTTTTAACAACACAAAAAGGCCGTATTCTCTATCACTTCTGACTCATTGATCCTTTCAGGATCCTGACCTCTTCTTTGACCTCAGTTATTAGCCTTCATTTCCCCTCACTGCCTCATTCATCTTTTTTTTCAGAATTAAGTTCACGGGTTACGACTTTGAGGAAATGTGGCACAAAAAACAATGAAAGTCTTAATAACTTTACACACCACATAAGTTTTCTTAATATTTGGTCATTTCAGCATACAGACATTCAAGACTATTCACACATTTTGTATAAATTGTTTGGTTTAGAATGTTCATCCAATGCACTAATGTATGTATCTGTGTGATCAATAGAGGTCAACAGTTCATTAACTGACCTCATATACTGAAATGATGCACTTAAATTGCCAATAAGAATGTTTGGAGAGTGATTTTAATCACCGTTATTGTCTGCATGAATGTAATGGAGACTGAGCATAGATACACTTCCAAGACAAATACTCTCTTACATCATCAAAGCTAACGGGTAAAATGTTAATTAAAGAATACAAACCAGACCTCAGACATAACAGAGGTACAGCAGAAAAGGTGATTACTCCATGTGATAACAGATGAGGAGGAAGTGGAACATGTAAGTGAAAGAGTACGAAGTGTCCTACTCTCAGGTGAGATGCTGAGCACCGTCAGACCTCCAGGGGGGCAGGGCAGGGCTGGTCGCCTAGCAACAGCCCTCTGGTTAGTGGCAGGTCCAACCACAGGGCTGTATCTAAGGTTAAAAAAGTAACAACATATGCATTGTCTGATTTTAGCTTTTCCAGGACAATATTTTACTTATCTATGTTGTCATCTATGTTGGTAGTTTAACTCAAAAACTAAAAATAATAGTTTGCAGATTCCATCTCCTGTAGATTATAATGAACAGCTCTTCTCCTTTAATACTTTCTTTGGTTAGAATTGAACTGTTGAAGTAAACAATACTAGTTGAGGGAAAATCATTGATTGCAGTGAACTTGTTAAATCAGCATTTTTGCAACTATTACTTGTCTCACTATTTACAGTTACAAATGTCCTGCTGTTTCACAATATACATATGCATGTTGGAGTTGAGGATTATAAGCTTCAAACACAGCAGTTTTGTATCCTGAGACGTGAAACTTTAGTTCAGACTAATCAAGGAATATTGATCTCCTCTGCATGTAATTACCAATATCTGCCACATGGTGGCACCACCGGACAACTTACTCTGCAAATCCTCCACGCTGGTCAAGATTGGGCTTGGCACAGTTCAATGGGCTAGAAAATGTGTACCGGTATGTGTGTTGAGTCTGTTCATTAGTGCATGCCTAACACTTAACTATCCGGTTTCAGTTTCAACAAAATCCCACATCCTAGAGGGAATAAGGTTTGTGCATACGCGTGTATGCAAAGATTGCAATCTTTATTCAGTGATAACACAGTTATTTTAAGCATTCAAGGCCTGTTGGCCTCTCTGGAATAGTCAATTTGAGAGCACACACACACACACACACACACACACACACACACACACACAGTCTGGCTGAGTTGTTAGACGGGGCCAAGTTGGCGTCCCTGCAGTGGACGCTTGTCACTCTGGTTTGAAGACTAATCCCTCATTCCTCTGGCCATGTGCTTCACCATTCAAGCAGCTTCACTTTAATGCTTTGATGAAAAATTACTGTGAAATCTGAGCAGTATTCTGCCTCTTTTTTTCTGCTTTCAGTGTCATTACTTTACAGCAATGCATTATGAGAACAAAAAGAACCCTGTTATATAGCACTTGTGGAGAACACATCTATTTAAATAAATGTGCAGTCGAGTATATATAAACAACCGAGCATATTGGGATGTAGAAATTGATCTAAAAAGTAAGGGTTAAACTCAAACAGTGTTTTATTTTCTTGCAAACTATTTCTGATTACATAAACTTGGAGCACCGTGGTGATGACGCCAACAAGTCAGAGCCTGTTGGTCATCTGGAGCATCTTTGCCAGGAATCTGCATGTTTTCTTCTCTTTGGCTGCAATTTACAGACACTGATTAAACAACAGTAAGAAACTATAAAAGAAGCTGTACTTTGTAAGAAAAGCAGCTGCCAGTAAATGTATAGATGAAAAGCTTTACATCGTGTGTTTTTGCACGGTCAGCTTTTAATTCTATTATTCCTGAGAAAAAAGCTGCAAGCTTCGCTAAAACCAACTCTGTTTATGCACGCCCCTCAAAATGTGTGTTGTCTGTTTTGTTTTTTTGTGAGTGGTGTATGGAGATTGCCACTCCAACACCACCTCCCCCACCCTTCCAACAAAGGAAAAAGGGAAGGCAGGTAATGACCTTTGACATCTCACCCCCCCCCACCCCAAAACAGCAGCTGACTCAAAGCTTTCCTGCTTGAAGTAGAACTACAAAGCAGACTGGGCATTTTAAACATTTGTGCACCAGATCAGAGGATGCTGGGTGTTACATCTGTGCCCAAACCCGTACATAGTTCAAAATATAGATAAAGGAAGCAAATATTCAGGGGGCAACTGAACCACATCTGTTGAAAACAGCCACGTCCAGAAGAAACAACTGGACTCAGTATTGATGATGCATCTACAGATTGCGTGTCAGTCACACGCTTTTCCATGTATGATCTTTAAGAGGAATTATTTTTATTTTTTTATTTAACTTAATACTATGAACAGAGAAAATAAAGGGAAAATGAGAACAAGAGCATAGTAGACCGAGGTAATCCCACGGTTTGAAAAGAATAAAAGTTGGAGAAAAGGAGTGGCATAATAGCTTGCAGGACAAATGAATTCCAGTAATCTGAGAAGGGCATTCACATGCTGTTGCACACACACATACACACACACACACACACACACACACACCCAGCAGGGCCATGTCCAGTGGTTGAAGGAGAGAAAGGGTGCGGTCGACTTTACATTCCTGATCAGTCATGCCTGAGCAGAGGGGCTAGTCCTGCAGACCTGTGGCCAGATGTGCTCTGCATATAAATCTTACTTCTGCACATGTACATGGTGTAAAATCTGAGTATTTCAAGATTGGAAAAACAGGGTCCTTCTGAGGCGGTAACACAGGTGTCTCTCTACTACTTTATACAAATATAAGGCATGGAGCATGTACACCGTATACACAGAAAACAAAGAGAACAATCATCAGTATCAGAAGTGGAAGTAGCATAATGATTTATGATGAAAACTAGTTTGACAGTCACCCAAGGTGCTCCCTGTTTTTCTCAAGAACAACAGGTTAACCCGTTTGTCACCGGTACAGTATTTACAGTAACTTGTGCCATTCTGGCATGCAGTTGGACCTGTTTTAAAGTCTTGGCACTGCTCCCCAAAGCAGCATGAGTCAGGGCACCTGAGCGGAGTGCTGACAGCACTTTAAATGACATCTGTTTAAAGGGGGACCACCGGTCAGGCAAGAGGAATGCTTTGTCTTATAACACATGCTCATGCATGAATTAATGCTGCCTGATAAATACACAAGAACGTGCACTCGCGCACTGCTGCATACCGGTATTGAACCCCATAGCCTTTTACTTGGCCCAGACAGTGATTTGATAGTGATCTCTTTGTCTGAGTTATGCAGGCTATTTATGAAGACGTGTTATGCGTACAAGCACACGCTTGTGTATGTGCTGTTATCTGTAAACAAAGAATTCAATTAAAATGCTCTGAGGAAAAGAAAACAAACTATTTCACACCCGTATTCATTGTCTATACCTGCTGTACCCTATACAGGGTCGCTCGGAATAACAGAGCTCTTTTAATGCATCCTCGCGGCAAAAGGCAACAAAGGTGCAACAACCCACCTTGAATAAACTGTTTGAAAGAGGAGACACCTGATTACAATGCAGCTTTACAGGCATATTATGTAACTGCTGGAGAAATCCAAACACTGTCAATTTGAAGGGTTTTTTTCTATGTTATAAAAGCACTCAGAGATGGGATCAGACCTATTACAATGTCTATTTGTCAGTTCAAAAATCCATGATAGCCACTCGTAAGCCTGAGCAGTAATATGTATTTATGAGCCATGAAACAGCACTCAAATGTTACCAACATCTGCATTTTTAACTCAATTTAAGTGAACAGTGAAAACGATAATTCAAGGCCGTGGGTCAATGTTCAGATTTTGTTTCTCATGAAGTAAGACGGACTTGCATGAAAGAGGCCTGCATCATCTTCTGGTGATGGACAGAAAGGGAGGAAAGCGCTAAGGGAAAGTTCAGCTCATGTGCTGACAGCCAATCTGGCTCCCAGCAGGAGCCCAATCTGGCAAAACGCCCATCAAACCCCACGGGGACTTGCTTACAACACTAGTGAATCTGGTGTTGTGTGGCGCCGACAGAAAAACAAAAAAAAGCAGAGCAACAAAGAAGAAGAAATAAACCCCAAAGCAGGGAAAAAAAAAAAAAAAAAAAAAAAACAGGAATTAAAGTTTTGTTGATTGTTGTTTTTTGGGAGGACGGGGTCCATAAAAAGCCACATATACATTATAATTACAGTCCAGAGGTGTGTTTATTATTTGCCACATATACAAAAGTGTTCTTAACAAGCACATAAGTGGGACACGGGGAAGGGAAAACTGTAGTAAAAGCCAGGATGTGTGAAATAACAGTATCGCAGTTCTTTAGTGTATGTGTGTACATGTGTTTCCTGCAGACAAACATGGCCCAGAAACACACTGCACCGGCATCAGCACTGATTTAGAGATGAGTGAAAGGAGGGATGAAGAAAGTGATAGAGAGCTGAACATGAGCAGAGAATGAGAAGGGGGGGAAAAAAAGACAGCAAGAATGAGGCAGAATGATGCTGATTAAGCAGGCCGACCGTTACCGTGACAAAAGGGGTTGACTGGGTCTGGCTTTTTGCCCTCTACAGCTGTGAGCTGTCTCCTACGCACACACACACACACAAAGAGGGAAAATGCATCCGTTATTCTGTGCTTATCCCTCTTATCTAAACTCAGCAGTGCAGAGCATCAACCCGGCACAAGAGCCTCTTCTGAACGCTGGACCGGGACCAGCATTAATTTAGCCACACGCATACATGTTTGTGCAGATTCTTGTCTGCAGCCTCCTTTCACCCCTGCTGGCTTATGTTCCTTATTCCTGATCCAAGAACAGCTCCCGGAGCAAGTCGTCCCGTTAGGGAGGGAGAGAGATTTAAGAGCAGAATCCAGATCAGCAGTGGCTGGCCGGAGCAGCTGGCCACGCCGCCTTCCAGCCGTTACAAGCTGGGATTTCAAGGCACATTACAGACAAAGCATGGGTGTAATGGGGAGCACGCACACACACACACAATAGTGCAACTGAAAATAGAGCACTGGAGAGGAGCACACCCTCAAAGAGTAATACAAACAAAGAGGGAGTTCATACTTGTTTCACAATGATTAACTACTCAATATGGCAGGATGGTGAAAGACACACACGCCAGTCAGAAGTGGAGTTCCCTCCTACAAGCTGACACATTTTCAGAGTGGAGATCCATCTGGCCACCTTCCATTTCTACCCCCCCCCCTTTATTTTCCTTCCCTCCTTTTTCCTTTGTGTCATCTTTCCACCTCCTGCTCCTCTTTATTTGTCCACCTCGATTTCTCACCAACACATCTCAAAAAACATTTGATCATATTTCTTCTTTTTCCACACCCCCCTCCTCCTTATCTTGCCTCCCCTCTTTTCTGAAACACAGGTTTTCATTGTCTCCGTCCGTTAGGGGGTGGAACACAAGCTCTCGGCCCACCTCGGAGCCAAAGGCCAGCCACCCACCCACGGAGCACCAGCACGTGAAGGATTTCCCCTCTGTGCTTGTGAGTCTGGCCACGAGCGGTCACCACGTCTGTATCTGTCTCCTTAGTGGTGTAGGAATACCTGTGCACGGACACCCTTGCAGCTGGAAAAGCATTTCACAGTAGGACTTCTGTGCATTTGCTTGCATAAGAAAAACAAATCTATGCCCCTACTCCACACAAATAACAAAAAGGTGAGAACTTAAGTTACAGTATCAGTTCCACCAACGTGCTCACCTCCTCCAGGGCACCATACAGTTTTCAAATCAGCTGAAATTTCTGAGATTCTTGGGGAGAAAACCTTTGTTAAAGCTGGGCCCTGTGATTTCACTTGGTCATATGTAATATCACTGGAGCAGTTTGCCGCCAAATGTAAACCAGCTGGGATGAAAATCAGCAACTCCAATTCTGAGGCTTTGGTCCTCAGTGGGTAAAGGGTGGAGTGCCCTGTCCAGGTCGGGAGTCATGGTGGAGAAGGCGCTGAGCCAAAAGTCCAAGCTCTGGATTTACCAGTCAGTCCACGTTCCTAACCTCACCTATGCCCACGAGCTGTGGGTAGGAAGTGAAAGAATCATGGATACAAGCGGCAGAAATGAGTTTCCTCTGAAGGATGGATGGATGGATGGATGGATGGATGGATGGATGGATGGATGGATGGATGGATGGATGGATGGATGGATGGATGGATGGATGGATGGATGGATGGATGGATGGATGGATGGATGGATGGATGGATGGAGTCTACAGCAGCTCTCTTCGTACTCCTGTTTTCAGGAGATGAGGAACAATTTCATGGAAAGACCAGGACATGAATGAATGAATGAATGAATGAATGAATGAATGAATGAATGAATGAATGAATGAATGAATGAATTTTATTTTTGTGTCATGTCCGAAGACCCATCCCTTTACGGGATTATAAGACACCAGAAACAGAAAATCATCAAATACACAATATCAGACACACTTAATTGGGAGCTGCACAATGTACACCGGAAGAAAAAAAACTAAATAAATAAATCAAAAACCAATCAAAAATGTATGTTAACTTTGATTGGATTTGTTGTTTGATTGGATTTTTCTTCCCCCTAAAGAGAAATCAAAATACAAAACTCTGAAATTCTATCGGGAAGTATCTAATATTTCTTTAAAGTGAGTGGCACATATTCCTAAGTTTTCTTATTGTAGGGGTACAATGTTGAGTTTGGAGACACGTTTAAAACAAATTTTACTGAAAATTTTTTTTTTTTTAATAAAATAAAAAATAGACAGCTAAAGATTGGAAACTCCAACTGTAGATACTTATTAGGTCTAATTCCTAAAATCCTGAATCTTGGTGTCACAGTTTAGCTTTGGGATGCAGAAAATCCCATATCAGGATTGTCCAATACTTTAAAAAATACTGTATATCAATCAGTCATCGCTGATCCGTGAGCCGACCCATTTGCTTTGAATTTGTTGATAATATATGATGTATAATTAGATTATGTTTTCATGTATGTTGAGTTTTAGCTGCTATGTTTTGTTTACATTTATTTGACTTAAACTCTACTTTATTTGGCATTTGAATACTGATGCACACTTATTTATCAGTCCTGGTGCACAAGTGTTAATTTCTTACATCATATATACATCACATATCAACAGTTCATTACATTTATGTCTGTGATATTTTGTAACATGTTGTCTTAGGAAATAATTTGCTTAGTTTTTTGCCTCTAGTCTCTTCCACGTGCTAAGGTATTCAGAAATAATATCTTATCAACAATAATATTGTATCAGGTATCTATCAAGTTGGAAACTACAGATGTCCGTAGCGGTATGGAGATTGAAAACATTGGACTGGTGTATCCAAAGTTCAGCTTCCCTGAAAGTCAATAACATCATCTCCGATGTGCAACAGAAGACGAACAACAGTCTTTTTTCTAGAAAGTAGGGAAAATTATTGTGTTGTGGTGGCTTATAATAAAAATGAAAAATAGACGATTAAAACTAAAATTTGCAATGGAGTAGTAAGAAAACAGTTTTTTCCCCCAGACTCCTGTGTAATACGGCATTCGGTAGCCTCCACACTCTCCAGACCCTCAATAATAGCCAGGTCATAAAGTCAGCAGACCACACGTTAACAATGACTCACAAAGCTGAGTGCAGGGTAGAGCCTTGTTTCAACCAACATTGTAAATAATGTCTTGTGTGGGAGCCTCGCACTCAGTAGCTGAGAGGGCGATCGCTCCCACTCGTCTAGACAACAGTCGCTCATTAAAAGCAGCAGTTCATAGATGCTGATTTCACCAGATCAAATACTGTTGCTTCTTAATCATTCAAAGGATTATTGACTTTCGTGAATCCATTCCTCATCGGTAATGTCTTCATAAAAACTGAGTTTGCTCAAATTAGAATCGATGAGTAAAATTTCCTCAGCCAAGCCGCAGGTCTGACCTGCATTAATAGTTTCTCAGATTGACATCAGCGTGAAGCCAAATTCATTTTAGTCGTGTCTGTGAGCACAAATCAATCAAGACCGTGGATCCGCTGTGGTTTAAGGGCACTGTTACACGAGCCAAGGTGTATCGTGCCCAGACACGACGGAAGATTCCCACTCCGCTCAAATTTTAGAATTACCCCATTATATTGCTAAATAATAAGGATCGGCTGCATGCACACATCATTTACAAGTTTGTATACATGCGCTCTTCCACATAAATGCTCAACCATACTGGGACCAAGCAGTTTGTGCACGGAGCAGTAGTTTAAAAAAAACAAACCTTAGGGGTCAATTATGCTTATGTACGGTACAACTTCTCTAGAGTGAATGAACCCTTAATCATATCACTATTTGGGTAAGCTGTGCAAAATGTATCCATCTTCTACTTTGACTTAGTCTAGCAGGCTTATTTAATCGTATTTGTTTTTACTTTGAACAAAAGATTGATATTTGTTGCAGAGTCTGCATGATTACAATGTTTTCAACTGCATACTGGTCCATTATTAGTTATACGAGTATACAACCATACAAGCAAATGTGCTCCAGCACAACCAGAGGCTGTCATGCAAATCGCTTCTGGTTGTGCCACACTGCATTATGGGATACTGTATAAAAGGTAGACTGGTCAGTTGAACAGTGGACATTTTTCCAAGAAGTAGCAAAAAACAACAAAGTGCTTCTCACATAGTCCAGGATGTGCAAAAGCTCACCTTTCATATTATGTACTACAGCACGATAAAATCAGTGCACACTAGAAATATAATATGTGATCCCTAAAACCTCAGTCTGATTAATTAAAGTGA
Organism: Cololabis saira; assembly: GCF_033807715.1. Classification (NCBI taxonomy): domain Eukaryota; kingdom Metazoa; phylum Chordata; class Actinopteri; order Beloniformes; family Belonidae; genus Cololabis; species Cololabis saira. Next base: position 24,784,888 of record NC_084604.1, read on the forward strand.
TAAACATGTACAGGATGTTCGGACAAAGACGTGTATAACTTTCAGAGAAGCAGCTCTAGCAGAGTTCAGAAGCAAAGTAGAACAATGTAAAAAGTGAAAGATGAAAAAAAAGTGCATTTCTTGAACTTCAAATGTGTAAACAAGCAGGATCAAGCAATGTCTGTTTTAAACTGACTGTTGAAGCAAATTTCATTGACAGTCATCAATGAAATTTGAGCTTGCCAGCAAAGCAGGTAGATTATATATAAAACAGTAATAATGCAGAAAGAAATATTGGTCTAAACCTTTATTATTCTCTGATTTGTATTTTGTGATAGGCCACTTATTAAAAGACAGAAAAAATATCTTTAATCCAAAGTTAAATATTTTACATTCCTACAAGAGGAAAGAAAGGACAAAAGAACAGATCTAATCTTATTCTTGCTCAAAAGCTGATTTAATGAGTCAAGACTAATCAGAGTTAATAACTTGTACAGACAGGGAAGTTCCTATAGTAGCCTTAAGCTCTCTAGTTAGAATGAAAACGCACACAAACACACACACCAGGATAGGATTCTGTATGACTTCATTTCACCAAACACAAGCCTCAACCATAACCAGTTCTTGACAATTTGTCTTATTTGTCTACATCTTAATCTGAGTCTGAAATGGGACTCTGAGTTTAGTCTGCATGCTGTCAGAACAACTAGTGTCAACGACGCTGATCCACAACCCCTTCACGAGCCAAAAGTCACCGTGGGGAGGACACTGAACCCCAGACTGATCCCACTGCTCCAGCCCCTCATCATGCCGGTCCCAAGCCCGGATAAACGTGTAACAGGATCACCTGTCATACAGAAGACAAAGCAGAAAGATAGTGCTCTGCCTTTGTTGTGATTGTGGCTTTTTGATTAACTTTATGAGCTGTTTATCCTCTATCCCCAACCCCCACTGATAAGGTGCACCATATTAAAAATAGACCCAAAGTTTAAACTGTACACAAAATGTCATTAGTTGAAAAAAGTCGTCAAATTGGAGGCATTTAAACAACAGCCGAATACTGATGAAATGAAATCACACAAAATATCCATATAGAAAAAAAGATATATATTCAAATGTTATGAAGATGTACAATGGTGGGAACAGAGGAAAAAATACTCAAAAGTTGGGGCACCAGATAGCTCAGTGGGAAGAAGCTGTCGCGCTCGTGCAGGCGGCACAGGTTCAAATCCCAGCTTGTTGCTCTTTACTGGTGCCCAACCCATTTCCTGTCTAGCCACTTTTTAAAATAAAGGCCACTAGAGCCACAAAAAATAAAGTAAAAGGTCTCACAGTTTTCACCTTTTGTGTACTTCCCAATCTATTAAGCGTCCAGAAATGATCGCTTCACTTCCTTACAAAAACACTTTTGTTTTTTCCATTTGGAAATAATGGGAATACTTGTAAATCTTGACATTTAAGTGGCCCATGGGACAGGTTGGACAAATCATCCAAAGCTACAAGCTGTTGACGAGACAAAAAAAGATGATTAGCGCGAAGTGATGCAATGTGGGTCACGGGAGTGTAAAAGCAGGTCAGCAGACTACAGGGAGGAAACGTTTTATGGCTGAGCAGAAATAACGGGAGAGGGTTGTTTTCTCCGAGTCTGCACCACTGGATTCAAGCGTGTGTGCGTTACACCTACTGAACAAAACACAACAGCACCTGAGGACTGACAAAACCCTAATTACTTGCATCCCTCATCAATGATTCCACCCCCTGAGGTCATTTCCACTAGATATACAGAAATGTGCACGTTACCTTCAACTGTAGTCAAGCGTTTCCCTCCACTTTACAAAAGTCTGAATAGGACATTTTCCAGCTCCTCAGACCTCACCATCCACAAATCATGTGATGTTTTTGATATAAATGAGTTCCTAGGGGAACTTTAAGCATAAATTAAGACTGGAGGGTGTCTAGTATTACGTTAACATCTGGACTCCCCCAAACACATCTTGATCCTGAGAGAAAAACTGTCTGATGTTGTAAATCAGTGAACATGTAGTCGCACGGGGGCTACAGTGTGTCAGATAAATGAAGCACTTACCTGTTGATTTGTGGAGGAAGAGTCACAGTGCGGTCATTTGTGGAGGAAGAGTCGGCGCGGTCAAAGAGGGGTCATGTGGGGGTTATGTGGAGAAAAGAAAAAAAGAAGAAAAGACTCATGATGCAGATGTCTTTGTCTGAGGACCTTGACTGCATGTGCATTTGAACTTGATAGAAAAACAAGAAAATGTCATAAAAAAACGGAATTGCAACCTGACTAAGAGCATGACCAGGTGGAGGGGATCCTTTCGTCCTCAACGTTTCCCTCCAAATGTATTAAAGTGCTGGTTTGACGTGACTGATTACTGCAGATAAAGTACCATTTAAAATGGGGTGTTTAAATGTTTGATTGATACTGTTTGTTATAATTTAGTTTAGACAAATAAATTGCAATGCAAAAATACAATAATATGAGGTAATACTATGACTTTATTAATTTTGAGCATAAAATAATAAAATATTAATATATTCCATTAAACATTTAAAAAAAAAACGTTAAAAAATGTAAATCCGTAAAATATTGTTTTAATCAAAAATGTATATGCTCAAAAATCAAGCAAAATGTAAGTGCACCAACGTGTAAGCTTCCTGCGGTTGTATGTATTGTACGGATATGAGAGATTCACATCACATGCATCAGTCAGGAAACAAACCACTAAACTTCCCTTTTTTTGTTTGGGGGTTTTTCTCTGTCTTAGTTCAACTAAAAACTACGACTAAAACTGAAAGCCACGTCCCAGTCCTATATAACATATAAGGATTGGGATGTGACAATATATAAGATTTTTTTTTTTTTTTTTTTTAAATAAGCCACTGCAGAATAAAGAAGCCACGGGACACTCAAATATCCTGTGGTTAAGGTCTGAGAAAGACTAAATGCTTCGGTGAGTTTCAGTGTTTGAAGGTTTCTGGAAAGATTTCTGACACTTACATAAACAGTATCCAAAGAAAAAAGAAAGAAAAAAGGTGTCAAGCTGTAAGAAATAGCAAATTAAAAAAAGATTTTACAATCTGACTTTTCAAGTGAAAATAATGTTTGTTTTTCACATTCACAGTGTTCCCACACAGCATGACTCAGCACTCAGCAAGGCTGATGTGAAGAGGATGGAGGGATTCATGACAGGGCGGAGGAGATAAAGAGCTAACCTTCAAATGAGGAAAGAAATTCTGATCACAATAACATGGCTTCCAGACTGTTTTCAAATTGATGTGATATAATGCTTAATAACGGCATCCAAATTATCCAAATGTAATAAAAAATAAGAAGTTAAATTACATTCATAATAAAAAAAATTTTAAAAACACATACTGTCCAAGTGATTGCAGCGCTGCTAATTTATTGTGCAAATACCACCTCAGATGTGGTCTTAAGTTTGCTAAGGGTGTAAATCCAAAAACAGAAAAAACAAAAGAGCCCCCTGCGTGCGACACAGATCAATGAAACTGCTCCTGCTGCGACATAAACAGGCAGATACTTGGGTTAAGATCTCCTCACGACGGACTCTAGGACGAGTTAAAATGGTTTTGTTTTTCAATTGATCAAATGGGTGGATACAACTTTGTGATTATTTGTACGGAGTTACGTCGTCTCACTGTGTCAAACAGAGACGTTTGTCCTCTCAGTCAAACTCATGTAAATCCAACCTTCATCCAGGATTTATTGTAGGATCGTACTATCATGTCAAGATCACGTAAACATTTCTGTCAAAATGGAGCCCATCCTTTTCTGGAGGATTGTCTGACTAGAAGTAGGGAAACATTTGGAAACTTAATTCATGATATGGTACTGAATTTCTAACATTGTGTCATTCCTCCTGCTCCCCTGCACATATAATAACCTAAACGGCATCTTCAGTTGTGAATACAGAGCTGTCCTGTTGTGAACTAAAGGTGTGAAAAGGCAAGTCCAAACGATAATCCGAGTCTCCAGATTATCAAATATAATTTTCACTGCACCAGTTGTACTTGATAAAAAAGCAGCTATAGGTTTGCAAATCAGCTGTTAAATACCCATCTAATACGGCAAACTGGTTAAGTTGTATTCAGGTGCCAAGGTAACGTCCATGGAGGCCAGGATGCTTTTAAACTTTCCAATGAGCTCATGTGCACATTTATCCTCCATTTCTTCCACTGAAGCCAAGTGCTTTAATAACACAAGTTTCCAAAAGGACCCAGTTAATTAATAATAGTTTTAATTTTAACGACTGGGTTAAATGTGTGCAACTGTTACACTATAATCCGGTGGTATTACGTAAAAACTGTCAAGATCAAAAGGAGAAAATATGCTTTACCTGTTTTGATAATCCAATAAATATGCTGTCTAAGTCCTGAGTCCATCGGCTTCCAAGCTCAGAGCCAACACTGCAGCGTGAGCTGATTAGCTCCAGCTTTTTAACCATCACCTCCTCCTTTCTTTTCTATTTCGCACTAGTATTCACACATTTCTTTTTCTACTTCAGCTGCTCATCTCACCTAATGCTGTTTGAATCTCCCACGGATTTCACACAAGCAAAAAATAGTTTTAATGATTCTCATGTAAACACACTGACCTGTAAAGAGTTTCCTCCTTTGCTTTCGGGACCAGATCCTAATCCTTTTCACAGGCATGTTATTTGATCATGACAATTCTCCATGCATGCATGCAACAAAACGACCACTTCCCTCCTAATATCAATGTAAAGACTATATTTGCAAACAAAAACCGCACACGTCCACCTGCAGCCTCTCCACTGCCTGGCTGCAACCACGAAGAGCCTAGAGACACTTGACCAATCAAAAATGTGTCATGAGGAAAGAGGGGTGCATGTGAGGGAGTGGTCTCTTCAATGGAGCCTCTAATTAGTGACCCCTAAACCCCCAGGTTGCTACGGTGATGTTGTCGCTATCTGCCACAAGCTGCTGTTGCCAGGGCGATGGAGCTTGGCCTGTACTCTCCTCTTAACAGGTTTAAGGCCCCTTTTAGTTGTCAAGTTGGGGGTCACTGGCACACACTTCAGAGGTTATGAGTTTCTTTGTGAGACTAAGCTGCTGATCACTCAAGCCCAGAGAATGAGAATGTTTCATCTTCGTAAAGGGCGAACCTGGCCTGCTATGAGCTGGACGCATAAACGAATAAAACGCTTCACTAAAAGTGAATCTGTGTTTCAGGGAATGATGTTACCTTGGACTTCAGCAGCATTCTCTCACTCCGCTCCTGTCATCCTTTCTGTGTTTAGTTTTTCATTTAATTTCATTTTATTCTTTATTTCAGTCAAAAAACAAAACAATTTAATACAAACACAAATACAAATGTTCCTAACTTATGAATGAAAAGGGAGCAGAAAGAAGAAGAATCTTATCTGATCTGCCCCTTTCACAAATAACATAAATTAAAAATAATAATTAATAAAAAAAAAAACAAGTAAGTGAATAAAAACAACTAAAATAAAATTAAAATAACATTAAATAAAATTACCACCGCCTACGGGTATGTCAATCAAACTCAACATTTTTCGTTATATTTCCTTAACATACAGGCTTTAATTGTTCTTTTGAATGTAATGTTTGATTTGGATTCTTTGTTTTCTTTGTTCAGATTGTTCCATAAATTGATTCATTTCACAGTTTTCTCTTCTTTTTGACCCGCTGCAACCCTCCCCACCTTTCATTTGCCTCATCTTTTCTGAAGCAGTCTGATGCCACGACAGAGGGATTTCACAAACCCCACTCACACCCCTAAAACACTACCCAGTGTTAAAGCGAGTGAGGCTTAAACAGCGAGAACATGTAGTTGACTTTTGCAACTGCACATTAGTTTTCTCATCCGTCTTGTGCACATCAATTTTGGTCGGCCTCTGCATTCAAAAAGCTAAACAAAAAACAACTCTGTTATGGTATTCCAGGTGATTATGGATGTGTAAAACTGTCAGCACCGGTGATTTTCATTGTTTGCTTTAATCATAACCTGCAAAGCATGCGGAAACCTCCTGGCCAACTCTTTCCGCAGACAAATTCATCACTGCTGTTCTACTTTTCCAATCTAACAGGAAACAACAGCTAGAGACGTGTCACATCCTGTGGCTGGACGGAGGAGGACAATCACAATGGACAAACTCGGGGAAGCGATTGGATTAAGGATGCAGTCCAACGAAGAGCACTTTTCCTCTTAAGTTTGGTGTCTTAGGCCTGGGGAATAGCAGGGATGGCGACAGGAACAGGAAGTAGATCAGGATGTAGTTGACAGCCCTGTCTCCCACAGGATGCTGGGATATGCACAGCTGACAAAGGGTTAGTTCATGGTTAACGGGTCGAAGTTTTACCAGAGAAATGGACATTCATCTAAAAGCAAAGACAAGACACCCTCAAGAAAATACAGATGACTTCTAATACAATTTTGTATTAAAATTGCTCTATTTTAATATTTTGCCATAATCCAAGTCAGTAGTTGTTCAAAGCTGTCTTGCAGCAAAGTTTTTATAATTGCAATAATTCCACATATTTACAACAGAAAAAAAACTTCCGCATAACTGCAGACTTTATGAGCTGAATGTTGATTTTCTTTGTTCCCATCCTATCTCAAGTTAACCGCCTTCCCGAAGAACTTAATCTGTTAAAATCTCCTCTCTTCACTACACCTTTATTTCGCTCCATCAGTCTCCACTATTTCTCACATCACCACAACATGACAATAACCTGTGGAAGGCCAGAAAGCTGCTGCAACAACTGTGAACAGCTGAACACTCACTCTCTCACTCACTCTCTCACTCACACTCACACACACACACACACACACACGTTTTCCTTCTTCTCATTCCATATGCCCTTCCTTCCCCCCTTCATTAAATCATTTTTTTCCCCACTTTCATGAACAAAATATATTGTTGTAACTAGTGTGCGCATGCAACGACATCAACCATGACAATAAAAACAGAGAATGAGCTAACAAAGACCTCAAGACCTCCAAAATAAGCTGACCAATGCAAATACCGTCAACAGTTTCTTTTGAATAAGTCTGCAGTTAGGAAACACCACTGCATTTTTGCGAATGTGCATCTGGTAACCCCAAACTCTTCTCACATTTTATGTGAAACTGACATTGATTAACAGCACGGCGAGAATTACCGAAGCCTTTAATCAGACCCGCATAAATCCCTGTTGTGGATAAAAAGCACACAAGGAGACACGAAACACAACAGCTCCGCCTTTCTGGCACCACCCGAGCTTCAAAACAAGCGCTCACACACACAAAACAAAAGGGAAACGCACACAGGAGTGGGCAAACAAAAACGACTGACAAGCAACAAGCGGCAGGACATTTGAGAGCCCCACGAGGCAGCGGTGCGTGTCTGTCAGGGTCTGCGCGTGCCTGAGGAGCGTCGCTGCACCCCGGAGGACAGCAGCGGAGGCCTTTTGTTAAAACAAACCCTCCTACACAGCAGCCAGGCGCGGTGACCGCAGGAAGCAGGAACCGTGAGGGTCCAGGACGCTCAGATCTCATGAGACAAGTTTGAAAAGCACGTATAGCAGCCATGATTTTGTTTGCGTCCATTTATGAATCAAACATTTCAGGCCAAAGCCTGGTGGGCGTGTCTTCCCATCAGGGGAATGTAGGAACTCAAAATAGCTGATTCAGATGATTAACTTAAAAAATTACTGCAGATGAAGAATTAAGAAGCTAAAGGGGGAAAGTTAAAGGTATTGTGACATCATTTTTAACATGCTTTTAACACTATTAAAAGTCTTGGCCAACATCCCTCAAATGTGTCTAAAAGAGTGTAACAAGAAAAACTTCACTCTAGTACTCTTTTCCTGGCTTTTTATTACAGTGTTTTTTTGCGCCGTGAAAAACGCTTCCTTTCCCCCCTTTCCTGTCAATCATTGCTCCGCTCCTCCTCCAAACCTCCTCCTCCAGCCATACGCTCACAGCGGCGTCGGAGAGTTAAGCCGGGAGCGACAGGCGAAGCATGCACGGAAAAGCAGCAGGGCGAACCACAGCAAACAATCATAAAAATAAAGCCATGTAAGCAGCAGTGTCCCCTTATCTTAAGTCCAGTCAGTGGCCGCGGGTCTTCTTAGCAGTTTTCCTCCGGTGATTAGAACAAAAGAGGCTCGAAACAGCTCCGTGTTAAGCCTCATTTATGGTTCCGCATTAAATCGACGCAGAGCCTACGCCGTAGGGTTCAGCGTATGGTGCGCGTCGCCGCGTAACCCTACGCCGTAGGCTCTGCGTCGGTGTAACGCGGAACCATAAATCAGCCTTTATGGTGCGCTGGAGAGGAGAGGAGGCAGGGAGCTGGGTGGAGGGGGCGGTGATTTAGCGGATCGTTACGTAACGGCCCGCCACCAAACCACATGCGCCGTTTTTGCATAGTTATGCGGAAAATCCCAGAAAGCACACAATACACTGAATGTTAAAAGTTCGTTGTTTTTTGGGTGTAATTGATGTCAAGACACCCAACAAAACACAAAAAATCAAGAAAAATGTGTTTTTCATGTCACAATCCCTTTAATAACTAGACATGGCCTTATCTAAACCATTAGGTTTTAAGTGAAGTTAAGTTTATTGTTAGCCAGAGTTAAAACTTACAATAGAGGCGAAAGAAATCCTTTTCAGCCAAGAAAAGATGGAAATGATGATCCAAGCTCTTCCAGTTTATATGGTCTCACTATCACACATATAGTAGATCGACAGTAGTTTTCCCACGCTCTTAACTCTACTTCCTTTAAGCCTTTTTCTGAGGCACATTTGGCTTCAGAATACAGGAACAAAACACAAAAAAAAAAAAAACTTAACCAGAGATTTCCAGACCTCCCACACTAAACTCCTGTTATGTTAGTCGCTTGGTCATTACTCACAGCTCAGTCAGGAACAGAATGAGACCATGACGTAAATTCACCGCTTCACCTTCTGACTACAGCCTGGCAGACGATCGTGATCCCACCATTAATGATTTGATTAGTTTAACAGGAACAAAGCACAGGCACAAATTAAAAGTCTAGTTTTGCTGAAGTGAGAAAAGACATTCACACCTGACGCCTCGCACAGTGAGAGACACGATGTGGCTTTTAAATGATTTCAAATGGAAAATCTAACACAAGACCTGCTGCAATCACACTACAGTGACCATCACTCTGGAAATGGGACTTGATTCTTTTCATTTATAAAAATCCCAGTGACCTACAGTCAAAAGTCAGTCACAAAGAGCCAAGGATTCATCTCTGTGTGTGCGTGTGCGTGTGCGTGTGCGTGTGTGTGTGTGTGTGTGTGTGTGTGTGTGTGTGTGTGTGTGTGTGTGTGTGTGTGCGTGCGTGCGTGTGTGTGTGTGCGCGTGTGTGTGCGTGTGTGCGCGTGTGCGTGTTTTGTGGCGTTACTACTACGTTCAAAGCTGTCTGGGCCTCCCTATGTGCTGCTGGTAGACGTGAGGTCACACAATAGGCTTCTGTGGGAGGTTGGTTGATGGGGAGGGAGATTAAAAGCAAGAATAGAAAGACTAAAAATTATTCAAAAGGCAGCGAATGAGTCTTCAGAGTCCACATAGAACATAGGTTTATAAGCGGCATCTGCTAGTCTGTGTTTTTCCCCTTTTATAGGAGCGCTCATAAAGTTATTCAGATGTTACGTGATTAATTCTGAAACTAGGCGATGCTTATCCACTCACAATACTCCACTGTTTTAAGGAAGTGGGCAAAACTGCCTTTTGCAATTAGGGATCAATCTTTAATTGCTTAACCGCACTTCTGGCAAAACATAAGGGAACTACACCCAAAAGTACCCCACCCACACTGTGACTGAAAACTACTGGGGTCGAGTCCAAACCACAAATCCCTCCGCTGCCTCAAACCCTTGAAAACATATAAACCCCAACCCTTGAGCTGAAACAAAAGGGACCAGACATGGGAGAAGAGAGAGGAGAGCTTCTCTGACCTCCACTGTCACTTCCCTGCTCCTGAAATTGCCTCCTCTCCCTCCCCCGACCATCCCTTCCCCTCCCAAGACCACAACCACATGAAAGGCCCAGTGGGCTGGGTTCCCATATGGGGAGGAGACAGGGGTGTGTGTGTGTGTGTGCGTGAGTGTGTGTGTTTAGACGACATAGCTGGTTGGGGGGCGGGGGGGTTCCCTCCGACGTGGTGCCCCCGCCTTTAGAAGCCACACAGACAGCTGTCTTCTTGGAGAGCCTCGCTCTCTATCCGAGACACACACACACACACACACACACACACACACACACACACACACACACTTATTCCTGACCAATTAGGACACCCAGTTATGTTATTAGTGGCCGTTTACCATAAACGTCCCACTCTCCTTTCACCCTGTTCCTTTCCTGGTCGACCTTTCTACTATCATCCATCTGCCTTTCATTTCAAACGTCAAGATTCTTAAATCCACAGTATACTATATTTAGTCATCAGACAAACTGTTGAGATGCAGAAGTAGCCTCAGATCCTCCTTTAATGAAAAATTCTACTGTGAAAAAAATGGACTAATTCTCTGAAACTACCCCAAGGTTACAGGACCTTATTTTAAAGGGATTTTGTAGTGTTTTGATGTGGGGTTTTGTGAAATACTAATGAGCAGCCAGGGTCTTACCTGCAGTAGTCTGATGCGGAGCAGGGTTAATAAATGATAAGAATAAGGGTCATAGAGGGGCTGATTTTTATCATCTAAAACCTCAAATCTTATAAAATTCAGTCTAATTTCTCAGCTGAAGAGCAACTAAGCTGCTCTGCATCATTGCATGTGCAGCAGCTCGCCGCTGATCAGTTGAGTCACTCCAGGACTTGAATTAGTAGACTTGCTGGCTCTTTTACTGGAGGACATCACTTCTGCAAAGATTTGAAGGAAAGAACATTTTTCCACTTTTCCATCATTTCCTAAAAAAATTTCATGGTTGTCAGTTTGGTAGCCACACATTTCTGCCACACATGTTTTGGAATTAGACCAGCGTAACTGTTTGGCAGCAGATTGTCACGGGAGGGACAAGATGAAACCCAAAATAAAGATAATGCAATACAAACATTTATTTAAGAAAAAAGAAAAAGTATTTAGGAAAAAACATTTAGCATTTAGTTTGTTAGACAACTGAAAATGTAGTCTACACTTTATATTGCCTCTAAATTGACTACAGCAGAGATAGTATTCAGAGAGAACACTAGGAGATTTTTTTTCAGCCAAGCATGCTGATGATGGGAATAAAAAGAAAACGATTGGCAAATTGATATACACGCAGACAATTTCACACAGCAGTCCACCCATCCATTATTCATATCTGCTTTTTTCCTGTTTAGGGTCACCAATGTCTGCTGGAGACCATTCCACCTGTCTTCAGAATAAAAGAAAAAGGTAATAATACAACCTGGACAAGCACAGAACAGACCAGCATCCAGAACTCCGCAGTAATAGTTAACTTGTAGTTGACTCATGTAAAGTAACCTACTCCGGATGGATGGATGGATGGATGGATGGATGGATGGATGGATGGATGGACGGACGGACGGACGGACGGACGGACGGACGGACAAATAAAGCCTTCATTCATCAGAAAACACTAAAGCTGGCAGTACATTTTGGAAATACTAGCTCATAAAATCAGCTTATAAACTGAGCCCATGTTATAATTAAATCATCTGATCACTGCCTCTTTATCTACTTTAACTGTGGGAACACAGCATTAACTCAAACTGATGATATCAATTATACCCACTGGCTTTCACCTGAAGAGCTGGATCAGGTTCCAGCAGATCCCCGTTATCCTGAATCAGAATATGTGGCTATAAATAATGGATGGATTGGACGGACAAAAGCTGTGCCAGGTCTTCCTCAAGTCAATTCAACCCACTGGCTACTTTGACTGTCCCCTCCAGGGTGGCTCAGCGTTAACCCCGCCCCAATGGCTCCTGCCAACCTTGCAAACAACATAGCGAGACCCATTGAAGGCGCAACAGAGCAACCAGTGTGAAAAGGGCTTTTATGGAGCATGAAAACCAGCCAAGCTGCTCTTTCTTATGTCGTGCAATTTGTACACAATTTCTGCCCATGCGTGTCCCAGCTGGCTGCACATTAAGTTCAGCAGTGTTGGTCCAAATTGGAAGACATGGCTCGCTTTATTTAAAATAAATAAATAAATAGGATTTTTTCCATGTGAGTTATTAATCTGGGAAACTCAAATCTGTTGGACAGCAGTGGTTTTGGGAGAGAGGCTTATTTGTTGAGTGACTTTGTGTACACGAGCTTACAGTATCATGATTAAATTCACCAGAACATCACAGCAAACTACAAGCTCTGGCAAAGACCTTCTGCGATATAAATTATGTGACTATTATATAACAGAATGTTGTCCTGTACTTACAGGGTAAGACATCATGAAGCTTCTTCGCAAATCTGACCAGCAGTAAATCCGTCTATCTGTCGTAGCCTATCGAGCTAAAAACTCTCCAATCCTTTGGTAATTCTCTACAACACTTGTGTTGTTTGTATCATGAAAGCTGTAAAAGGTGGAGTTATTCTTAAACATCTTGTCAAGCAGACTTTCTCAGAAACATATCCGCTCATTTGTGGTTCCCTCTCTGCCTATTGGGCCTCTGAACTGGGAACGTTGCAGAATGGTCCGCATGCAGAAAGGGCTCCAGATTGGCCAAAAAGGCCTGTTTGCAGGACTATATGCGTGTGTGCATTGACGTGCGTGTCTGCCGAAAGGAATTAGCATGAATTTTTGTCTCCGTTATGCGTTCCCTTGTTTGACTTGATGGATCAGAGGATCAAGAGACGGAAGTGGAGATGCGCTTTTGTGCCACAGCTTTGGACCGACTGGTTTGGTAGTTGAAGCAAACAAAGTGAACAAAAGTAAATGTAACTTTTGTCCGTTGTTGAATGAGCAAAACAAAGAACTCTTCAGCATACAGATTATAGTTTAAAGCATTATTTAATTGGCAGTGAGGGTTGGTCCTGGAGCATGACGCATTTCCTTGCTTTTACCTACATATAAAGGCCAAGCTGAGCAAAGAGAGAGAAGAAATAAAGTAAAAGAAGTGGTGAAGAGATTTTATATAATACAAAACGGGTCATAAAATAGCAGGAAGCTAAACAAAGACCAGACTTGTATATGAATGATTGATAAAAGAGAAAGATTGATGGATTTCCCTTTTCCTCCCAGCCCTAGGGGATCTGACATTTCCATCCAGACCCCTCATCAGTGCCGCAGTTTTCCCACAACAAAGAGCCTCAGTCCCATCTCCAGACTCCCAGGGTGTCAGGGGCCCAGAAGGGTAGTCCCAAGGCCAAGAGATCTCACCGGGCTCGTTAACCTGCTTCAGCAACCCAACTCTATACAGGATCTCCCAACCAAGTTTTCCCAAAGGCCCCTGGAGGTTGAAAGTGGAGTGGATGTGGCATTGACGGCCATACAGCCGGGGACGCAGCTGATTGGGTGGATTTAGTTCAGTTCTGGTAGATAGTACAGGAGCACACTGGCGGGGTTGAGCGTGTTTCACTGGAGGGGGTTTCTTTGATGTGGGCCCTCCTTGTTAGCTGCTGTTGGCTCCACTCCATCACCAAGGCTGATGGATCAAACAGCGGGAGACATGTTTGTGTATTTATGTGTGTTTGTGTGAGAAACTGAGTAAAGGAGGAGACAGTCAGGCTGAGAAAAAACTCACTAAAAAAATGGGTAGTGGAGTGTGGGGAATGGTCTAAATCATTTGATCCATACCATCTAATGCAGGATCATCTGACATTGGATATTTCAAAAACTAACAAATTCATTAACCAACTTAATCGTTTCAGCTCGAAAAAAAATCGTTTTTGTGTCGTTACCCACAACAAAGACTAACTCAAGAAACCTAACTGACCACATGAAACAAAAGTATAGAGAGGTGGTTTAAGATTTCATCTCCATCGCCACAACTACAAACTGTAGCACAAATTCAAAAGGAAGCCGTTAAAACTGCTATGAGCAAGGAAGCAGATCCTTCACAAACATGAGGTACATTTCTCACTATCAATTTCAGACCAGACGACACGACTGACAGGTGCACAATTATAGTTACCTGATACACCGATACTACAAGGCTGGATTATGTCCTGCAGCCAGTAGCGCTCAGGTCCGATACCTCCACCAGGGAAGTTCCTAACTGACAGTTTTAACCCTTGTAAGTCATTAGGAACTTTTAGTGCCTTTTGAGGTCATTCTTCCCCCAACTTTGCCACCATTCTGGTTGTGTTACTCCATATGGGATGATTTTTATTTATTTTATTTTTTTTGGGAGGGTGGGGGGTATTTTCAAAAGATCTGTCTAAAATATACCAATATATATATATATATATATACATATATATATATATATATATATATATATATATATATATATATATATATATGTATATTTCTTTTACCAAAATAGTTTTTTGTTCTTTAATAACCCAAAAGGATGGTAACTTTTAAATATGATACTAGAATGAAAAAAAGATATGCTACATCTAAATCAAAGCTATTACTGATTTTTTTAATATATTCAAAAAACATTTCCTCGCCCACTAACATGTATTATTCATATAAGAAAACAGTGATATCATGTAGTCAAACTGGCATTTAAAGGGTCAAAATAAAAATTGAATATTTCGTACTTTTGATTAGGACTGATGTTGACTGAAAGTTTTAGAGGGGGGGGGAAATATTATTTTAAATAGCAGGTTTTTGTTTCTTTTTCTTTGTTTTTATTGGAGGGAGGGGTGTTACCCGAAAGGGTAGTAAAATGAAGCACCCACACAAGAGTTAATAATCTATAATTAATTGTTGTAGTATTTTTGACCGCAGGGTTGCCAGATCAGTTTCTGGTGTCCAAAACTCCCGATGGCCTCTGGTATATCACTGAAGATGTCCTAGGGAAGCTTTGTTGTACAGCCTATTAATCGGTATTTAAAAGGAACCCTGGCTATTAAGACATGTAGGTCTTAAAAGATAAATGTTGGTATCAATTATAACAATGTGATATAAAAAACCTTTTTGATGTCTTCGTTTTTATAAAATTTGAAAATATAATTTAACTAGTAGGTCGCCATTGTTGTTTACATTCTGGGTAGTGACGTCAGACGGTGGCTCCTACTAGCCCCCTTCCACTGTTTTGACACCCAGAAACAGATGTAAACACAGCTAAACAGGTGACGGCGCACCAGAAACACAGATCAAAACACAGCTAAACATTAAGGTGACGGCGCACCTACAAAAAAGTAAAAAAAAAAAAAAAAAAAAAAAGTGCTGCACCATACAGCATGAACTACAAAAACACCATAAAACTCAGATAGACTAACCGACCACACATTTCAACTAGCAGATAGCCGATGCTACAATAAAAACCCCAGCCAGATCTGGCGTCATTAAATTAAATAAAGATGTTCTTGCCTATTTGAAGCGAAGTCTGCGCCTCCCGTTTCGTTAAAGTCCCGGGCCAGTCCCCTCAGCCTCTGGTCTGTCATCACCCAGCACCGAAGCCGGTTTTACGGGGGCCTCCTGCCCACCGGCGTCTCCATCCCGGCGGAGAGCGGAGAGCGGATTGCGGATGGCGGTGCGCTGCCGGCTCTAAAGCCCCGGCTACGCAGGCTACGGCGTAGGCTACGCAGGAGCCTAATGCACTGGTAAGATGCGCACGACATTGATCATTTTTGCAGATCTCCCGTGCATCACAGAACTTTGATCCAGTTTGCCTGAACCGAGACGTCTTATGGGCTCCCTCGTCAGCCTCCACGGCCGGGAGAGAGCTGCTCATCTATGTTTTGGATACCTGTCCCAGTTAAACTAACGGGGCTTATCTTCCCAGAGCATCCGTTGTACGTCATCGCCCCCAGAATGCATTGCGCAGGTAAAACATGGCGCCTCCCGCAGGTCAAAATATGTGATAAACATTGTAGATTTTTAAAGCAATTAGATTATTTTATGTGTTTCTAACAACATATTTTAGTATAAGAGAACAATTGTGGCTAATTAGGGACTACATGTCTTAATAGCCAGGGTTCCTTTTAAGAAGTTTGGTTTAAAAAAAAAAAAAAGGAAAAAAACTATTTGGCTTTAGAACACCTAATCAAACAGCTAGAATGGTAAAAGCCTCTGTCACTCAGGCACACACTAGTTTCCTCCCACATCCAGCTGAATCAATATCTGGCATTGGCAACAGCATCAAGATTCCACATGCAGGTTTCTGATCAACACAGTTTCTGCACGTTTAAATCAAAACCTCTCTTGATCAACAGCAGTTGTTCAAACAACTTTGGGCAAAACACCTGCAAACCACCAGAGTCATACTTGTGTTAGGAATGTTTTCACACTGACAAAAAAATTGGGTTTATATTTAAAATCTGGCCCCATCTGAACCTGCAGACCAGCACAAAGAGGAAAAAAACATAAGCCAACAACGGCAGCGGCTGAATACCAGTGTAGCCACAGTGTATTCCAGAGGATTTCATTTGAATAATAAAGGAAGCTCAAATGTAAACATTTAACTCAGTTTTAGGTAACATGTAATTACTGATACCCATGATTGCATGTCTTCACAACCGCATTTCCTATAAACCAACAGGTAAGACAGTCGTAGACACAAACACACGCGCGTGGGTTGATTCATATCATCTGCTGCCATCTTCGCTTCAGGTTTTCCTGCCTACTTTGCTGGACAGTTACATGAAAGGGCATGCAGACTCCAGCTGAGTTTAAGGAGATTAACCATTCAGTTGGCATATAAAATAATATGCCTCATAATCCCCACCACTGACTCTCAAAACACAGTCTTGCTGTGTGGCATGGGAGGGTCTCTCTCAATGTGCTCTTTTGTTCTTTTGAAAACACACACACACACACACACACACACACACACACACACACACACACACACACACACACACACACACACACACACACACACACACACACACACACACACACACACACACACACACACACACACACACACACACACACACACACACACACACACACACACACACACACACACACACACACACACACACACACACACACACACACATGTTGGGTTTTAGAAAAATGATTGTTTTGTGTGTGTATAACTGTTAATTTTACATGTTTCCATTGGTGGCATGCACTAATTAGGACAGAACATCGTAAAAACTTGCTTAAGACACATTATGTTCTTACTGCAACATATTTAGTAGGAGTATGGAGCGCCGATTCTTTTTAAAGATTTTAACAAAGACTCATGATTCATAAAAGTTCAGTCTTTTTGTAGGTTACAACTCTTGACACAAGCAGTGTAATTACTCCTACTCCTACTACTACCATTTAGCAGAAACCTTTAATCCAAAGCGACTTACATCTGAGAGAATTAAGTACGGGGTAAATAATAAAGACGGGATGCAGTGTTAAATATTATTTCATTAACAGATCTGGATTCAAATACTCAGATATTTGGTTAGTCGCCCATTAGATGGACATCTGGTTTTGAATTTGGGTATCTGGATTTTGTGGGTTTGTATTTATTCCTTTTACACCCACACTTTGACCTTACTCATTCACTATCCCGTGTCAGTCATGCATATATAGTCCACACTCATTCAATGATGTACGTGAGAATCATTGGTTTGTTCACGCACTGCAACATCTTCAAGCTGGATTTACAGAGCAGCACCGCATGCACAGTCTGTGTCCGTCTCTATAGACCTTGAATGCGGTGATGCCATCAATTGACCAACTGAATTGTGGGTTCTGTGCGTCACATTGGCTTTATCAAAAGTTGGGGGATTTTCAACAAATGCATCAACAAGTCAAGTTGCAGCTACAAAGCTAAAGCTAGCCAATGTAATTGCACAGATGCAGGACTGATTCAAAGCATTTTTTTGTCGCAAGCAGGACAAAACGTCCTGTGCTTTGCCGCAACACAGCACTGGGAATCCAGCATAAATGGGTCATTTGGATAGAAAGATGAGAGAAGATATCATCAGTCTAAAGATGATGGGAAGTGTTTCTAAACTTTGTAATTAAGTTTCCAAGAGGCGACGTGAAAAGTAAACAAGATGGATCTGAGAACAGACCCCTGAGGAACACCATGAGACAGAGGAGCTGTTTCTGGTGCAAAGGTTTTGATGGACACAGAAAATCTCCTGGTAGTAAGGTAGGAAGTGAACAAGTCTAGGACAGACCCACAAACATCCACTGTGCTGTGTAGCCTGTCTAACAAACAAACTAAACTTGTGCAAAAGAAAAATGACCAGAAACAGCTTCAATTAAAACATATTTTGTAACCCCAAGAAGAGTAGTTTCAGCTGAATGACGTTTGCGAAAACCAGATGGAAATTTGTCAAATATGTTACATTTTTGTGGAAAATACACAAATTGCTCATCAACAAGCTTAGATATCGGTCTGTAGCTTTCAGGAAGAGATGGATCCAAGTTAGATTTCCATAACAGCGGTTGAACAATGCAACTGATGTGAAGGAGAACCCTTGTCTTCATGATCGCCACCCAGTCATCTGTTTGGGTTCCTGTCACACAGTACATCACTGTCAAATCCCTGTAATTAATCTGAATGCTCCTGAATTCCTAATCATTGACATCAAGCTTCCTCATTCACAGCTTATTAGAGATACAGCTATAATTTTAAGATTACATTCATCAACAGCTGTTGTTGGGCCGACAACTATAATTACTGGATATCAAATTCTTAATAAAAATCTTCTTAACCTAAAGCCACAACTTGAACATAAAATGAGCATAAGATTTAAAATTCTGCTGGATGCTTATTGTTCTGACATGCTAAAATGAAAGCAAAGTCGCAGACAAAAACCAGAAAAGTTATGGTGCCTTCCAAATCTTCATCTCTAGAGTCTGGCTCGTCTGTTCTGAGCTACTGAAGAAACCACTCATTCTAAGGTAATATAAACATATCATTTATTATTGTTATTGTACAAAAAATTGAAAACATAGTTATGAATATTATACTGCTCTTCTGCCAATGGATTCTCCAAAATGGTGATTTACAAAAACCCAATTCACTTGTGGTCATAGAGTAATGTTACATGGTGATGTGTGTTTTCAGTTTAGGAGAATCTCGACCAGAGAACAATCAGCAGCTTAGACATCAAACCAAAAATTCTTACACACTTAACAACTTCCTATTTACTTTTTGTTTTGGCTCACTTTTACTTTGCATGCACAAAAACAAAATGCTGCAACAAAATGGATTAGAAACATCTGGAAAGTCATGAGATAATCAATAATTGTGTAAACGTTTTTCAATGCGGTACATAATGTTGTTATTAGTCTCATTAGCAGGATTTTTTCCACGTCAATTTTATTTTAATTAGTTTTATAACCAAAGAGAATAAATCATCGACTCTAGTATGTGAAGATATTTAGGGATATGAAAGTAATTACAGCAGTTTTTTCTGAATCTCATCAATCATAATGTTTACCATTTTAACCTAGAAATGTAAGTCTGTAAAGATTTACAGTATAATATTACCAGTATGTTGTAAGTTTGAGTCTTCTCTCTCATTGGTTAATGTCAAAGCTTAAAAAAAATAGGAACTAAATTAAATATTTGAGCACAATAAACATTATTTATGGCAGATCTAATTTCACAAGTTACTAGACAGTAATTGTTCAGGCGGCATTCTGTATGTCCTGTCACTGGGTGTGGTGAGCAATTAACTTTTTAGAGTTATGAAGCACAAAAAATATGTAATGAAAAGCACATTTATGATCACACATCTGCACCTCCTGCCCATTATGTTGCTCTTTATGTGTGTTTATAGTAGTAAATGTTTTAATTCATTGCAGCCAGCTTTGCCCACATGCTGCAAATGGTCCCAAGCGTAATTTTTTGACTCGGGTAATGTTCATGTTTTTATTTCATATTGTAACTATTTTTTTTAAAAACCGCTTCTATCTATGCAAAGGTGTGTCAAAACATACTGCTGTTAAATGAGGACAAGACAGAAATAATAGTTTTTGGCACCAAGGAAGAAAGATTAAAAGTCAGCACTCAATAGTTCAATAGTGAAGGTAAAAACCAATAGGCAAGCCAGAAATCTGGGAGTGGTTCTGGACTCAGAGCTGGATTTTAAAGAGCCACATTAAAACAGTAGTGGAGTCAGCCTATTATCGCCTAAAGAACATATCGAGGATTAAAGGACTGATGTCTCAGCAGGACTTAGAAAAACTTCTGTAACGCTGTTCTCACGGGGCTCCCTAAATAAATCCATCAAACAGCTGCAGTTAGTCCAAGACCAAGAGAGTGGACCATATAACTCCAATTCTTAGATTTTTACAGTTGCTTCCTGTCTGTCACAGAATAGATGTTAAAATCCTGCTGTTGGTTTATAAATCTCTGACTGGTCTCGGGCCAAAATACATCTCTGATCTCCTGGTCCATTATGAACCAACCAGAACCCTCAGGTCGTCAGGATCACACCTTTCTGTACCCAGAGTTGCACCAAACACAATGAGGTAGCTTTCAGCTTTTATGTTCCTCACCTGTGGAGCAAACTCCCAGAATGCATCAGGGCTGCTGAAACGCTTATTTACTTTAAGTCAAGGTTGAAAACCTTTTTATTCACTGCTGCATTTCAGTAATTTACCACAATGCACTGCAGCCTTTTGTCTTCAAATCTGCTTTTAAACTCTCATTACGTTTTAATGAATCTTTGAATGTTTTATGTAAAGCACTTGGAATAATCTCATATATAAAATGTACTGTACAAATAAAGTTGCCTCAACTATTTTTGGCCATTTCCATTAAGCTAATTAACACCTACGCAGATATCAAACAACATTAGATCTCCCACAGAAACAGACCGTATAAGAGAAAGAGTCATCATTGCTTCACACAAATACTGATGGATGGAAGCTTTCAAGGACATAAGTGAGCTGAGCACAGATCATGGGCACAAAAACACTCACAATGAGGTCTCTGTAGATAAGGCAGACAGCTAAAGCTGCTAATAGGGAAAATGCAGTAGTCAGTGGGGATTCCAGCACGCAGTATGTCATATTTCACAGTGACACACTCACTCAAACGCGCGCATGCATACACGCACCATGTAGTGTTGAGGGGAGAGAAGAAGAAGATGGAAGAAGTAGTGAGGATCACTTCAGGCAAGAACCAGAAAACCAAATGCAGAATCACAACACATGACCCAAATATTCTTAATATTGTTAAACAAATTAGCAAAGAAATCAAATTGACTCAAATTCGAAGTGGTTGTGTATATATATCTGTGTATACGCAGGCGCAGGTTGAATTGTCAGGCACAGATGAAGCAGCAAGAGAAGACAATCAGTCTTTTATTGAAGATCACATAAATCTCAACTACTCCAATAGACAAAGTTAAACAGCTCTGATGAATTAATGTGTTGGTGAAATCGAGCCAATAAAAACTGTTTAGTTTGCAGAGGTTGAGACTCTATTCATTCTGAACCAGACAAAGTCCAGATTTCTGGACTTGATCCGGCTCAATTCAACTTTAATAATATTCAGTACACTGAGAAATCTGAAAAGCTTTAATGTATATGACAAAATGATATTCTGAGACTTGTTTCTTACTTTATGTAAATACCTTTTAGATCAAAGGTCGAAGGCTGGAGAATCATCGCTCTTACATCTCAAGTCCAGCTCAGGCAACCTCTTTTTCCCAGCTTTTCCTCCACTTCATTTTCATCCTGTTACTAATACAGGTGTGATAGAAATAGTCATATTTCCAAAAATAAACTTTAAATGAATGTAAGGTTTAAAACCTGTCGCAGACTTTTAGAGATGTCACTCAAAGAGCACAGCCAAAGAAAACAATGGACTGGGAGAACGTATATGAAAACAAAGATCTACACGATGACAATGACAATAAGTTTGACTGCTCGCAGGAACTGACGACTTCGGCTTGTATAATCCCATTCTCTGACACAAACAGACAGAGGGCAGGGTGGTGACCAAGACAGGAAATAAACTTTTCTGGAAAAAGTGCTCCAAGTGCTGATGTATGGGTTCAAACTAAAGTCTGTAAGATTTTATCACTGTGAATTAAAGTTCACATGTAATCCTCGAGTTTGTAGACGTAAATCAAGCTGAGAGAAACTGAAGTTTGCGCATGTGCCAGAAAAACTTTTTTTTCCTTCTTGCCAGAAACACATTTCTCAAGGGGATTAATTTCACAAAGTGAGAAAGCCTGATTTACAAGAGCAAACCCTGTAATTACGAGTGAAAATTAACCCTTTACAAAGATATCACAAAAGGTTTTTGAGACACAGACTATTATAACTATGAACGAATTGATAAAAATGGGGGTGGGTGTCTGTATTTTATAATAAAAACAGAAAGTTTTGATTTGATTTCACGTCAAGTCTTGTTCCAATTGAAGCCAATGGTGATGAAACAATAATAAAAGTACAAAGACTTAGATAAAAAGGTAATAATTATTGCACACGGAGTGTTTACATGTGGTACTTTCCCATCCTAATGACAACTCTCCCCAGATTTACTGCAGCATCAGTAAACATATCTCCTCATCCATGAGAATATCTAATCTCACCGCCATCTACTTTAATTGCTGACAGTAAAAACAAATACCTTACTGACTTAAACCTTTGGCTCTTCCATCAAAACCCCGTGGGAAGTCATCTGCCTGAGTCCAAACTGCATTGTCTCATTTCATCTAATCGAACGTGAAAACAAATCATCCCTCAAGCAAGAAGTTCAGCCAGTAAGCAGCGTGCTAAAGTGTTCAAAGCACACGTTGGAATGCACAAACACCACCCTTTTCCCCAAATTATAAAAAATGATGTCTGCTTGCAAGGAGCAACATAATAACTCCAAATGACCTGGTCTTGTTTGTTCAGCTGAAGACGTTCAACTTTCGCATTGTCACCGATGTTTAGAGGACTAAGTTTATGCCTGAAAAGACAAACAACAGCTGTTTCTAATGATTTATCTACCAATCCAAATACGTCCCACCCCAACTTAAACTTCCCATGACTGCTTAGAAAAAATTGCAAATATTCAGTCTCATCTGTAATGGTTGCATTGACTCTCAAAACACAGTTAAAGAAAGCTGTGGCTTGCCTTGAACTTTATTGTGCAGATGTTGATATTTCTTGTGTGATTTGAGCTCCAGAGGATGGGTGCAGTAGGCACGGCTCACGCAGGGAGCGTGTGGTGGGTGTGTGCCTGTCCTGATGTGCGTGTTGGTTAAGTGGTGCGAGTGACAGATGTCCTGAAAATCCATGTTTATTTTTCCAGAGTATATGATGCGTCTGTCTGCAGTGTCGCCGTGCTTTGAGTGCAGTTTGGTGCAGATGCAGTGTAACAATAGCCTTTATGTTCTTGTCAGATGAATTCCCACCTGCTGTAGTGTGTCATTATGTTCTGTATGATGTGTGTTTGCCTGCCAGCCTCTTGCACACATCACCCATGTACTATAATATTACACCGGATGTAGTGCCCAGCCACCATCAAAGGTGGTGGTTGTGCACCTTTGCATGATTCGGTTTTTATTTTTCCGCCTTGTAAAACTTATAAAGGGCAACAACAGGTTTCCTATATTACAGTTATACTGTTAATTACATATTTAATCCCCAGCTGAAAACCTGGTCTGAAACACGAGATCGGGTCTTTCCCCAAGATAGTGTGTTGTAGGAAGAGGATAAGACAGACGTACACAGTAGCCGCCATTTTGTTACGGGATCAATGGAACTGCCACAACAAGTTATCCCCAACTTAGACTCTTTAGACTACTACAACTACTACTAGGGGTGGGCAAAAATATCGATATGGCAATATATCGCGATACTTTTCCAGCCGATTCAATATCGATATTCAAAATTTGAATATCGATTTATTTTATTTTTTTTAAATATTTTTTATCCCCGATTTTTTTCCCATTATATCACCCAGTGCTCCTACCTAAGTGACAGTCCTGGGCATTGCCACTCTCTACCAACCCTGGGAGGGCCCTGCACTGAGCTCAGGTTTTATTTCACGTTTTATTTCATTTTATAATTTATTTTTTATATAACACAATTGCCTGTCCTTAAAAAATGAAAAATAATGGACAGAGGTTTATTTATTTATGGATTTATATCTATACTGACTGATCACTGTGCCTGTCCTTGGTTTTAGTACCCATCTTTCTTGTGTTTATTATCATTTGCCACATAATTAAAGCAACCTCATACTAAATTTAATGTTAATTTCATATGATGTAAATAATATGAAAAACATATACAAATATGTTGTAACTTTAGCTTGTATAGTTATAATAAAACATTGTTTTGACTCAGTTTGTCCCATGAATTGTCACTATAATCTGATGAACGTGCAACTCGGATTTTAAGATCCATCACTATCATCTGATGTACATATATACAACTTGGATTTTAAGATGTGTAATGCATTTTTAAATTTTTCGGTGAACTATGTAGAATATAATAATCGGGATATCGCATAATCGGGATATTGCAATGTGTATCGTATCGTGGCTCAAGTATCGTGATGAGTATCGTATCGTGAATTCCTTCCCAATACCCACCCCTAACTACTACTACTGTCATTTAGCAGATGCTTTTATCCAAAGCGAATTACATCTGAGAGAACACAAGCAAGAAACCACATAAGAGGGTACAACATGGATCAGTGCTGGTCAGACTGCTGAGAGTCCAGTTGGACACAGGTGCTGCCATGCTAGTGCTCTCAACACAACAGCCCCTTTATACAAGAAAGATACATCTAAAAAGACACCATCATAGGATCATCTCATCATAAGTGCATGCAGCTTACTTAGTGCTCAGTCAAGCAAAGAGCTTGACAAATCTTCTAACTCAATCTGATGAGCAGAGAAGTTATCTAAATGCAGAAATGCTCCCTAAAGAGCTGGGTCTTTAGCTTGCTCTTAAAAGTAGGTACAGACCCTGCAGATCGGACAGAGTTTGGTAAAAAGATTCAGTCTTGATGATAATTGTACTCAATTCATTAATTCCAGATGAAACACCTAATGGAAGTTTAATTGATTTAGCAAAAATAATGAAAAATTAATATTGATGGAAGCAAAAACAACAACAAAAAACTTTTTTCGACTCATCATTTAAATGGTTTGGAACAACGGGTCAACAAGAGGTGATGCACATATTAATGTGTTCGCAGATTTGACTTAGGATGTTCCTCACGACAACTCTGGACCTGGACCTGGACCAGGACCAGTTTTCTGGACTTAAAACAGGCACTAACAGAGCACCGTCTTGTAACCACCTTCAGTAAACGTGTTTGGGGTAACAGAGGACATGTGAGCTTCGGTGTCCTGCGTAAAGACAGTTTGGGAAATATCAGGGCCTGGATTGACGTTGTGCCTCTTTATGGAGGCTCTCTACAAAGGTACGCCAAGAAAATTGCAATGAATGCACCTCTGCTATTGTAATGAAGAATAAAACCACCATCATGCCCCTCCACACAGATCCAGATCACTGTGACTCTAAATCCCGATGATTACAATAGAGCTATACTGCACAAGAGACATTTTTTACTTTTGTCTGCTTCTAATCAATACTGCAGTTTTAATAGATGTGAAGGATTTTATATTGTAGGGAAATAATCCATCACTGAGTATGAAATATGACAGGAGCTAGAAAAGATTAGAAAAAAAAAAAACACCGGTAACTGCTTGGAGTTGGGAGGGTTAATATGTTAAATCAATAAACGAGGACAAAAAGTGTCCAAGTACAACTCTCAACACATCATTGGAAGTGTAATGATTCACCGTCAAGCAGGCATGAATATCAAACAGATTTAAAGGACGTGTGAGATTAAAATCCTCAATAGGAGGATGAGTTAAAAGGGACAGAAAAGAGATGTGCGATGTGAGCCAATTAATTGATTATAAAAAAGAGAGAGTAAGCAAAAGATGAAGGGCATGCAGGGGCCTTGTCTTTGTTGTGGTCTGCGTGGCGGTGCGAGCGTTGACATCAAAGTGCAGAAGATGGACAGAGATGAGAGAGGAAAGGTCTGGAAACCATATGAAAGAACAGGAAGAGAGAAAGAGGGAGACACGGGGCAGGGAATATGAGAGGGGAGCGAGAGGAAAAGACTGCCAAAGAGAGGAAGGGGAGAGGGAAAGCTGAGGGAAAACAGGAGATTGACTGACAATGGAATATGCTGAAGCATCATGTCAAACCTGCACGAACAAAAGCACAGAGAAACAAGTTTAAGCAGTTTGTTATGTGCTTTTATAAAAGTGTCTGCCTTTGTGAATCCATACAGACGTAACCAGGTAAGAAATCAAGACTGACTATGACAAACTCCAACTGCACCGCAAGGGAACAATATCAACAATATCTGAACTTAGGAAAAACATTTTTTTCAATTATTTCATTTCAGTTTACACTAATGTGCAGTTTTGCTGGCAAGAGAACTTAAAGACTAAAGCTCAGTGATACAGAATATTCACTGTCCTGCACTGCATCTCACGACGATGCTCTGATGGGTGATCTCAATAATCAAATGCACCCTTTTCCTTAACAGCAGAAATCTTTGGTCCCTCCAAAAGACTCCAGTTTCTCTACCTATTGCATTACCTAAAGCTAAGACGATGCACAGAGACTTCGCTTATGCAGATGAAGAGAAGGTAATACCAAATAACCTTATTCAACGGTCATTAATGGCTGTCTTATGGCGCTTTTGCATTAGTACCGCCTTAACTCGGTTCTACCCGCCACGGCCCCGTCTTGCGCTTTTGCACTAGGGGCTGAGGCGGGCAGAGCCGCTCCAAGCCGATACTATTTCTGTAACCATTCTGGTGAGGTTCTAACCGGGCTGAGCCGGCACTATTTCTGACGTCACCACCTGCCACGCCACTGATTGGTCGGGGGGCGGGGCCGTCAGACGTTTAAATCAGGAAGCGGGAGTCAGCGCGAGAGCGACCCGCGGCTCGCAGCGATTTTATTATACAGCGCAAACGTCTGTTTGGTGATCCAACTCTGAGGTGCAGATGTTCATAAACCTGGTGGCTGACGAGAGAATTAAAAAAGGGATGTAGATGGGCTGTTTTTTTCTCAGCCGCTCGCGGCTCCAGCTGATTTCTCATCAGCGCTGACACGAACAAAGCGGTTGCGCAATCGAGTACGTCACAGCAGCTTCACCCCAACCTGCCCACTTCTCACCTGGCTGTGGAAAAACAAACAGGGACAAACGGGAAGAGCCGCGACGAGCCGCGCGGAGCCGAGCCGGGCTAAGGCGGTACTAATGCAAAAGAGCCATTACTGTCCATTTCCAGGCCAGGAGAATGGTCTCCATTCTGGTCTCCCGGGCAGAAGTCAACGCAGGGGGGTTAAGTCTTGCTCATCTGGTTTTTTCACCCTGCACTGCCATGCGTCACTTAAACCTCCAACTAACCCTCCAGTTAGCCCAGCACACCTCTGAATTATGTGGTAATGGACAGTAGGACAGACCAGATCTAATCCAGGAACCTTCAATTCAGGGGTTTTAGCAGACAAGATGAAGACGATGGTGAAATGAAGATGTTTTCATGACTATAAATAGACTTTTAGTAATTCAGGAGTCTTCTTAACCCTGAACAGCTCAATAAGGATATCTACCTTCCATTAAACAGAGCTGTGAAGTAACCACGAGCTGTGAAAACAGCTGAGCATCTTCGTCTAATACTGCAAGTGTACCTTGTTCAACGCCTCTGTTCAGGGCTCACACACACACTCTGCAGCACACACCCCTCTAAATTTAGCTGTTTTCTTATTAACTTTACTCTCTCATTATACGTTCAGCAAATCTGCTTTGACAAAATTTTGCTAAGCAGAGCAACTGGGAGTAGCAGCATCCATATCTAGACAATCGCACATCACGCTCGAGAAGATCGGTAAACCAGTACTGAGAGCCTGCTGAAGGAAAGATGAGTTTCAAGACTCATTTAAAGATCAAGAACATAGTTTTCACCGTGGCTGCTTAATTTTGGGGAAAAAATGAAATTCCTAAAAAAAAAAAAAAAAAAAAAATCACAATCACGATTACCTGGTCAATACTGAAATCACAGTTATAAAAAATGATTATTCACTTACTTTTGCTGCAATTATTACAGTGGAAATTTCTACGGTGAACTTAAACTGCAGACAAAATGAAATTTCAGAATAATTCAAAAGTAATTAAAGCCAACGGAGCAAATGCTGCTGAAATAATCCCTTTAATGTTTCTTGCTCGAAAAAAACAGCAACGACTTCGATATCAGTCGGCAATCACTCGCTTACGGCCAGGCCGAGTCTATGCCTGAGGTGTCAATCAAAACACAAGACAGACAGAATATGATTAAGTGTGATTATATTTTTTTGTGATTGTCGGGAAAAACTGAAATCAGTGTTAAAATTTGATTAACTACACATCCCTAGATTTACCAAAAGACTCCTCTATGTCCTGGCAAGGGCTGTGTCTAAATCCTGGCTGGTCTGAACAGAACTGTGAGAGAGGGCAGATGCACACACGCACACACGCACACACGCACACACGCACGCAGTGTCCAGAAAGACACAATGTCGCCCCATTTCTTCAAATGCAACAACCCGTTCCAAGTAATTTTCCTAATTTTTCCCCCTCACATTTCCCCTCTCTCTATCCGCTTGCCTGGACCCATGTCTTTTGTTCCTCATGGGAGCAGGCCGACCTCCAGAACCAGGCCAGGCTCTTTTCTCCCTGGAGCAAGCTCTGTGGGAACTGACTTGTGGATTCTGACTGCGTAGTGACTGTTCTCAATCGATGAATGGTGGGGACCACGACAACCTGACTGAATAGTGACTGAAGGGAATTGAGATAGGATAAACTGGTGTGTGTGTGTGTGTGTGTGTGTGTGTGTGTGTGTGTGTGTGTGTGTGTGTGTGTGTGTGTGTGTGTGTGTGTGTGTGTGTGTGTGTGTGTGTGTGCTTTAGCGTGACAAACAGGAGAAGACGTTTAAGTAAAAATAAAAAAAAACAGCAGTTAGCTTATCTGAGACTTGAAAGTTAAACAAGTTGGATCTCATTCAAGCGGTTTAGCCTCACTGTTGTTCTCTACATAGCATAGACACTCACAGACTACGTTTACATGCAGTCAAAATTATATCTGGTATCTGGATTTGATATCTGGATCAAACCAGCAATGCACGGAGAACGTCATGACGCAATTCCCGTCATTTCCGCTTCTTCTTCCTGTATCCAAATCCAAAACAACAACAATAACAGCACCACAGCGGATAATCGGACCCGCTGGTACCGTTTTGTTTCTTGGCCCTGTAGTTCGTCTTTTTCAGCGTGTTCCAGCGGTGCTTGATCTGGTCCGGCGTTCGTACAAATCCTGCTTTGCGCAGCTTTTCGCCCTTTTTGTAAATCTTGCCATCTTGGTACTTTCTACCGTCTACAAATGCCAAAATGTTCATATCTCTCATTACATTTATGAAGTGATTAGTCTCCTCCTGGTCTTGCGTTTCTCCATGTTTATAAGTACTTCCTGGACTCAAAAGACCAAGATGCCTTGTGAAAAGAACATGCACAGAAAACAAATTCCTGTTCCTTTTGATGGGGATATCCCGTTAGGCGCATGACCAAATATTTGAGTTAGAAAAGGAGTAACCCAGGGCTCATATTCAGGTTTTTAAAAACCGGAAAATTAGCAAATTCCGGTTATTCAAAGGGGTTATTGGTGTTTACATGGCCGTGCACAACCGGGTTATTGCTAATATTCCGGTTAGAAAAGGGTTATTGACTGCATGTAAACTTAGTCACAGACAGACAGTGCCGTCTGATCCACAAATGTCCACCAACAGACAAGCCAAAAGGGCAAGTTCCCACACACACAAAGGTCCTTGAGAAACACTTGAATATAGCAGCACACCCTAAACATGATAGCATGCAGCAGATGAAAGATCAAGCAAAGACTAAAGCCTATAAATATCTGAGGGATAGGACAGGAATGCTTCGTGCTCAGTGTGTCTGTGTGTGTGTGTTGTAATGTGTATGAATGAGTGTACGAACGAGACATACGATGGATCATTGACATTAGCAGGTCAGCTGGAAACTCGTTTTTTATTTTAGTTTTTTTATGTTTTTCCGTGATACAGCTGGTGGGCATCAAGACGTCTGACCGGGAGGCCCCACATCTACTCCCAACTCCAATTAACCTTCACTAGTTTGACCTACTTTCCACATTAAAGCAGCGTACTCTCAATTCAACAGGGGGCTATATTTAGCAGAAGAGACTTCAGAGTAAAACATGTGGTTAAAGTCTCATTTCACATATGAGGAGATCCCCTCTGTCTCCTCAGGACTCAAACTCAGAACAGGTGGTTTGGAGGCACAATGCCAACCTGCAGGCCTGTCCCATTTAGAAGATGCTCAAAGCTCGTTTACTGGACTGAGCTACTGTGCAACTGGTGATTATAGCCTAAAACAAACAGTTAGTTGGAGAAATGGGCTCAGGGCGCTTTGTGGTCCCACGGCTCCATATCCGATTAATCTGGCCCTCAGTGACACAGTTCCACATTGACCTGAATTTACCTGACCGCCTTTTACCTTTATTGTATGTCAAATTAGAAAAACAATGTAAAATCTTTGTGTTTGTAGAACCTGAAAATGAAAAATGGTTAAAAGGTGCGATAAAATACGATATGAATGTATTTGCGATATGCAGCATTTGCTTTTTGTTCATTGTGGTGCAATAAAGCAGCTTTGACCCACTCTGTCAGATGGACAGTAGTGTTACATGTTCCAGTAGTCTTGTCATTTGTTTTGATGCAACTATGTAAACTTGAGCCCCACTGCCAACATGTCACAGAGTACAGAGTGAACTTGCTAGGGCGTCCACCCCTGGGCAAACAGGCAGAAGAATGTTTTCCACTGGTGAATCCTCCTTCTTAGTTAAGACGAATACACCACAAATTGTTAAGAAATGGTCTCATGAATCTTTAAATTGATAGGCAACATTCATTTCTTCTCTACAATTATTACTGATGTCGTTCCTCCTGTGTATTGTCTGAATACACACATAAAAGACCAGGAAAGTACCAAAACTTTTTTTTTTTTTTAGAAATGATTATCCTGACCGTAATAATAAATTAAGTGCATTTAATTACCAGCACCTGGTTGTTAATTTCTCTCTTTATTACCGTAAGTTCCTTTTGAAATCATTGTCAATCCAAGTAATCTGATTGGTTCACACAGCGTGCAATTTGAGAATTAATCCACACAATTCTGAACTCCAAACCACATCCATTTTTCAGCCAAACGCAGGCAAGCACTAAAATGAAACGACTCATCATATGTCCGGTTTGTATCTGGCAATCACGATGCAGGAAAAGAAGACAGTAAAGACACTTTGCCAAAATCCCAGTTTATCTGCTAAAATTGATTAAACGAATAAGAGGGAAACCAGCAGGCCCCTTCTTGATGGAGAATTTCAGAGTTACATTTCAATAGTTTGCAAATGAGGGAGAGGACTGAACTGTAAATTGAGTTTGTGCTTAGCTGAGGAGCCAATGGTGCGACGCTACCATCTGTGGGATTATGACTGAACGCCTCTAAATCATAATCCCGCCTAGACGTGACGATACCGGAGCGCCGCGGATCTTCGGTTGGTCCAGGATAGCCGGCTCCGGCCGGTGCGGAGAGCCACTCGCCACGGGGCTGGGGCGCGGCCGAAGGATGGTCGCCCCTCTCCCATTGCACAAAGCATGTTTGTGGAGAACCTGGCGCTAAATCAGTTGCAGACGACCTGATTCTGGGTCAAGGTTTCGTTAGTCAGCCCTCGATCCAAGCTTTTCTTCCATATTTTCTATTTTAATGCTCTAGTGAATTTAAGTCATTTGAGTATGAAATAGATGCAAACGTTTTTCCAGTTCCACTTGTCAATAAAGACACTGATAAAGACTGATGAATAAAACTGTATATTTTTATATTTACTATATCCCCCATAATTAATTTAAGGGCATTTTGTGTTAATTGAACATCTTGCACAACTATAGTCTAAAATCACAACTATGATATTTTTTTTTTTTTTAAATCAAACAAGTATAAGATGGACTTCAGTCGGTTCAGTTACTATCGTTAATTCCTCTGGAAAAAGTGTAAAAATCCACGATGCACCTTACAAAGTGAAAAGGGTGCACTTTCTTCTTCGCTTGACGGTAGCTGACAGAGCCTCAGTCGGTCTCTCTGAGAAAGCGAGCCACATAGACGTTATTTAAACTACACTCCGGTGTTCCTCGCTGAGCCTTGAAATAATAACCTGTGAACTTTGCCCCGATGCCCCAATCGGCACTGATGGATTAATGCTGGGCCAAATACACCCAAGCAGGAAATCCCATTTGCCTATCGCATCCCTTTTCAAACTAACCTTGATTACTTTGAATTGATGGTCAGACAGCAAAACACACACACACACCCACACACACACACTTACTACGCTCTTCACTCACTGATTGCCTTCCAGCATAAAGGGGCCCCTCTGGTTGCCCCTCACCAGTAACGTGATACACCTCTGGGCTGAGGTTAGACCCACAGTAGACAAAGTGCAACAGGGTGACCAGCTGCTGTTAAACACTTATGCAAACTATAAGCTGATAAAATTATGCAATGCAGCACATTTGTTGCACCGATGCACCGCCAGGTACAACTCCAAAAGTACGACTGAACCTCTACTCTACTTCTGCCGCTCTGAAATACTAAAAGCGTGTCTTTGTGTCATGAGTTAACCAGTAACTTACATTCAAATATTTCAAAACAGCATCCCCACAGCTGTTCTGTTTGACATATTCAAATCAAGCTCTCTAATGCTGGAAGGTAGGTGTTTTTATGGGTGGAAATAGTCAGTCAAGCTGACGGGTATGCATTTAAATTTAAAGTCAGTGCTTCTGTAAACCCAGAGCTGTGCTCCGGGGCCATGTGGGAGCCGGCAGCTGCAGATCAAGACGTAACACACCGCATTCCTGTCTGCTCTCTCACACCTTGTCCTCAGCTGCTGTAGTTCTCGTCGAATGACTGATGGCTTAAATGGAAGAAACCAGCTGCTTGCCGTGTCAAAACATCAACAGGTAGCAGAGGTGGCAGAACACATGAGTTGTCTGGAAGCCACCGTAAAAAAAAAAAAGGCATCACGTAAGCAGTCTGTGTGTGTGTTCAATCCTCTGCTCATCATTTATCCGTAACTAGCTTTGAGTCTGCATGAGTGAGTCACTGTCACAGACAAGACAGGCTGAGCAGACACAAATCAAATATAGGAAGGACAGAAAAAAGGGAAACAAAAGCCAGTGAGTCAGAACTGAAGCTCTTCTCTTTCAGTAACGTTCAGTGGAATTACAGCCAGCCTCCCGAATCCTATTTTGCAACATATACTCCCCCAAGGCAAATTAGACAACCGGAGGAGCCATCCTGCAGGAAATCAATGATGGGAACATGATCCCATGACTACTGTTGATAAACATAACTCCATAACAACCTGTTAAATAGGAAGTATGCTATACAACAAGATTTGTATCAGAGCAGATAAAATGACAGGCCTATCTCAAGTCTTCATGTTGTTGGATCAGACTGCACCGCCCGAGTCAATGTCTGGGTTAATATATAACCTCTGAATGGCAAGCAAAACAAATCAACTAAACACCAAGTCAGGAAATCGATTTTCCATCTATCCTTCTGTTGAACAACTTTTGGGTTCATGCTTGAAACAGCAAGGAGGGACAGGGGGAAAGATCTGGTCTCGTCTTAACACAGATGGTCAATACATTGGGAGGATATTGATCAATTCTGACAGGTCATGATGAATAAAGACAACCAGAGCCACCAGTTACACCAGTCACTCCTCCCAGTGCTGTGTCAGTGGACAAACATGACAGTCACCTTGGACCTGACCTGCACCTCCCATCACCACAATGGCCATGCAGGTCTCCAATAATCCCCACTGTTAATCACATTTACCTTCATTATCCTTGTATCTCACACAGGGAATTTATAATATGCAGTGGTGGACAGTAACGGAGTAAATTTACTTGAGTACTGTACTTAAGTACATATCCAGAGGATTTGTACTTTACTTGAGTATTAGATTTCTTTGGTACTTATTACTCTTACTTGAATACATTTCCAAGACAAATATTTTTACTTTTACTCGAGTAAATTTCTAGGAAGGCTGAAAAGTACTCGTTACTTTCAAGGCTGCTCTTTTTTCTTCTTCCCTAAAATCCTATTTTTAGACGGATATTGGGAGACAGGCACGGAGACAGACAAGACAGACATGGGGAGACAGTTTGTTATGCTCTATATTGCTATATTGTACTGGTACATGTCCTTCCTGTAAAGTTAAGTGACTTCAACATTGAGTTATTGAAAGCAGCGATGTAGTTTTTTGTAAAGCAGTGGTCTTTGAGGGGGATCCAGACTTAGTTGGATGGTGCAGGTTC
The DNA here is from genome assembly GCF_033807715.1 of Cololabis saira. Lineage (NCBI taxonomy): Eukaryota > Metazoa > Chordata > Actinopteri > Beloniformes > Belonidae > Cololabis > Cololabis saira. The sequence continues at coordinate 24,819,362 of NC_084604.1, forward strand.
ATTTGGTTTCAGTTCATGATTGTTAATAAACTCTGCATCATCTGCTGTCCTCTTATGATCCCATTCATTTGATTTGTTTTTTTGGTGTTTCTGCAGGTTTTATATAACATTGTGGTTCTAAAAGCAGCACATCAGTGCAGCTGGTTTCAAAGAGTTAATTCTCAGAAACAAGAGTTAAAAGATCCTTAAATTAATTTAGAAAAAATATAGTAATTTACTGATGTGGAAAATAAGAAATTTACTCTTACTCTTACTTTTACTTAAAAGTAAATTTAAAATGTACTTTTGCATACTTAAGTACCTTTAAAAGCAAGTACTTTTCTACTCTTACTTGAGTAATATTTTGACTGAGCTACTTTTACTTGTAACGGAGTAAATTTTGACCAGTAGTATTTGTACTCTTACTCAAGTACTGGGGTCGAGTACTCTGTCCACCTCTGATAATATGCATCCATATGTGCCTTTGTGATGAGTGAACAGTCATTTGCATGGTTTCTGAGTGTGGGGAAACTTACGGATTTTGACTTTCTTGTGGTCCAACTTGCGGACTTCGTTCTGCAGGATGTGCAGGCGCCCCTGAATCCTGCAGGACCTCCTGAACACCAGCCCTGCCTCCATCTCGATGTCCAGGAAGATGTCGCTGGCATGTCTGGACAGCTCGGAGAGCTGGTGAATGATATTGACCAGCGTGTGACAGCCCACCTCATCCAAAGACGAGTACAACACGGTCTTTTTCAGTTTGCGTCTGCCGGCGTGCTCCCGGGGTCTGCAGCCGTCCCTGGCCGCCAGCCTGCTCACGCAGCGCGGCTGCACGCTCCTCTGCTGAAACGGCATGTCCGAACCACACCAGGGAACTTTTCACGGGGAAAAAAAAAAAGAAAAGCTCAACGATTTAAAACAAATCCAAGAAGAACTCAGTTCCTGCGAGCGCTATTATTTCCGAAGGAGTATAATCCCTAAATCCCGCCATATTCTTGGGTTTCAAACCGTGAGTGAGTCTGCTGCTGGTGCACAACGCTGCCTCTCTGAGTCTTTTCAAATTCAGCCAGACTCAGGGCTCGAGAGAAAACACACACACACACTGGGAAAAGTATGGAAGAGTGCAAAAACCCGGAGAATACTACAACCACCTGTAGCTGGAGCGGGAGCCAGTCACGGAGCAGCGTTTACCTGCACTGTCTGCTGGGGAGAAGCAAGACCCGGACTGGATCTGGAGCAAGGTGGAGCCGGACTGAGACTAACGACACAATAATGTTAAAACCTACAATTATCAGAATCAGAATCATTTTTATTTGGCCTAGTCAGGGAATAGGACTCCGGTTGTTTCGCTCACTGTACAGTAGATAGACAAATGACAGCTCTTATTGACATATACAATTTTTTCTTAAAGTGAAAGGTGCAGCAGTATGAGGTAGGCATGGTTATTGAAAGGTGCATTGTTACAGCATATGCAGTACTCGAGTTGTAAAAAAAAAAATCAGGGGGGATGGTGGATTTTATCATATGGGGACAGATAATTTGTGCTGATTACAAATAATATAATATATTACCAATAATAGCACTGACCAAAACACCTACAGAAATACTACAGGAATGACATAGCAGCAGTTAAATGCAGCCTTCTGTAAGCTTTAAATATCCACTGGGCTTACATCAAATACATCAAAACACAACAATGAAAAACAGTTTTCTGAACTTATCAATATGATTATGTCCTTCACAGGATAAGTAAAATGGATCCCTGCAAAAACTCAAAATAAGAATATTTGTCCTATTTCTAGTTAAAATGTTTCATTTTAGTAAAGAATCTTATTACACTTAAAACAAGACTCATCACTGGAAAAAAACAACAATTTTCAGCTGTTTCAAGTAGATTTTCACTTGAAATAAGTAGATGTTTTTGCTTGTAATGAAAAGATACATCTTGTCCCACTGGCAGATTTTTCTACTTATTTCAAGTGAAAATGTACTTGAAACAGGTGAAAATTGTCAAATAAGTTATTTTTCTGGTGATGACTCTAAATGTTGAAATAGCAGTAAAACCACATTCATTGATGAAATGACATAAGGAATGGAAAGGGGGGGGGTGGCAGTTTTACAGGGGGGATGATTTGGACCATTTTTATTTCAGGGGGGATGCCATCCCCCCTCATCCCCCCTCAACTCCAGTACTGAGCATATGGTTATTATTATTATTATTATTATTATTATTATTATTATTATTATTATTATTATTATTATTATTATTATTATTATTATTATTATTATTATTATTATTATTATTGCACAGTGTTTGATTACTCTGAGACTCTATGAGTTTTTGAGAGTTCATCAGAGCATATGCTCCAGCACCCAAATGAGACATGATGGTTGTTTTCTAAAACCTGTACAGGAGATAAACTGAAAAAAGACGCCTTAGAATTTTGCTAGTTGAATAAAATAAAGGACCTTATTTTTGTGGGGGAATATTTCTTTGCTTTAGTTTTCCAGGTGTGTGCATGTCTTCAGGATCAGATCAGGTTTATTGGCCTAGTCAGGTCAAACAAGACAGGGAATTTGACTCGGTTATTTTCACTCACTGTACAGTAAATAGACAAATGACAATTCTTATTAACATATATACAATTTTTTTTAAAGTGAAAGGTGCAGCAGTATGAGGTAGACGTGGTTATTGAAAGGTGCATTGTTACAGCATATGGTTGTGGTTATAATAATAATAATAATAATAATAATTATTATTATTATTATTATTATTATTATTAATGCACAGTGATTGATTTCTCTGAGACAAAAGGGCCCTCATTTCGTCGGAAAAATAAAAATAAAAAAAACAAGAAAAAAATAAAATAAAATCCAGGGCCTTCGCACTGTCAGTGCTCGGGCCCTAATGAAGTGTGAGACAGTGTTGCTGGCTTAAGGTTCAGACCGTAATGAACTCACAAACCTTACATGTTTACATTACATGTTCACGAAACTTAATAAAATAACTGTCTGCAGGTCACTTTCAAAATGCACAACAGAAAAATATACACAGTCAAGAAAATACATAAAACGTGCATTTTTGTTGAATAAACTAACTACCAAATGTGTATTTTTAACAGTCAACACTTAAGAAAATAGATCAAACTTACATTTTCTATTGAATAAACTAACTACCAAATGTGTATTTTTAACAGTCAACACTTAAGAAAATAGATCAAACTTACATTTTCTATTGAATAAACTAACTAGCAAATGTGTACTGTCTCTTTAAGAAGCTACACAGTTAGAAAAATACACTTACACTTATCTCTTCACACATATTAGTTAAGCATTTGCATCTTTAATAAACACTAAAACTAAAACACATTCACACCGTTATTTTCTCCACATATTCTCAAAATGAATACATGCACATCTGCTTTCTTACTGAACATCACTGGGTATGTGCATATGACTGAAAAATTGCAACTTTGCTGCAGATATAAACATAACAGCATGGTTCAAAAACAGTTTTGGTCTCCGTGGCTATAGAGTTGCAGCTCGGTGGCTTGGTGATTAGCACTGTTGCCTCACAGCGAGAAGGTTCCCGGTTCTCCCGCGCTTGCGTGGGTTCCCTCCGGGTACTCCGGCTTCCTCCCACAGTCCAAAAACATACATACTAGGTTAACTGATGATTATAAATTGCCCGTAGGTGTGAGTGTGAGTGTGTCTGCTTGTGTGTATATATGTGGCCCTGCGATGGACTGGCGACCTGTCCAGGGTGTAACCCCTGCCTCTCGCCTGAAAATAGCTGGGATAGACTCCAGCAGACCCCCGTGACCCTGCAAAGGATAAAGCGGGTATAGATAATGGATGGATGGATGGATGGATGGATGGATGGGCTATAGAGTTCACATCTATGATAACTATGGGGGGGACATTTTTTGTAAGTTTATATGAAACAATTAATGAATAATGTTGGGGCGTTGGGGGGTGTGACATTTGTTTTATCCAATGGCTAGCCATTATCACGTCCTCATGCTTTGAAGCTTAGCAAACTGCAAATGTTCAGCCGCAGCTCCTCCCACATGGACTGTCTGAAAGACCTGGAAGTCACAGCTAACTTTGACAAGAGGTGGGTGTATTCCAGCCGGTTTCCCAGGCCTGTTTGTTCCACCCATTTGCATCAAGGCACTGTGCTGTGCACACGGGCAGACTCCATAATTACTTTACTGGGCTCATGTATTAGACTCTGCTGGACTCATAGTTAGAAGCTGATTCAAAAACACTTGTCAAACCTTTACTTTGCAGCTTAAGTATCAAAATCAGGAATAAAATGACAAGGAGTTGACATACTTTTGTCACATATCACAGTGATACATTACAAAACCTTGTTTTTCGGTCACATGTTTACACGTATGCTCATAGCAGCTGGTTTTAAGGGTTGAGCAATCATATTTCACATCATGTGCCTCTTTGGAGAGGGCTGTATCTTTGCTCAACCCGATGCTGAAGCAAAAGCAGCATTACGTGAAGCTGGGCCAAGATCAATATAAGATGGCTGGATACATTTACTCCTCTGGATCTACCAAATACCTCAGAACTCTCAAATTAAACGACCTGGATGTGTTATGTTCAGTTCTTGAGTTAATAGTCATGCAGGCACCATAGCCTATATCTTTTTCATAATTTCCCCATTGGAAAAGACCTATATTGTATATTACAAGTATTCTGAGATTTGAGTTTAAATTGACAAGGCACCAATAACAGTGTGGTAAAATAAACAACTAAATAGTCCTATTTTGGATGTTTTCTATCCACTAGTATCAATATGGTAACTAGATTTCCCCTAAATCTCATAATTAAAAATGTATTGCGACCCTTCTGTAAAAGTTGACACAATTTTCTGAGGTCCTACCATTGAATGTTTATGATATTAAAGGTCAAAATACCAAAAATATAGAATACAGCTGTAAACATGTTGAAAAGCCTTTGTAGCTCTGTTTAAAGAAGCCGGTTTTAAGGGGCGGAGTCAGACATGCAACATCCCTTTACTCCTGCGAAATGTCCCCGCCCCTTTATGGGTGAAAAGAACATGTCAAATTTGAATGGCCATCAATACAACTTTTCAGGTGCTTTAGTAACATAAATTTGTATATATTTGATGCCCAAATCCTTAAGTCTTTCAGGTAGGCAATGATATAATTTTGTTGCCAAACCACGATTGCCAGTGTTATATAGAAATGTTTTAATTTGTACTGGCAGAGTAAAGTTTATTCAGTCTGCTCTCGATAAAGCAAGACAATTGACATGTTTGTTTTTTAACTTCAGAACTTGTTACTTTCATGACTTACCTGTGATGAATCACCAAAAACGTACTTGTAACAGCTGGTCCTCCCCAAAATATCCTATTTTCATCCTCTCTATGGACTGGCTTAAACCAAATTTCTCTGCTTTTACGTTACATTTCTCCTTGAAGAAGTAAACAAATACACCAGCAAGGGGTTTGTTTTGTTTTTTCCCTTTTTTTTCATTTGATGAAAAACATATTACACATCCTTTTTCAGGCATGATAGCACTCATGTTTCCAACATGCCCTCAGCAGTTTCAGTTTTCCACCCAAAAAGGGACCGTTATCATCCTGGTTACATGGAACTGTTACTCATCAAAAATCTTCAAGTTGGACTGGCTTTAAACCCGTTCAAACTTTGCTCCACCGCCTACTAAACAAATGCCCCATGATGTGATATTTTGTTGGTAAAATAAGATAGTTATATATTGTCAGATAGAGTTTATAAGGGATTTTAGGCAATTCTACTCTGATCTGGGCCTGTGATGTCACAGTACGCCACACATCTGAACGACTCGCTATATTATTTTATCTTCACGCTGCTCAGACTTCAATTAAAAGGTTGTGTTATGTCACATTTTATGATTTGGTATTCATTTCAAATACCCCAACTTATGATTTCAAGCACACATTTTTGAAATGATGTCCCCTTTTAATTGTGTCACCATATTTTTCTCTGTACTGTTCTGCATTAAAAAATTAAGCTTAAAAAAGCATGCAAATGGAAATAAAACACAAATCTAGGTTATATGACTGCACAACTAAAATTAACATGTGAACAACTTCTGCCAACTGCTAACGTTGACTACAAGAAGACAGTGTTGCATCAGACGCATTTTTATTCATAATTTTCATAAATTTTTAAACATAGTTTTAAAGTGGACCACTGTTGTGGCCAAAGTCGCTAGAGTAACAGGATACTTTGGTTGTTTTCACACACCTTTTTCACAGTTGAATACTTGAATACATGCTCTGAAGACTTGTCTCTGATTAATCTCATTTGTGTGTGCACAAGCTGTGTTTGTCCAGGTCTGTCTACCTTCGGCTGACATTCCCATGGTTATTCTACAAATTACTGAGTCTTACATTTTGTTTTTTACACTTTTATTTCTATAACTTATGGTAAAATATGGTAATATTAGTTGGACTTATAGCCGTCATTAAGTACCTTCTGTTTTTCCAAAGAAGGTAATTTAAAATAATACTCAGACCACAAGTCAGTTCATCACAAGGCCTGTATGTTCAAACAGTGTCCGATGCGCCCCCTAGTGTTAATAAGTGAGCACTGCCACTAGACGGGAGTTTACATGGGACCCGGTGCAGGTTTTTCTACTAGGAGTCTTGACATTCCTTCCCAGCATGAATGAGCTCTGCAGCAGCAGTTTAAGAAGTTTCTAGGGGGCACGGTGGCGCAGCTGGTAGTGTAGCGGTCTCACAGCAAGAAGGTCCTGGGTTCGATTCCCGCCGGGGGACGCTGTGGGTGCTGAAGTGCGTGTTAGTTCCCCCATGACTTCAGTGCCCACACCATGGGTGGGGTTGGCGAAAGGATCTTTCTGTGTGGAGTTTGTATGTTCCCCTGGGTAAAAACCCTCACAAAAACATGCACACAGTCCTGGGCTATACATGTCCCCTCTGGCCAACCGGGGCGCCAGATGGGGTGGGGAGGATCCGGCCGGAATAACGTGATCCTTCCACGCGCTACGTTCGGCCGGAGAAACCCCACCCTGTCTGGTGAAAAGATGCGGCCTGAGGTCTCCTCAGGTTAAGGAGGAGACCTGAGCTCAGTGCAGGGCCCTCCCGGGTTGGTAGAGGATGGCAATGCCCAGGACTGTCAGTCGGTAGGAGCACGGGGTGGTAAAAATGAGAAAAACCGGGATAAAAATATTTAAAAAAAAAAAAAAAAAAGAAGTTTCTCAAGCTCAGAGAATAAAAAGCCGTTACAGCCGTTTGCTGGAAATGCAGCTGATGCTTTTGTTGTGACACCCCATGTGAATCACGGAAAAAACAGTAAAGGCAAGGTTCATCATCCTGTTACACTTGAGTAATATCCGCATTTGACCTTCCCTCAGCAGAAAATATGTTTGACAGGAAAGCGGTGTTAGGGGGACATAGCATGAGTGGAAAATGGAACAAGTCTGTTGGTGTTCCGTTATTCCAAGGTCATTATTGGCATCCTCACATTCCCAAAGTTCCCTCTTTTTGTCCTTAATATTCACTTTGTGAATATACAGAACCTTCTCATAACAGAATTGAACCGATATTAGATAACTCATATTCACCTGCGCTTTTTCGGATAATTCAAAACCAAACTTTGAATTAATATATGAGTTACAAAAGCCAGAGCTTAAAGCAAAATCAAAATTTATGATGAAAATATAAAGAAAATAACATGAAGGTGGATAGAGCCAAAGATAAGTTTAATCAAGATTAAATATATGCCCAAACAGACCTTGCAACTTATAAGAGTTCCAAACAAATCAAACAATAAAAAAACAAAACAAAACAAAAATAAAAACAAACAAAATGCTTCTCTGTCTTTTCAATAGAGTCTTAACGGTTTTATACTTCAACAAGTTATGACTTTTCATCTGGGGTAAAGTGGAAATCTGTCACCTTATTATACAGTGCATCGATCGGCAAAACCATAGCCTTCTTCCACACCGAAAAACCCAAACATAAACCCATTTATAGAATTATTTACATGTGAGGCTTGAACTATTCAAACCATTTGGTGCGCAATAAAAACTTAAGGAAACATATCTGGGGTGATGGGAACAGTGAGTCCTGCAGCCCAGCAAGGGAAGCTAATCTAATCAATGGCTGGATTGTAGGCAGGTGTATTTAAATAATTTGGCAAAGAGCCACTGGGGACTTTACTTGCACGATTTTCTGCATTTGTCTTATAGGTTTTTAGGTATATATATATATATATATATATATTAAAAAAAAGTGATAAAAGAAAACCAGATTTCTTTAACAACCCCTGTAACAACCAACAGTTCATACACGAAATTTAACAATGCACAGCTGATGTACAGATTAAATTAATCTAAATTATAGTGACAATTAAACAAAAAAAAGAAGAATAAAGTACATTTTGCCTGTCACAATCCAGTTAGCAAGCAACCATGTCAGCCAAGACACAAGTTCAAGTCATCTCAGTTTATTCACAACACTTGAGATGACAACTGATGACGTTATGAGGCAATTCATGCTAGAAAGAACAAAACTGAGAACACCGCGTCATGACTTCTGCATTTCTAGATTGATAGTTGGTGGATGTGTTTTGTTCCTTTTGTGCCACAAGTGTGCCAGAACTGAATAAAGCAAACCTGAAATACAACCAGTGATATTAAAAACAAACATCCCAGGTAATGTTAAATAGTTGAGAATCTTTCAAACAAATCTCTAACAGAGATGGGCAAAGTATCCTGGGGTTATGTAACCATAGAAACCAGCTGTAAAGAAAACACTGTCTGAAGGTGAAACAACATGAAACACCATCACACAAATAAAAAATAGTCAATTTTTCCAACTTTTTTTTAACCTTTTACTGAGGTGCTTGTGTTCACAAAGCCAGAAGACCCACAGCCATATTTCATAGTGTGTGTGTGTGTATGTGTGCGAGTGTGTTATTCTGTAATGCCACCCACAAAAACCATGTGTTTGATTGACTTCTTGCCCGTCCTTCACAAATTATGGCAGTAGAGTCCATCGAAGATGTGCTGCATCTGTCCGGACTGAATCAAATCATCAAAGTGTGACAGACTGTGTTCAAGACTAAACCAAACGAGAACTGCTTCTGCTCAGCGGTCCTCTCGTATCTTCATATATGCACTGTGGCAAGGAAATATAACACACTACTGTTCTACAACAAAAATGATTTGTGGACACTGGTGGTGTTTTTTTTTTGTTTGTTTTGTCTTTTTGTTGAAATCGTGTAAGCAAAGACCAGGAACTCTCTGCGTAAAAGGCATAGTGTTATGGAGCACGTCTGCAGTATAACTGGATTTCCAACATTGTCTTTGTTCTCGTGGGATGAGCAACAACCATTTCCACAGAGCAGGAAACACTGGCTCACAGAGTTGGAAATGCCAAACTTTCCATTCATGGTTAAGAGAGTTGGTCAGGGTAACAGCAGCCATGAGGCCACAGTGGACTGTGCTGTGGGTGGAGGTGGTCACAGAAGAGGAGCCCAGAGGGTAAAAGGTGGGAGAAGACGATTTGATAGAATATTAAGAGCTTGGTGTATATGAGCACAGCAAGGACAGGTGTTGATCTTTCAACTGGAATGCACAGTACTTCCCAAGGGCTCGATGATGGGATGTATGGTGGGTGAAACTTGGAACACGTGTACACACACCCACAGGACAGACATATTAATCAAATCTTGAGATAAGGGCTCCAGGTGCGTCTTTGTCACCCTCTGGTGGTTTTTGTCCAGATCAGATCACTTCTTCCTTCACATACACAAGTACAGGCTGCCGTCACACACACACGCACGCACACACACACACACACGAACAAACACTCTCCTTGGCTCTCCCAGTGTCTGTATTCAGGCTTATCTGGTGTAGTAGACTCGGTAGTAAACACTCTTGGAACGCCAAAGTGAATAGGAGTTGTCAAACTTGAGCAGGTACACGCCGCGGCCCGGGTACTGGTGGCTGCCGGCATACACCTCCTCATGACAGTCCCGCCGGTAAACCGGCACAATCTCATCCACCTGGGGCTTTCCCGCCACTTTCTTTGCCTTCTCCTCTTCTGTCGGCGGATCCCCTGCGAGCACAAAAATTGTTAGTGTCCGAAATGAGACAATTCAAAGTGAGTCTTGTAAGCAATGCCACCGTTTTATTTGTACGTCAAAGGAAGAAAAGAAAAAGAAAAAGGTCCAATTACACACTAGGGCAAAAGTTTGTTATGATATGTTCAAACATAGTTTCACGTTTAACTTTTCAAACCATGTGCAGCGTACTGGGTTAAAAACAACTAGAACTTTCATAATCACTAAATCCGTTAGTTTGGTCCATGCATTTGATATTTCAAGATTGGACTGCTACAGTTCCTTGTTATTTGAATGCGACTGAAGTGATAATGAATAACCTCCAGCTTATCCAAAGTGCTGAAGAGGCTGTTCTGATGGGGATTGGCTGGAGAGATCATATTTCCCCAATCTTAGCTTCTTTCATGAAGCCCTTTAAAGGCCCTTCGCTCTCAAACTGCAGACTTACTTGTGATTCTTAGATTTTACAAAACTACAATTTCTTGAGTTATCAGTCTCCTCTCATGGAACCAGCTCTTCATGTATGTCATTACTTCTGCCTGTCTTTCTTGTCGTCTCATACCCCTACAATGCAGATGGCCGCTCTCATCCGGTCTGGTTCTGTCAGGTTGTTTTTTTAGCCCTGTTATCCAGTTTATTTCCTCTCCATTGTTGCTCGGGATGGAGTTTGCAACAGAAATGAGGATTCGATGCAATATGTTGGCTCCTTTAGCTAGCCTGTTTGCTTTTTTAATTTTTTTTTATGCATTTAATAAATTCACATCACACGAAATGTGAATTTTGGACTCAATTGGGATTAATTCATGTTTTGAATCAAATGGATTATGAATTGGAGTTCATTAGATTATGAATTTTAATAAACGGGATTATGCATTAATTGCAGTGAAGTGGACCCAATTGGGACATAATTTGGATTTACCCATTTTCTATTTTACTTTGAAAACTTTAGACTTCTTGTGAGTTGTGTCTTGAGAGACTGTTGTGAATTGGGGATATACATGTAAAGTGAACTGAATTGAACTGCATTTGGTTTTATTGACTGGAAAAACTCAATTCTGTGCAATTTTAGTTAAAAAAAAAAAAAAAAAACACCATACATGATACCTTGAAGTAACTGTAACAAGACCTACCCTATAATTATTGAATTACTGAAACCAAGCCACTACAGTGCTACTATACCTTACAGCTCAACCGTATGAACTAACAGGTTCTGCACTTATTCACACAACTGCTCTGGTTTTCACCAGCAAATAAGAGCAGGGACTTCATGTGCACTGGAAATAGATACCGTTCAACTATAAAAATGTGTGTTTTCTGAACGAAAAACAAAAATATTGTATATCACATCTATAAATGTGCAACTGTTTCTGCAGCAAAGATAGGAGAGTAAAAATCTGATATGACTTCAATATGTTATGAAGCCGGTAAGTTCTGAGCTTCATCGACTCCCTTTAATATTGGATTTGATGAAATTAAAAAAAATCTTTAAATATCAATTGAGTAGGGATGTATCAGTAACAATTGAAAGTGAGCAGTCAAAGGATCTCCCTATACCCTAACCCTTGTAGTGGTGAAAAAAGGTGCTGTATATGTAACACCAAAGCACAACAGAACATTAAGAAGGCCTACGACCAGCGTGCATTACAATATTCAAATCACATTGGGCATAAACACTTACTCTTACCTTCTTCATCATCATCTTCATCACTGGACTCCGACACGTGCACGCTGACTGAAGCAGAGGCTGCGTCTGTCCACTCGAAGAATACCCCAAAGCCAATATCATAATAGTCTGTGGCAAACTCCCAGAACAGGTAAGATCCTTCTTCGTGGGTGGGCACACGCACCGTCACCACCTCGCCACGCCCCACAGTGATCACACTATCTGCATCCTGGCGGATCTTCTCCTTGAAGTCTTTGATCTGTGGCCGTGTCCACATGGAAGGAGCAGCAATCACTGGTGGGGAGTCTGCTGTGGCTAAGGAAGGAGAGACAGTTTTCAATGTGTTGTAGATATCTGCTTAAACTATCTGGAAATGCAGAATTTCAATCAGAAATCCTCTTACTCTTTGATTTAGTGCATGGAGCAAATGTAAAAGCCCCCCTCCCCCCCCCGCAAACTATCCTTTTCTCAATAGTTCTTTTACATGATACTCTGACAAGAAAACTAGTCGCCATGCAGGATTCATTTGGCACTGAATGTGTGTTTTTAAACCAAAGCAGGGCCTTGCTTATTATCTCTGTGAACTTTTGCTCTTTTACTTGCAGAATGTGTGGCTGGATAATAGCTAAACCAACATATTATCACACATCACTTGTCCCAGCTCCTCGTCTCTCCACAATCCAGGTCACAGCATGAAGGTCACAGCACACAAGTATCAGGTTTCAGCTTTGCTAAAAGGTTTTGTTTAATAGACACTTCTTCTCTTGTGTCAGTAGCCACAGATCTTTCTGCACAAAAATCAACAGAAGCCTACATGTAATAAATATATATATATATATATATATATTTCCCCCTGTAATGAGACAAAGTCCACCAACCTAACAAAGGCCCATTCTCTGAGACCTCCTCAGCCGGCTCTGGTTCTGGTTCACGGTCCATGCTCTCCGAGTACGAGTCTGACTGGCCTCCATTGACCGTGGGAGTTTCTTCACTAGATAGTGGTGAAGAAACACACAACGGTCCTGCTGTTGAGGTTTGGATGGGCTCCCTGCTGTTCAAGCTGCCAGGTTCCAAGGTGCCCTGGACCGCTAAATCAGCCTGCTGTTGCTGCTTCTGTAAGGCCGCCTAGGACAAGGTGAGGGTGCAAGATTGATAAATAAACAAACCAAGCCTGTTGGAGACAACCTTGATTCCTGAAAACTTAAAAATCTACATTGTATGCACAACTATGACAAAACATTGGGAACAACAAACCTAATTTAACAGCTAAAATGGCATCTCCCTTTTCAACAAGCTCAATGTTATGAATCTAAAAATAAAAATATGATGACACACAGCCTGCAGCCTCCGTAATTATTTTAGGAAAAAAAATATGACGAAGCACAAACTGGTCAGACCTTTAAGAAAACTGGAGTTGGTCAATAAAATTGCAGTTGCAGCATGTCTATATACAAATGCATGCTACCTCGAAAAAACACATGAAAAAAAATAATTAAATCCTGATGCTTATTCCAAAACTCTAAATGTCAATCAACTACCAAAATACATAAAAACACACTGCAGTAATCCTACATCATACCTGTTGCTGAGCCAGCTGGACCTGATAGAGCTGCTGCATGTACTGCTGGTAATGCTGCTCTTGGAGCTGACGGATGAGGCCCAGCTGTTGCTCCGGACTGTTGGGATACTGCTGCGCAGCATACTGTTGGAACTGCACTGCTGTCTGGGCATTCAACGCCGCCATTATCTGTTGCCTGGTTAAAGTAACACAAGTGTAATATCGGTGAGCATGAACAGATACAGGAAATACAGAGAACACCATAAAAAACATAAATAAAGCATGACATTTTTAATATGGAGTTGTAGGATGAGCTTTCAGTCTCTGGAGGACCCTGCTGAAAAGTCCTGGATGACAATAATTGTCAAAGCTTGAAAGCTTTAAAAAGATAACCCTCTAAATGTCAGTGAGGGTAATATAAATGAAATTCTAGAAACTAAATGTGATATTGCTCTGACGGGTGTGTTAGACAAATAGCTTACAGTTGGACATACTTCTGCTGCTCAGTCCGTAGCCTCTCCTCCTCAGCCTGTCTCCTTTCTTCTTCCTCTCGTCTCTGCCTTTCCTCTTCCTCAAGCCTCCGTCTCTCCTCCTCCTGCCTTTGTCGCTCCCTCTCCTCCTCCTCTTGCCTCAGTCGTTCCTCCTCTTCTTTTCTGAGGGTAAAAAAAACACGAACAAATATTACAAAGCATTCAGTTATCAAGAAAGACAACTAAGGGTATTCTAATGAAGTTGGGTGTGATTCAACAATCCTAACTCAAAGCTGCTTCACATGTTTTCTGCAGCTTCATTTAGATACAGCACAAAGGAGAACAGAAGCTGAGCCCCTTACCTTTTCCTCTCCTGCTCCTCCCTCTCAATCTTGTGAGATGTAACATAAGGAGCAAAGAGGTTGCAGCACTTGTTTAGTAGCTTCACAAACTCCACCATAGCATCATCCTTCTCCATGTTACCCAGGGAGGCCCACTCTTTCCTGCATGGAGAGAAACACAGATAAATCTACACACTGCAATTACATTTTACTACAATGAAGATTCATTATAACTACATTTTGAATACAAAGCTTGCAGTTAAAGACACCGATGCCCATCAAAGAATACAATCAATCAATTATGAATTAACAGACACATGAAGCACCATCACGTGTTGCTTTGGTTATATCAGTTACTTAATTACCATTCAGAGATTAAATATGTTTTTGCTTTTTTTTATTAGAATTTAAATTTTAACAGTTTAGTGAATTAAAAATGTTATGTGTGATTTGATGGTTTGAAAAAAAAAAAAAGAATATATATATATATAATATATATATATATATATTTTTTTTTAAATACATACATACATATATAGAGACTGTTTCTGGTGTTTACCTGCGGTCGTTGCCAAGGACATCAAAGAAGCCAACCTCAGGTGAAGCATCAGGATTATAAGGACCCAGTAACACCTGTTTGTGCAGCGCTACCAGTCGAAGCTTCTCCTCATAGGTTGGGTGGAAGGCCTTGCCATCTTTATCTGAGAGAAGCAAAAATGTTGGAGAAATTTGTTGCATTCATTCGTTTTCAAGCCCTTCAGTTTCCATTTCTGCTTGCACTAAATATTCCCTCTTAAATAGGCCTACAGTAATGCATCTTTGTATCAGCAACAGTAGAAGCATAGTTGCTCAAAGATGATGGATTTGGTTACATAATGGTAATTGGATTCGGAATACAGTTTGTTTTGAAATATGTAACAATTACACACAGAGATTACTCCCATCACCCTGACACTTTAGTAAGAAGAGCTAAGGAACAGATTTATGTACCACACAGAAAACAAACAAATAGACCAAACCTTAACTGTCACAATGATGACAAATACAAAGCAGAGATTATAATCACACTGAGCACCAGCCATGCTGGAACCTGTTTGCACAGTCATTAAACGAGTACCACTCTAATAAAAACTTTGTAAGTGCCAAGACTTACCATTACCCACACCGTTTCTATTTAAAGTTACCTCATTTGCCCTGCTAGGAAAAACATGTGAATGAAGTGAAACTAAAATCCACTTATTAAAAAAGTAAATGTTTTACAATGTCTTAATGTGGACTAGGATTATGAGTCTGGGAGTGGCACCAATATGTAGATTCAGTGGGGCTGTAAAACAGATTGGTGGCCACATGAGTAACTATTTTAAGCGCTAAACATGCGAGTATGCTTCATACCTCCTAAGAAACTTATTATCGTTAACTTTATCAGGGTAAAACCTTGCAGGCATGCAGACTCCTGTGGTGATGGAATTCAAGCTTGCCAACAAATCATTGTGAGCCACATTATTTCATGGGTCAAAGCCTTGGGCAGAACTTGAATAAGTCCATTTAAAGCCACAGAAGCTCGAAGCACCAACAAGTGAAGGGGTTAAGGCAAGGCAAGTTTATTTGTATAGCACAATTCAACACAAGGTAATTCAAAGTGCTTTACATCAACATTAAAAGCGGCAAGACACAATTAAAGAATAAATAACAAATAAAATGAAATAAAATTAGATGAAAAGAGGTAAAATAATACAAAGTTGTTAAAAAGTAAGGGCAGTAGAGAACAGCAGGTAAGTATTTAATTTAAGAGTACACTTCAGTAAACAGTAATGTTTTTATCCTGATTTAAAGGAGCTGACAGTTGGAGCAGACCTCAGGTCTACAGGAAGTTTGTTCCACCGGTGAGGAGCAGAATAACTGAACGCTGCCTCACCTTGCTTGGTTCTGGTTCTGGAACCACAACAAACCAGATCCAGATGAACCTCAGGGGTCTGGGAGCTTCATAGGGAACTAACAGATCAAGCATGTATTTTGGTCCAAGACCATTCAGGTCTTTGTAGACCAGCAGTAAGATTTTAAACTCTATCCTTTGACTCACTGGAAGCCGGTGTAGTGATTTCATGACCGGTGTAATATGGTCCAGTTTCCTGGCGTTTTATAAGGACTCTTTAAATAAACT
This sequence comes from Cololabis saira, assembly GCF_033807715.1. Taxonomy (NCBI): domain Eukaryota; kingdom Metazoa; phylum Chordata; class Actinopteri; order Beloniformes; family Belonidae; genus Cololabis; species Cololabis saira. Next base: position 24,835,649 of record NC_084604.1, read on the forward strand.
CTAAAATTTGGTTTGTGGTCACCTAAATTTAACTGAACTGCAGGCTTTCTGGTGTTAAAATTGCAGCAACCATCAGCTTCTGGATCAGCTGCAGCTGCCTGATAGATTTCTTGTTAAGGCCTGTAAAGATGCCATTGCAATAATCCAACCTACTGAAAATGAATGCATGAATAAGTTTTTCCATGTCTTGTTTAGACAGAATCCCCTTAATTCTAGCAATGTTTTTCAGGTGGTAAAAGGCAGATTTAGTGATAAAACTTTAGATGGCTGTGAAAGCTCAGGTCTGAGCAGAGGTGTCAAGTAACAAAGTACAAATACTTCGTTACCTTACTTAAGTAGAAATTTTGGTTATCTATACTTCACTGGAGTAATTATTTTTCAGATGACTTTTTACTTTTACTCCTTACATTTTCACACAATTATCTGTACTTTTTACTCCTTACATTTTAAAAACAGCCTCATTACTCTATTTCATTTCGGCCTTTAAAAAAAATTATCCAGTTAAATTGCTCCATCCAGATAGAGTGAATTTGGTTGTGGTTGTTTCAGATGTTCTTGTCCAGTTTTGTTCTTACATCTGTTCCCTCAGATTCCTGCAACTAAACATGGATGTACATTCCAATAAAGGTTAGGATAAATGATAACATGCCTCTGAAGTTTGACTTTTTGTACCATTAAAATACTTATAGGCTACTAGTCATCATATCTCCTGCTCTCTGAAACACATGTTAATGCTCAATAGTAACATATATGGTTCCTTAATATATTTGCATTATACTAAGATGCATTCATTTTCAATGGCTTTTGTCCTTAATGGCTTTTTCCCCCCCTTACAGTACTTTTACTTTTATACTTTAAGTAGTTTTGAAACCAGTACTTTTATACTTTTACTTGAGTAAAAAACTTGAGATGATACTTCAACTTCTACAGGAGTATTTTTAAACTCTAGTATCTATACTTCTACCTGAGTAATGAATGTGAATACTGAAGACACTTCTGGGTCTGAGTCAATAATTACACCAAGGCCGTTGTTAAAGCCACTTGGATGTACAAACCAGTCGGTCCAGCTACCAGTCAGAGTGTTGGCTCCTGGTCAGGCAGGAAGAGGCTGATACACCAGAGCTGACAGTGACAGCTAGCAGCTAACCTGCTGGCCTCAGCCGCACAGACACTGGCACTACAATGTTATAAACAGATGGAAACACAACATTTATTTATTTATTTTGATTAAATTGACTGGCCATTACAATTGTAAAATACCTTTGAAAAATTTCAGAGCCAGTCCGTAGAGCTCCTGCAGAGGAAAGCCCCATTTCCTCTCCATGGCAGGTCCGCCAGTCTCTCCATCTTCGTCCCCGGCGGGAGCCGGCGTGTCGCTCCCGGGCTCCGAGGGCTCGGGCTCGGGATCCGGCTCCGCCACCTGGCTCTCCTCGCCCTCCGGGTCCGGGCTGAGAGTGAGGCCGTCGATGGAAACTTCGAGTCGGCTGGACGAAGCGCTGTTGAGGTCGCCGCTCTGAACCTCTGTCGCCATCATGTAGACTGTCAGCTGAAGCGGCCACGTACCTACTTCCGGTTGGAGCTGACGACACTTCCGGTTTTCAGTCCTCGGCGTAGTGACGAGCATAGACATTTATGCATAGAGATATACATACATAGACCTTTATGCATAGAGATATATAGACATATATGCATAGAGATTTATAGACATTTATGCATAGAGATATATATACATTTATGCATAGAGATATATAGATATATATACATAGACATTTATGCATAGAGATATATAGACATATATGTATAGAGATATGTAGACATATATGCATAGATATATATATACCGGTACATAGACATGTATGCATAGAGATATATATACATAGACATATATGCATATATATATATATATATATATATATATATATATATATATATATATATATATATATATATATATATATATATATATATATATATATATATATATATATATACGTACATAGACATATATGCATAGAGATATATAGACATATATGCATAGAGATATATATACATAGACATTTATGCACATATATATATATATATATATATATATATATATATATATATATATATATATATATATATATATACATAGACATATATGCATAGAGATATATAGACATATATGTATAGAGATATATAGACATATATGCATAGAGATATATAGACATATATGTATAGAGATATATAGACATATATGCATAGAGATATATATACATAGACATATATGCATAGAGATATATAGACATATATGAATAGACAGATATGCATAGAGATATATATACATAGACATTTATGCATAGATATATAGACATATATGCATAGAGATATACATAGACATTTATGCATAGAGATATATATACATAGACATTCATGCATAGAGATATATAGACATATATGCATAGATATATAGACATAGACATATAGACATAGACATATAGACATTCAGTATATACATGGACATAGACATATATACATACATATAAATATGTACACATAGACATTATGACAATATATATATATATATATATATATATATATATATATATATATATATATATATACCGCTGGGGCGCAAGAAATACGGCCGGCATCTTGGACTGGTCATCCTACCCATACGACAGCATGAGACAGAACAGTAGACAAGATGCCAGAGCACTGTACCGCGTATTCCTGTACAAATCGGCGAACATTTGCTTGGGGAACACATTGAGGAGACACAGTTTGGCATCAACAACCCCTTTTCCAACTTGTTGTCATTGGTTGTGTCAGTGTTTCTAAAAATAAGGCTACACCACATTGCCAAACTCACCTCTCTTGACCTGCAGAAAGGGAGCATGAGAAAGAAGCTCTGCAAAGCAGTCCTCTTTCAGGGCTTTTAGCATGTGTAAATATGGTTTGTGATATATATATATATATATATATATATATATATATATATATATATATATATATATATATATATATATATATATATATATATATATATATATATATATATATATATATATATATATATATATATTTATATGGATATATGTTTATTATTGTTTCTTGATATGATTAAAATAGCTGAGTTTTACAAAATCTGCTTCTGCTTCTCTATCATATAGTCGTGTTTGTACATGTATGTGTGTGTATTATATATATTTACTTATTTGAAACAGTATACATGGCTATAATGGCTATAAAAAATAAATAAATCAAGAGAAATTTTGACATTAAAGGTGAACCCGTGTTTTATTTCAGAGAGACACAGGCAAACCAAAAATCAAAATTGATGTAAATTAGTTTATGGAAAGTCAAGAAACATAAAGTTACCTCAAACACGAAATCCAGACTAATTCATGCATTCTTTCCCACATCAGCCCATAACAGCTGACAGGAGTTTATTATCATGGATAATAAAATCTACAGTACAGACCAAAAGTTTGGACACACTTCCCCATTTGTTTGAATGAGAAGGTGTGTCCAAACTTTTGGTCTGTACTCTATATAATGATAAAAACTATATTTGATTGTTTACGTTTGCAGTTTGCACGTGTGTAATTGCATGCTCATTGCTGACTACTACACATACATGTACAACAGATGTTGGAAACCTATTTGCACGATTATGTACATACTTTATTTGCAGCTCCATTTTTATTTGCATACTTATATTTTTACTTAGTTTATACTTCCATTGTATTATTTCTGCCTTTTAAAATTACCTCACAGTGTTTTGTTATGTATCTATTTTATATGTAGTCTTTGAATTGTTTTCATTGTGGGCAGCTAAGAAAAATTTTCATGTACATGGAAAGATGTTTCCATATTATGCACATGACAATAAACTTTGATCTTGAATAGAAAAAAAAACATTACCAAGGAACACAGACAGATACAAAGTAGTGATGAAACATGAATCTGACATTTAGAAAAATACCTTCAAAGGCAATTAATGGCTAAAAATTGATATAAAACGGATACGATTTGATATTTAAAAAAAAAACCTCTAATGTGAACAAGGAACGTGTCAAGGGTGAATCATGAGCAATGAGCATGAAATTAAGCAAGAAAAAATACCAACTGAACATAAAGAGATTCAAAAATGACCAAAAAAACAGCCAAAGTGAAACAAAGGCCTTTTATATGATACAAAATGAGAACTAAACTGATCAAAAACCAAATCAGGCAAATTAAATGGAAATTAGCTGTTGTAGCTCAGGAAGCAAAGGTTGTCCTTTAGTGATCAACAAAACAGCCCATTACCTGAAACTCTGTTCATAAATGCAAATTAGATTCATAGATACACAAAACAACCAGACATTTTGTGTGTGTAGTTTGTGCATGTTTTTCGTCAGGCTCTTGGATAGTGAAGGGCTTCTCCGTGTCTGTGGGACCTCTGTTTCAAAATCAACCAACGGAAAATACATATGTTTAATTGTTTAACTACTGAACAATCAATAATCAAATAAGCAAATGTGCAACGAGTGTTAATACATGTAAAACTGATACATAAATATCAACAAGTAGATGTACACATTTCTACTGTAGTGCAAAGGTCTATTTGGATGATCTGTTACATGTAAATGCATTTAAGACCTCTAAAATACATCTCAAATACACAAAGACCAAACTCAAAAGGAAGAGCCGAAGACAGCTGACATTTTCACATATGCTTGTAAACTTGTGAAGATAATTCAGCCATCTGTCCATGGAAAGAAAATGCATACTGGCCAGGTCAAACTGTAGGTTAGTAGCCTTTCAAGGCCTGAACATACTTTTATTATTTCACTCAGAATTTGTCTAAAGAAATTAAACACAATCCATTTCTATAATAAGATGCCAACTTCATAATGAATGGTTAGACAGAACATTTGCACAAAACCACAGACAATTTGTGCTGCAGTTGTGACGCTCAGTTTGCAATATCCAATGGACATCATCATCTCATTGTGGATCAATTTCATGATCCACTGCTATCAAAAGAGCTGTCAGTGACCATCGCAACAGAGCAGGAAGTTAAACACCCTGATTTTTTTGCATAGCAAATGGGTCTGCACTCTAAAGCAATACCCAAATAGGGCTCTCAGACAGAGGAGCCTATGGACTGTGAATCCTTTAACCAACAAGCACGTCGTACCTGAACAAAGCTGTAAGTGTCAAAGTGCAGAGATCAATAACTGCTAACGTTGATGTGACATGCAGTGGCAAAGCACAAGGAAATATCCTGTTAACAAGTTCATTGCCATAGAGGATCATCAGTGCTCTTTGTTCTCAGTAGTGAAGCAGCTCTCATAAAGATGATAGTTAAATGTTGACCGAATATAAAAAACTAAAACCCCTGTGCTCCTTACAGTAAGGAATCAAGTTCTGTCTTATTTTAATGTGATCTGTAAATGAGTTTGCAAGTGTTTTTTGTAAATTAGTTGGCAAATAAAACTTATAAATGTCTAAGTTTGAGAATAAACACAAGAATACATTTTAATTTTAATTGTGAATTAAAAAGTCATCATGGCTCTTTAAAAAAAAATAATTATAGAAATGATATTCCTAAAAAAAACATGATTAAAAATATATTATTTATTATATGGGTCTATAATGTACTCGTACATGACAGTTACTCTCTGGAAGTTAAAAGGTGAATGACCAAGAAACACTTCTAGATCAATAGTGGTTCAACACACACACGCACAAAGAAGATAACATTGCTTTCTGTGCCACCCCTAAAATATTTTCTGGCTCTGTCACTGTCATATATCCTGAAAGTGTGGATCTGACCAAATCTGTAAATCATTAATATTGTAGATTTAATAGCCGTAATCAATTTATTTTTATTTATTTATTTATTTTTTTTTGTAGTTCTTTTTTTTTTTAATTGAACATACAATAACACAGTATCATAACATTTTCTCGTAAGGACATTAATACATTTTAAACATGAAGTGGAATGTTGTCATCAAGTATAAGCCATGTACCAAATATAAATATATATATATATATATATATATATATATATATATATATATATATATATATACATATATACATACATATATAAATACATACATACATATATACATACATACATACATATATATGTAGAAATGAAACAAAACAAACAAAAAGGGGTTGTTATTTTAAAAGTAAAAACATTTGCATATATTTTCAAAATCAGGCAAAACAAAAACCATAACAAAATAGGAGCAAGGTCTGAGGCATGAATCACAAAAGCAAAAAACAAGATATGTCGTCACAAATCTTTTTAGCCATTTTGCTGGAATCAATTTTTTTGAGGGACAAAAAGAACAATTTAAAATCATTTAAAAACCAATCAAAGGAGGGTTTACCATTTCTCCATTTACAGCAGTGAATATGATATTTACCCATGAGAACTGTAATCAATTTAACTATGCCCAGAGCAGTCAAATGTGGTTTGTATGTACTAAAAAGAATCCCACCAAACAATAGGTGCTGTCATTAAATTTGCATCTGATTACAAAAAAGCTCATTCCTGCAGATCTTGTCCAAACACATGGAAACAAATTAGTCTGTCTGTCTGGGGTGTTGCATGCCTGACATCTTGACTTGATCCCCTTCTGACTCAAATGGAGGCAGCAGTTCAATAACAAGTTTCCACTCCTGCGCTTTTGAACTAATCTTTGTGTATTGAGTTGGACTTTGGTGTTTCTGAAAGCTGACAGGAAGCACGCTTTCCTCCAAACTGTGTGGGCTACTTCAGCAATGGGGGAACATGCTTTCAAGAGATTTTTTTTTTCATACTATACATTCAATGAAAAAACATTAACTCAGTTGTCCTACAGAAACATTTCTAAACCCTTTGAACTTCTACTACCCTGTTGAGAAAATTTCCGTTCAGACAGTTTCCGACTGCCTTTTCTTTGAAAGCTACCGGTCCATTAATGCTTCATCCATCCCAAAGCGGATAAATGTTTTCTCTGCATATGTGTATTGAGTCGTCGGCCTCCATTAAAAGCCCTTTCAGCGGCGCTGCTGCCGTAGCAGCGTCCCAGGTGTGACGGCTTCACACCTCGGCGGCCCCGCAGACGTCTGAAGCGGCTGCGAGGCCGCGGCAGTGCCAGCCGGCAGCGATGGCTGCCCCATTCACACGTCCTCCCGGCCACCTTTGATCGGGCCAGGATTTAAAGTCCAGCAACAGGACCGGGCCCTCAGACTCAGTTGCTGTTGCTTGGAGAGAAGGAGAAGACATGTCGGCGCTTCACGGGAAAATGCGCGTCGGGGATCTGAATCATTTCCAGATGTTCCACGAGGTTTCTCCGCAGATGAGCAGCAGTTCAGGTTGGTGGCCTGCAAGATTGCAGCTGGGGGTTGTGCGTAATTTACGCACCAGGGCTGGTGTAGCGCAGGAGCCAAAAAAAAAAAGCCTCAAAACTTCTAAACTGAATAAATTTTTTTTTATTTTATATGAAAAAACAAAATGCTTTGATTTAAAGTTTAAAGTGCTTTAATAGCATTTAACTTGCATGACTGTACAGACAACCATACTAGTAACTGAAATAGCCTCCTATGCTCTGTATGTCCACATCAGCCCAGATGTAATATAGCCTACAGGTGAAGAATATGGTGTAAAAGTTAATTTATTTCAATAATTCAACTAGAATATGGTGTAAAAGTTAACTTATTTCAATAATTCAACTAGAATATGGTGTAAAAGTTAACTTATTTCAATAATTCAACTAGAATATGGTGTAAAAGTTAACTTATTTCAATAATTCAACTAGAATATGGTGTAAAAGTTCATTTATTTCAATAATTCAACTAGAATATGGTGTAAAAGTTAATGAAAATACGGTACAAATCGTGTCTCGTATTAGTTCAATACGGGACGCAACATTTTTTTCTCAAATAAAGGACAATTCCGTATTTTACGGGACGGGTGGCAACCAGGTGTAACCTCGTCTTGTCTCTTTGGTTTCAGAGTTCGGAGCCTCAGATGTTACAAACTACTTTAACTCCGCACACTCGGTCCCGAGGACGGACAAGTGCGTGGCCATACTCACCCACAGGAGGAAGAGGACCAACTTCACCCAGCAGCAGATTGAGGTGCTGGAGAAAGTTTACTCCGACACTAAATATCCTGATATCTACCTACGAGAGCGACTAGAGGCGCTGACTGGGCTGCCCGAGTCCAGGATTCAGGTAGGGAGCTTTAAAAAAATACCACCTTTTGGTTGTTGATGGGCACAACCCTATTTTAAAATGTTCAACATCATATATGTGATTAAACATGAATCAGTAAAATGTATTTTGTCTTTTACATTTTGTTTTAGGTTTGGTTTCAGAACAGAAGGGCCAAATCAAGGCGCCAAGTTGGCTCATCAGTGTCCATGAAGGTATCCAACATGGCAACTGATGCTCCATTTGGCCAAAATTCGAGCAGAATGGGTGCTGAGAAAAGTAATTATTCACATTTATTCTCTTTCCCCTTTCAAAAGACAAATTTTCATGAAAGCCATGTTTTTTTTTTCCTCATTGTGGGAAAGCCAGGAAAAAAAAAAGTGCAAAATTTCTACAAAACTTTCATTTCATAATTTACTTAATGTTTTCTTTTTCCTTTCAGTGTATCACCATGGTCACAACCCTGAGTCGCATGGTTTAGGAAGTTATGGACTGGAGGATAGTTTTAGGCCTACAATCCAGCAAAGCAATGAGAATCTCCAGAGGACCAGTGTTTCAACCAAAGCTGGCAGCTACGGACACACATCTTCATCCTGCATCTATGAGGAGAAGGCAGCCGGAGTCACAGCTGAGCAGATACAGCAACACACACCCAGCATAACCACCTCCAGCTGTGGTGTCCATCCCTATCCCAACAAGAATGAGCGCCAGGCTAAAACGGAAGCCAAGATCTCAGCCACCGAGGGTCCAAAAGTCCTGGTGGAGTACGACAATTTCCCACCAAATAAAACAATTGGACCAGAGATGAGGGTTGTGATCCCTCCTATCCCAACCCAGAATAACTTCAACAGGTCCTCACCAAAAGATAATGGCTATCACCTGCAGTATCCTCAGCTGATGGCTACTGGAGAGGGGTTCAATCACTTTTCTCCAATTCATTCCACAGAAGGACAGGATCTCACCGACTCTGATTCTGACTGGGAAAACGAGGCAATGGCTGGCTTTCGTGGCTTTATGTGAAGTGTAAAAAAAAAAAAAAAGCTAATGATTATAAATATATTATACATGTATCATAAGACAACATTCTGTATTTATTGTTAAAAAAAATGTAATAAAAATATTGTACACAAAATTAAACAAACTTAACTGGAATGATTTGTGAATAAAAATGGGAATACTGTTGAAATATGTTTAATATAAAACAAGGGAAAAATTTATGTACAACTGCCCTGAGGCACTTGAATTTACAACTTTACAAAATTGGGAGGAGAAAAAAATATATAGAAAAGAATGGTTGACTTGAAAATTACAGGGTTACAGTTTTGCAGGCTTTAAGTTGGGGTTACAGCAGCAGCCATGCCAATGTGGAAATGCTACGATCTTAGAGAGTAAAAGGCATTGACCCTCCCCGAGTTCTCCTTTATATATATATTTATATATATTATTACAAAAGAAAATCAAAAATCTCTTTAGTGCACACAAACGTACAAAAGTCATTTCTCAATACACAGCAGAAATGTTAACAATAGTTCTAATAAATCATATTGTACAGTTATCTACAGTTATTTTTCAAACATTCTTGAGCTTCCTCTGTGCTCAACAGTGGAGCAGAACTTAACACTTAAAAAGGAAAATGTTCTTGAAAGCTAAATATTGTTTCTCAAATATACACACTTGCACTAAAATAAATAAATAAGAACTATAAAAAACTGGTAGAATCAATGTTTGGCACGTGAAACCAATAAATAACAATCAGAGTTTGGAGATGTGGATTGTAGCAATAGCGTAAGACTGTTCATCAGGCTTGTGATGAGTTGGTTGCACAAACATTTCTAGACCATAAATCGGGTGGGTAAAAAACCATGACATTCTCCCCCACTTTATTAACCTCAGGAATCTGGGCAGAAGTCCATCCAAATTCAGAATGTATCATGTTGATCCTCGACAAAAATGAGTCTTCTTTTTTTTTTTTAAATCTAAACATTTCAAGTGATAAGACCGTTTGTGTGGGGAAGGGATGATACAAGTGCTCAAACTGCATTGGTGTTGTTGGCAGAGAATGCGTGCAGATTTCCCAGCTGACTCAGACCGCTCTGGATGTGTGCCACATGGATCTCAACATTATTCTGAAAGCAACTGAAAACAAGGGAGAGAGAGACTTATTCAAGTTGGTTTATTTAACAAGGATTGTAGAAGTATATGGTAATGTTCTTGTTCCGCTTGTATGGATGGAAGTGTAGGAGAGTCGTTAACCTGAGGTTGGAGGGATCAATCGATGCCTTGATGTCATTAAGTGAGTCTGTTAGGGATTTAAACTCAAATGAATTCAAATCGCCTCCATCTGCCAGACACTGAAACAAATCCAGAGACTAGTAAATTACAGATAAGAAACTTATGGGTGCACCTGAGACCTAACGAAGTGCTGGAGAAAACACTGATAATGTGTGTAAATAGTGAGTGCACCCAGAGTCGTTCTGACATACGTTTAAGGAACTTGTGAGCAGAAAAACAAGCAGACTTAAGTCCTCTACCTTTATCTGTAGGAGTAGAGCTGTGAGGCGGGTGATGAGGTTTGTGATGGTGGGATCTGTTACGCTCTGCTGTCCGTCCCACTGGGAGTTGCTCAGCTGCACCATCTGCTGGGCCTGCTCTTCACAACGCCGCCGCAGCTCCGTGGGATGGTCGGCTGGAACCATACCTTGATCTGGGGCAAGCTGGAATAATAAACATTTGTGATTAACACAACTCACTGCAATAACTAAAACATTTTTAAAACCATATACAAAGAAAAAACATTGTATTTTATTATAAAAAAAATATTAGCTATAAGCAGTGTACTTGCAGTAATGGTGTGCATGATTAAAATCAATCTTTTGACTTACTTCACAGCAGAATTGTTGAACTTCATGTAGCACCTTGTTCAGATCTTTATTAAGCTGTTCCAGCTCCAGCACGATGGTAGCATATCGCTTCTGAAAGTCTAGGTCAATTGGCAACGAGTATGACTTCTGAATACACACACAAAAAAGAAGTGAAGTTACGGTTTATGTATGCATCTGAGAAGTATAAAGCTCCCTGAGTAACTGAAGATTGTACCAGTTTCTCAGCTTCTGTGTTCATTTCTTTCAGGTGCTTGATGTGCTCTTTCTTGATCATGAGGATTTTAGATAGCCTTGTCTGGAAAAAAGAACAAACAAAACAAAAAAATAATTTGTTGTTACAAGTGTTTAAGTTTGGGACTTTTGACATTCTATTTGAAAGCAGGTACTTACAACTTGGACCAAGAATTTAACAGGAAATCCTCCAAGTGTCTCTCCTTCAGCACCAGGCAGCTTGTTCCTCCATGGTGACTGGTTCATAAGAGGATCATTGTCCTGTTATTTAAAAAAAAACAAAAACACCACAGTAATTTATCTTTATAAGAGATTAGAAGAAAACATTTATTAATTTATCATTTTACTTAAGACTTATTTTGTATTACAAGCATCCAATAAATGTTATTTTATTTGTTTGAACTTGTTTGTTCAAACAAATGCACTCATTGTTTCCTTGACCTTTTTTTAAGATATAATTTAATTTTATCTAGCATAGCTGAAATAGAAAAACGTATTAGTACTAGACCAGGCACTTACACGCTTCACGTGATAATCCCAGCAGTACCTGCCACTCATAAATAACTATATAGCCATATTTATTGGTCCAATAATACGCCTTTTCTCACTGTCAAAAAGGTTCAAAGAATGATTTGCTGCAACATATTTTCATCTTTTATGCCAGGGGTATTCAACTAGATTCGGCCGGGGGCCACATCTGCAAAAGGACTGTATGGAGAGAGCCGCACAATTTGAAAATGTGGGGGTTTTCAAAATGTATTTTGCACTCAAAGACGAAGACTTATGTAAATATAATACATTTGTATTATACATTTGAATATATCTAGTTTACATATGAATTATGTATTAATTGTCTCCAGATTTAGTCATTGTGAATGTTAAATATAATATTCAGATAAAGAAATATTTTTTTGAATGCAAGTTCATTTTGAAACCATGCATTGTGCAAACTTAATGAAATTGATATTGACCTACTTTTAATAAAACACTCCATAATGACAAAGCACCACTTTCCACCAAGATTTCCTTATTTGAATATTATATTAAGCATTGAGCACAACCATTTTAGTCCATAGTAGCCAGTTATAAAAATATTATAATTTTTTTTTTTCTTGTTTTTCTTTTTCAACAAACACCCCCTTTTTTAAAATATGACCAGGGGCCACATAAAAGCTCCTGGCGGGCCGCATGTGGCCCGCGGGCCGCCAATTGAATATCCCTGTTTTATGCCATTTAATTGGATTTTAAGTTGTACATGGCTGGTGAAACAATCAGTGAATTTGTTTTAGAAAAAACAAAAAGCTAAGTTTTAGACAACTTTTTAAAAACTTAATTTTAATGTGCGAAATTAAGATAATTCGAGTTTGGCGATTAGACTCAAAGCACACAACAACCACATTGATTGCAGTACTTGGTTAGGCTAATAGGCTTAAACATAAAATCTGGACCTTTAAGTTTTACCTTATCTCTCTGGATAACTACTTGCAGCTAAAGTGGTTGTTTGAGAAGTTAATCCTACTTGCATTCAAACCAAATTTAAAATCAACAGTGATCCTAATTTGCAATCATTTGCATGAAGGCAAATGTGACAGGACAGTATGTGCATCTCTGATTAGATGCAGGTTTACAGTACCAAGTGAACAGGAGTAGTAGCGGACGGGTAGGGCCCTCTCGGTGGAGTCATGAGGTTCTGCATGTAGCGTGTTGACCGATGTTTCTGGGCGAAGGCTGAGATGGGCATGGTCTCATTGGGCTCATTGCTCTGGAAAGACAGTCATATATTTTTAAAAAAAGTATTTGATCACTCATTTAAAAAAATGTTTACATCTCAAAAACAGTTATAACGCATTCCTAGCATGTTGATAGGCTTACCAACACTTCATAATCCGGCACAGTGTGAGTTCCCAGACCATTGCGGTCAAAGGTGACACGATAAGTGGCAGCACTGGTGTCGACTGCGTCTATCTGTCCTGTGAACAGCCCATCGTGGACACCTCGGAGTCGAGCTGTTGCACAAAAGAGGAAACTAGATTTATTTTCCTTTATTTGTATTCAACATTATACTCAAAGTTTTAGAAATAGGAAATGAAAAGGTGCCTGCATCATTCCTACTGTAAGTATTTCAACTTCCATAATCAGTGCAACAAATCAATTTTATATTTTTGACCACCACCACCAATTTCCTTGATATCCTTCACCCAAACCCCCATCGTCATTGTTCCCCTAGAAACTATAGAAATATTTTTTTCTTCCCTTCCCTGTAAATATAGTATTTATTCAAATATGTATAGTTTTAATCAGCTGCATCACTCACCAAAAAAAGATTCCTGTGGGATGTCCCCACTCTATTGGATTTGAATTTCTGTATTTGGTCATTGGGCAACTTCACTGACCACAAACCCAAGATAACATTTGTCGTAAAATACTATGCTCCTCGTCATTGTCATCAGGTTTGAAGCAGTCGTGAACTTTCAGCGCTCTTTTCTTCGTGTATGTGTTATTTCTTTTTGTTTTGGTTTTTTGCACAATAGTTGTCCTTATCTCCTTGATTCACTGTGACCGGAAAAGTCGGATAAACCATTCAGGAAAAGATCGGGAACTAGCAGTCGCGGGAGGTACTGCACCGAAATGGAGTGACGGAGAAGTCCGAAGGGTTCACGACGGCGTCACAGTGACGGCGTACGCACGGCGTCGATTTGACGCAGAACCATAATTCAGGCTTTATAATGTGAAAAATAGGGTAATCTCTGTGATGAATTCTATTACAATGATCACAACCTACTGACAATATCTGCTCAAAATGATGATTGCATATCATTGTACTTACCAGTGACTTTGGTTCCAATGATGAGAGGCAAAGGGATTTCATCAGGGAGGTCTTTGCAGTTTGAGACATCAGACAGTTTTCTCTGCTGCAGCAGCCGCATTTTCTGCCGCTTCTGTCTCAGAGCTGTTCTCTCTTCAACAAAGAACGCTGACGAACACCTGCATGGGACAAGATTGCTTCCGTTTGTTTCTACACGTCACGTTTACAGTGAAACACTTATAAAAAAACTAAAGAAAAATTAAAATGGTCATCACTAATTATTGTACGCTTTCAATTGTACAATAATTAGTCTGCACCGTGTTTTTTTTCCTTAACTCTCTTTCTCACAAAATGTTCTTTTACAGATTACAGCGTACCGTCGAGGTTTTCCCATCAATCTCCTGATTGTTCCCCACTCCACTCTTGTCAGTTTTCTTGTTTTCAAGTTGGGGAAAGATTCTTTGAGGCACAGGCAGAATTCATTGTCACCCTCAAAAAGAGGTCTGGAAGAACACAGGGTGTTTTCAAGAGTGAAATAAATCAACCAAAATGTAAAGTTCAAGCAACTTAATTAAATCGTGTTTTTCTTTCTAAACATCCAGATACCTTAAACATAATTTGAGACCACGTCTTACTCTAACAATATCAAAATTAAGTAACGATAAAGTAGATGTATCAGGTTTGAATAAAATTATAAGTATTGAGTGCACTGTCAGTACTTATAATAGCAGAACTCAAAGCTTGAGCAAAAATCATTTTTTACTCAGATTCCTTTATAAGTACACATTTGTTTTCCTCTGAGTTCAAAAACTTTACCTGTCAATGTTGGAATAGAACCATTCATATATGCACCATTTGTGAGCTTTGGGTAGTTTAAGAAGGTTTCTTAATCTCAGCCCTATTTTCTGTGATGCTTTCTTGTCTGGTGTCACGACATTAGAAAATTTCTGCAAAGACAAGCACAAAAAATCATCAAAAGCCATTCCACATTGTGATGACCCACCCTGTCTTAACAGGGTGTTCTGTTCATGTGCAGGAGGAGGGGACCAGCCTGCATGGGTGTGCCTAGAGCAGGAGGCACACCTGACTCCAATCAGGCCCAATATTTAAGCAGGCTGGTCAGGGCCATTTGGCCTCTCTCCCCTGCTCAGTAAGCATGGTTTTCTTTTTTGGTTGCTTTGAGTTTGTTTGTCTTTAGTTTTCTGCACTTGCACATACACTACACTTACACACATCCACACCTGCCATACACCACTGATCAAACTGATGACTCACACCTCACCTTACCTGTTTGATTGATTTAATTATAAATAAATATATTGTTTTGAACATTTATCCCTGTGTGTCGTCTCCCATTTTTGTCATGACGAAGTCAGTTCATGACAAGATGGGGGCTCGTCACTTTTAGTTAAGTTTACTGGTAGATTTGGGTTGTTACTTGCTTGTTTTTCTATCAATTGTTTGGTAAACTTAAGCTTTGTTTGTGTTCTGTGGAACAGATTGGTTTGGGAGACACACATAGGTTTTGTAAGTATGGGAGGGGGGAGAGCATTAGGAACTCATTCTTTCACTGCAGGTTTATAAAGTTTATAAAGTGCTTTAGTCCTTGGGGCTCCAGGTGCCACCACTGCAGAAAAATTTCTACAAAAACTTCTGAAGTAGCAGCTATCAAGAGGTTCCCAGTTCCAGCAACAAAAAAGGATTTGATGCGTTTTTTGGGAATGATAGGCTACTACAGAAGTTTTTGTAGAAATTTTTCTGCAGTGGTGGCACCTCTTACTGATCTTCTGAAGTCCAAAGTAAAGTTCATCTGGTCAGATGAGACTCACGCTGCTTTTGAAAATGTAAAAGCTCTTCTGTGTTCTTCACCTGTTTTGGCAGCACCACAATTTGATAAAGTCTTTTCGTTGCAGGTAGATGCCAGTCATGTGGGTGCGGGAGCAGTCTTGTTACAAGCTGATGTTAACGGGGTGGAGAAACCATTAGGTTTCTTTTCGAAAAAGTTTAATTCCTATCAGGTAAATTATTCAGTCATTGAAAAAGAGGCCTTAGCCTTAGTATGGGGATTACAGCATTTTGATGTGTATATTAACACTGGGAGTTCTCTGGTGGTATACACAGATCATAACCCCCTTACTTTTCTGCGTTCTTTACAGAACCCAAATCAGCGGTTAATGAGATGGGCATTATTCCTGCAGCCATACAATTTGGACATTCGGCACATTAACAACATAGAGATATGTGCATGCTGGCAAACAAATAATTACCTTAACAAACCGTATGTGTTTTACTCTGAAATGTAGCTGTGTGGACATCAATGTCCACAAATTATAAGAAACATGTTAAATGGGAATTATATCAAATCATTTTTGTAGCAGCAGAGGGTGTATAGGTTAATGCAGTGTTTCCCAACCCTGGTCCTCGAGGCACCCCTATCCTGCATCTTTTAGATGTTTCCCTGCACCAACACACCTGATTCTAATTAATGGTCCTAATTAGCTTGTCACCAAGGTCTGCACAACTCTGTTGATGACACAGGTACTTTTATCACGGTGTGCTGAAGCATGGGAGCACATAAAACATGCAGGACAGGGGGGGCTCGAGGACCAGGGTTGGGAAACACTGGGTTAATGTACACAAGTGTCCAGAACATCTTCATGGTTAACGTAGTGTTACTTATCAGATATCAACTCTCAACCATTTCCAAATCCTTCTCCCTCTATATAAATATGGCTTTTAGGGATGTATGATATCTCTGGGACCAATGAATTGTTTAGGATGGATGATAACTGAAATTTAAACAAGATGACAACTGATAATTTACTGTTTATGCATAATATTGTAAACTTGGGATGTTTCACATCAACATAGTCAAGTGGTAGAAACAAAAATCTACTGTGATTAAACTAAGTCATAATCACAATATCTTGAAGGATGCACACAAATTTACTGTTTTTTCATTTTCAGGTATTTTACAATTAACAAAGAAATACATCTTTTCAATTTTTAGTGTGTGAGTATGTGATGGTGTTTGTATAGTTTAAGTCAAATGATTTTAAAAAGTATAATAAATGCATGTTGACATATGTCAACCAAACAAAAAAAATATCTGGCAGACTCAGGACATGCCTGGGTCCTGCTGGCAAGGCGCAGTGTAATAGATAATATAATATATAGTGCGACAACGACCATTTTAAAAAGATGCTATCTGCTTGCATGCAATTTTATTAATCTATCCAAGGTATTTATCAGGCTGAAATGTTGACTTGTAATTGATATGTATGATAAATATTGTACATCTTTTCAAATTATCAGTCAATATGGAAGGAAGTTAAGTCCTTTTTAATGGTCTGACAAATTAATTAAAATCAAGATGCAATAAAGTAATGAAAATGGTGAAATTGCTCACTGGCAGGAAGCAACTTTTTAAAAAACAAAAGAAGAAGAGAAAAAAAAAAGGGGGGGGGCTGTGTTGCACTCATTTACCATGGCTAACTGGCAGGACCCAAGCATGACCCCGTGTCACCCTGACAGGAAGTAAGCACTAACAACACCACCACCAGAGCTAACAACAACAACACCACCAGAGCTAACAACAACACCACCACCAGAGCTAACAACAACAACACCACCAGAGCTAACAACACCACCACCATAGCTAACAACAACAACACCACCAGAGCTAACAACAACAACACCAGAGCCAACACACCAGTGTGGCGATTTCTCTTGGTTCCAGTGAAGGAAAATTCCTCTGCTGGCTGCAAAGTCTGTTTAGCAAGGATTCCTGGATGAGAGAAGATGGCAGGTCTTATCTCTCACCTGAAAGATCATCTCACCTGAAAGGTTGAGATGCTTCTATGTTTTGTGGATTGACATATATCAGTACAGTTGTTTGACATTTGAAAAACATCTGACTTAAACTACAAAGATACATATCCACATGCACAAAAGGTTGAACAGATGTCATGCTTTGTTACTCATAAAATCCTTGAATATCAATTTTGTTATCTGCCTTATTTTTTTTTTCGTTTTAATTTTGTGATTTGACATATTGGTACATTTGATTTACTGAATTCATATGTAAAATGTTTCAATTATAAGTGTCTCTTGCTGTTTCTTTTTTGTTTTTCTGCTTTTATACTTTGGCCAGAGTTACTACATTTCTTTTTGATCCGTGCATTTTGTCTTTTTATGCTTCCGAATATACAAACTGCGGTCAATGTGAAGATTATCCATTCATGCATTTTCTATACCCAGTGTATCCTATACAGGGTCATGAGGTTCTGCTGGAGCCTATACCATCTCATTACAGGCGAAAGGGCAGGACAATATGAAGATTATAGCAAATATAAAAATGTGAATTTCTCAGTTATTAGTATCAGTCATGCAGAAGCAGTTAATTATCAGTCATATTCACATGATAACATCTTACAACTACATTCTGTCAAACTAATATAAAGTTATAATGTTGTATTGGTTAATTTTTTTTTAATATTCTACACCTCTATTTTATAAAGTTAAGTTTTCACCTGTGGTGTAGTTGTGACCCTCTGGCTCCGCCGAGGTGATCTGGAAGGGGGACGCTGCTGGGGCGATTCATCATCATCCCGAAACGAACGACTCCTCTTTGAACTCCGTGTGGGCTGAAGGAACAAACGTATGCTTTTTATGGTAAAACTTTAAATGACTTAAGTGTCTGTATTAATCACCTTACTAAATCTGTATTTAATGTCTATATTTAGCATTCAAGATATTAAAATGCATGTTACGTGCAGACATTCTGCACTTATTCCTCAGGTGTCAATTGTTGGAGCTAATTGGGAAGTCCTGCAGTCCTCTGATTACCAAGCAACATCCAAAGCAGCTCACTTGTGAGACTGTGATGAAGAAAGAGGGCTCACTTAAAGGGGACCTATTATGAAAAACGTGTTTTTTCTTACTTTAACATATATAAAGTGGTCTCCCCTCAGCCTGCCAACTCAGAGAAGGAGGAAAGCAACCAAATTCTGCAGTGTCTGTACAGCCGCCCGGATGAGCCATCCAGTTTGATGTGGCTTCTACGAGCCGTTCAGATTCTGCGCCCGTCGTTATGCAACGACGGGCGCGATTTCCATAGGTTGGCCTCCGATGCGTGAAACCACGCCCACAACTAACTCCGCCAACCGGAGCTTCCGCCATTTTTTCGTAGCGGTGTATGGCGTCATTCGCGTCAGTCAGCCAATCAGCACAGAGCCTCATTATCATAGCCTCCCCACCCACTCAGAATCCCGCATAGATAATGCAGTTAGAGAATGGGAAGATAAAGACATGGCTCAGAGGCTGAATTTCTAATTTATTTAGAAAAAACAATCAAAAGCTTGTTTTTAAGACATTCAAGGCCTGTTTAAAATAGGTATTAGATGCCATAATAGGTCCCCTTTAAACATTGCTCTATGCCATCTGGTGCTCCCTGTCTTGACTGTGCTGGATGCTGCTCTGAGCCTGGGGTACCCTATACATTCTTACCCTTAGAATATACTAGGTTTAGCACACTAGTATGGAGCTAGAACAGTCTCAAAAGTCACAAATGCCCACGCCAATTCACAAATGCACAGGACAATAGTCAAAAATACACAGAACAAGAGTCACCAATGCCCAGCTCCATACACAAGGTGCAGCGGTTGGTGCAGCGGTTGGTGCCACCAACTGTATCTGTTTTTGCACATCTCTTTTTAGATCAGTTAATTAGGTATTTTGTCATTTGATTTTTCCATAAGTGGTTTGTGGGTAGTTAGGCACTGTTTTGTTCTGTTTATTTCATTTATTTGGCACAACCATTTGTCCCTTCCTCTCCCACAGGTAAAAGGAGCTAAAATCCTCTTCAAAACTTTCAATAAACATAATCTTATCATGTTGTCTTCATTCCTTTGTTATTGGTATGTTGCACCCCCTTGGGTGTTATAACATGCACCATATACATAATTTCCAAAACCAACTATAATGATGTTTCTTACTGTGTCCATTGTGACAGAGGTATGCCGTCCCCTGGTGTTGTGAGCTCTTGTGAAGCTGTTCTTTTCATTCAGAGTGTTGGACAAACTGCCCTCTGTAAAATAATGAATGGATTTGTACATAATGTCAGAACACAAGACGCAAAAGCCTAGTTGTCATTTGTCAAATAAATATGGTTAAGAAAAAATATATAAACAAGTATTCTAATTCAATTCAAATTTTATTTATATAGCGTCTATTACAACAAAAGTTGTCTCTAGACGCTTTCCAGAGGCCCATACCCAGAACATGACCCCCGAGCAGTTATTACATAAACATTGACAGGTAAAAACTCCCCTAGTGGGAGAAAAACCTTAAGCCAAACAGTGGCAAGGAAAAACTCCCCTTTAGGAGGGAAGAAACTTTGATCAGGACCAGGCTCATAAGGGGGGACAATCCTGTCGAGGGCCAGACTGGGGGTCGGGGACGTCAACAGCACAGCATTATGTCAATATGTCAGCATATTCTGACAATATTTCCACTGTACCTTGGACTGCATCTTTGACAAAGTATATCACTGCAGGTCCAAAACGTCCCATTATAAATAAATGTCCCAATTCTAATCTGGTAATGACTTAAAATTATTTACAACTTTTAAAAAGTAACTTAGAGCATATTTGATTAATCATAAATACATTATAAAGAATAAATGTACAATTCAAAATAATAAATCAGGCATACAATAACTGAGTAGTTAAATTGTTTGTTGTTTTTTTTTGCATAGTAGAGGGGATAAAAAAATTAGTTAATCTTAAAACAGACCTTTCAGACTGACAAGTGCCTCAGCTGAGGAACCTGGAGAACACAAAACACGGAGCATGAAACTAGTATCAAGACAACAATGCACAAAAGCTGCTGAAAATAATCAAAAAGCAAGTTCTGTAACATTATTCAATTCAATTAACACTTTATTAAAGACACATCTCGAGAAGAGGTCCATCGTACCATAAAAAATATATACATATAACATACACGCTATAAAAGACAAAAACCTCTGATATAAAAGACAACAAAAACCACAAAACAGAAGAATTAATCCCCAGCAGCTCCTGGTGAATAAGACAGAGTTCTGATCAGTGACAGCAGGTGGACGAGTGTGAGGCCTCAAGTTTGAGCTGTCAAGTCAGACAGATAGTACCAAACACACCCTGCCTGAAGTTACAACACAATTACGTTAACCACGTTCAGATATAACAATTGCAGACAATAATAACCAAATAACTTATTTAATCTTTACCAGTTTGTCAAAAAAGATACTCAGGACTAACGAATACTAAACAGAAAGACATTGACACGGAAAGCTTTAAAAAGGGGGGGGAGCATATATAAGGGGTAGCTGGTAGAAAGCCAGGCTGTGCTGGTCCTTGTGTTATTGTTGCTCACACCGTGGGGTCAGCAGCCTTATCTGGCGGTGTTGTTTCCCACCGACATAAAGTAACTTGTTCAACTCCGTTAGCTCCGCCTAGCCGCCGTGCTAACGGGCTAGCTGGCTCACACTGGACCGGCGTCTCTTTACGTCTAAAAACGCCGTATAAAGTCCCCTAAAAACCACGACCGGCCATCAAACCGCCGGCAATGTCGTGTCCGCTCAGATTTACTCTGATAAGTAGTGGAGTGGCGGTGGTTGTGCGGACGGGAAGCCTGTTAAGATCGTGTTGTTACTCACTCTCGTCTAACAGCTGGTCCATCTCCGCCATCTTGAACGAGCCGCGCCGCTTTTTCAAAGACGTTGTCAAGGTGCATTGTGGGTCGGGAGTGTGTCTGGAGGGGGATTTGAGCATTAAAATCTACATAAAACTTCCCTTAACGCCGCTCCGAGACCCGCTGAGAGTCATTTAGCCGTCAAAATATGAAGTTTACTCCGTATGAATGCAGCTTTTTCACAGTCAATTCTGCCAGCAATGACTGGAAACGTGTTTGATATCTAAAACTAGATTCACGTCTATTGTCCTTTGTGTGTAGGGGTTGTCAACTCCCTGAAAAATAAATAAATAAGGGACACCTCATCGATTGCCTTCACCTTTCCTGGCGTGGTGAATTTTTTTAGACCCTTTTTTGTGAGTGTGTAGGAGTTTTGGGAACAAAAGAGCTGAAGAACGCCTTTTTGTGGACGAAGTAAAACTTGTGTTTATTTCGGCCTCTCGTTACAACAACCCGTAACCACGGTAACAGAACACCAACTGAAACGTCATCGTCATCATTAATAACGGTTAGATTCTTGCATTGTGGGTCGGGAGTGTGTCTGGAGGGGGATTTGAGAATTAAAATCTACATAAAACTTCGCCTTACGCCGCTCCAAGACCCGCTGCAAGTCATTTAGACCGCGGTTATTGGTTTGATATTGGATATTGGATATTAATTCAACACCCATAAAACTTGTGATACATAGGCTACCACTGATTTTGGTCAAACCACTTGTGATGTGTTCATGGTCATCTAGACTATATATATCACAAAACAGTAATTATTATAAAATCATATATATGGGCATATATATGGTCTGATTTAAAAATCAGCTGATTTAATGAGGTTTAATGAATTCAACACCCATAAAACTTGTGATACATAACACCGATTGTTTTCATTAAACCTCATTAAATCAGCCCATAATATGATTTTATAATAATTACTCTCTTGTGATATATAGTCTAGATGACCATGAACACATCACAAGCAATATGACCAAAATCAGTGGTATCACAAGTTTTATGGGTGTTGAATTCATTAAACCACATTAAATCAGCCCATATATATGATTTTTAAATCAGCCCATATATATGATTTTTTAATAATTACTGTTTTGTGATATATAGTCTAGATGACCATGAACACATCACAAGTGGTTTGACCAAAATCAGTGGTATGTATCCCAAGTTTTATGGGTGTTGAATTCATAATATCCAATATCAAACCAATTCAACCGCGGTGTCATTTAGCCGTCAAAATATGAAGCTTACTCCATATGAATGCAGCTTTTTCAAAGTCAATTCCACCAGCAATGACTGGAAACGTGTTTGATATCTAAAACTAGATTCCGTACAGGAGCACGTCTATTGTCCTTTGTGTGTAGGGGTTGTCAACTCCCTGAAAAATAATAAATAAATAAGGGACCCCTCAGGAACATTATTTCACTGCTTGTGGGAATGTGTGAAGATCCAAAACTTCTGGAAGGATGTTATACATTGTTTGTCAGAGATATTTAATGCTAAAGTCCCCCTAAATGCCAAACTGTGTGTGCTTGGAATATACCCAAAGAACTTCCTACAAACGACAAAGCAATACTTCTGGACTTTGGACTTGTTCAGGCCAGGAGAGCTGTTGCACTATGTTGGATTAGTATGGATGCTCCTACATTGAGAATGTGGATAAGGGAGCTTTCTGGCTGTATTGGACTGGAAAGACTAACGTACATTAGGAAAACCAAAAGGACTTTGCTGAACTCAGAACCATATATGAATATTATGACAGATGAAAGTGCAAGATTTGCCTGAAAATAACTTGTAAATATTGTGGATTTTTTTTAAATTTCTGTTTCATTTATTTATTTAATTTATTTTATTTTTCCTCCCTGATTGGTTAATTCAATATATTATTTATATTTCAATTGAACATGGTGCAAGCTAAGTGTATGTGTGTCTATGTAATGTATGTGTAAATGTTGTATGTCTGAAAACCTAAAAAATGACATTAAACATATTGTGAAAATAAATAAATAAATAAATAAATAAGGGACACCTCATCGATTGCCTTCACCTTTCCTGGAACACCAACTGAAAAGTCATCGTCATCATTAATAACGGCTGGATTCTTGTGAATTCTAACCTACTGAAACTAAACAGTGTCCTGCTAGTGAGTGGCCACTACAAGTGAAACGATTTTTTAACTATTTGACTCGAACCTGAATTGAATTAGATGCATATTTTTGAATGCCATGAACACATGGAAAACAAATTATTATCCAGCAATTCACTTTAATACAAAATAACAAAATGAACTGAATAAAATAAGTATCTCGAAACCTGTCCTGCTTAACTTAAAATTGTATAAATTAATATAAAACGATAGAAAGAAAGCAGAACATCCGTTCTGTGCCCATTTTTTGTGCAATAACAAAAGTGCAAACAGAAAACTTGTAAACATATTTGTGCCTCAAAGGCCGTGACTGTAGGCTGAAGTTGTAGTAAAACAGAAAAAAAATAACCTTTGAACTCAACAGCTCAATGCCATTTTCCATTGGCATTTTTTGACTCTCACGTTAATAGCCTACATTACAAAGTGCGTCCCTTTTCAGCTCAATACGGGACGCGTAGTTTAGTTTATAAATACTGCAAAATGATTGTCTTTAGGTACATTTATATTTGCAGTGAAGTCATTTGTTACATGTAATTTCTCTTTTATAACACATTTACTAATATTTAATTTAACAGCTAGCCTATATCATTTTTAATGAAAACTATGCATCCACTTGAACCAGAATCAGAAATAATTTTATTGCCAATTAGTTTAACACACACAAGGATTTTGTTGTGGTGATTGGTGCAATACAAAAGAGCAAATAATATTAAAGGAAAAAATGTACAAGTTGTCTCTAAAGTGCCAGAGTAATGAGTTGTAGCTATGACTGATTATTGTGTTTAGTTAGATGGGAAATAACTGGTAATTTTTAACCTTAATACTTGCTGTATTGATGAAATTAAAGGTGCTTTTTGGTGGTTATGTACAGATTTAATGTATACATAAAAATGGGTTTTGCAACTAACTACTGCCCGTCTTGGCAAAGGCTCTCTTGAACTCCCCCAGGTAATTAAAGGTTAATACATTCATCAAATAAAAGATGTATCTCAAGAAAACAGAATCTAGATGGTACACTGGAACTTAAGTACTGCATTAGTCAATATGGAAGAAGTTTTTTAAGGCTTTAACAAAAAAAAAGAGCAAGTTTTTAAAAGCTGATTTGCACAACTATTTTTTAATTACATCTAATGTGCAGACCAAGAAAATAATATTGCACACAGATGTTTCAAAAACATTTTTTTATTGTACTTGAGGAAAGGAGGAAAAAAGGTAAGAAAAAAAAAAAGATATCAGCATAGCATGTCCGTTGTGGTTTTAAGGAATACTTCACGAGGAGCATACTGCCCTGCCCCTTTTAGCAGAGAAAAAGAGCTTGAGACATGACAAAACAAATATACATGTCAAACCACATACAATATGTGCATTGCCATCAGTTTACAAAAAAAACGTGCATTTTAGTGGCTAATTAACTAAAGAATCCATGTATGAACACTGTTATGTATAAATCTGCAGACTTGTTACGGTTTTTCAACTACCGTCAGCTTCTAGTCGTTTGGGCAGGTATGTTTAATCTAAGTAAAGTATTTCTCACAGCAGCGGTCAGCTAATTAACTTGATGAAAAAGCAGTAAAGTGACAAAAGACTTAAATTGACCACAGTACAGTATAATATCGCTTCTGTTCACATCTTGTGTTGTAGACGATGAAGCCCGGCCCTCCAGCGACGGTGGTCTCCAAAGGTCTCTACCGGAGGTTCGCTTTTTCTAGGAAGGGGTAGGCTCTTTTACCAGAGAGATGTCTGGTAGTTAAACTTGATCTTCAAGAGGTATTTCATGTTTATCTGAGCTACATCGTACACAATGTACCTGGAGGAGCAGTGGTTAAGGAAGAAAGACAGAAAATATGAACAGGAAAAACAAGTGATTCAAGCTTTGGGACCGTTTGTCACACTGACCGAACTGTAGGCACCGTAGAAAGAGATCTGGTTAAATTACATTATAAATTACAGAAAAGTACCACAGAATTTCTGTCTTGTCTTCAGCTAAAACCAGTCCCCAGTGTTGCAAACTGACAATCGACTGACAGGAACAATCAGGAGAGTCCGTGGATGCGCATCTCTTGATTTTTCACTACTTATCTACTCTATTGAACAGCATCAGCTTTTTGTTCCTTTCCTGAGATGTTGAACATGTTGAATTGGTGTTTGTGAGAAAGATCACTCCAGCTGGTTGTTGAGTGTAATGAATGTGCTTTATCCATAAATGTTACATTAATTTTGAGATGTTTTTCAGGCATGAAGCTAAAATACTTAATAAAAACATATATTGTACAAAATAATCCAAACTGTGAACCGTCTTAACCCGACACACAATAAAAATGCCTAATTGAGCTGTAAAGGTGAGAAGATGCAACATGGAAGCCTTTATCTACTGATGGTCCTATATGTTGATTTGATGTATAAAAGCCAAACTTTAGTCTTTAGGCTCGTTTGCAATTAGCAGATCTGAGGATTCCTTGACACTATCTAGAACATAATACACATGATTATCAGTAAGACAGTAAATTGATCATTTTCTTACAACCAGATACAGTATGGTTTGCTAAATGTCCCCATGTGTCATTTTAAAATAAGAATCCGAATATGAAGAGTTAATCATACGCCCAAGCAGGAAAAATGTGATCAAAATGATCATCACAATCAAAAAGAGAGAAAGCACTGAAGGATACTCGTTGTACAGCAGACTCGTGTCATCGATGTTAGTGTTGACTCCTTTTCCCAGAGGCACTTGCACTCCCTCAAGATTGGCGGTAGCGTTCGGATCAGGAGCGGTCCTACCCAAACCTGGAGAGAGAGGAAAAATGGGATCAGAGAAAGTGTAAATGAGAGAAACACTCAAAATATCGCTAATTAATACGCAAATGGATCAATCAAGTCCTATTTCTTATGGATCAAGATCAATGTATTTACATTTACAGAATCAGTCTTCAGTGAAAGTTGACCGTTTAGAAAACTCCTAATAAAACACAAGTTACCACAGAAGGAATAGCATCTCCAATAACAAACTTTTGAAGAACAGTTGACAACAACATCCATTATAACTTTTAATTAAATAATTACTGTAAATTCTTCCGATACCATAAACTTTTCTCACCTTTAACACTGTGCTTTCCTTTGGGTAATTTTGTAACGTGAGAGGCCTTCTTCAGCTCATGCCTGCATTTATAATTCACAATCATTACATACATTCAAGAAACACAATCACAACAATATTTTAAGGTTGATAATTATTTTGGATAACTCAGGCCACCACTCACATATTTCCTAAAGCGACCTCTGCGAGCAGTAAGAGGCCTACGGGGTCCGACTGGGAGGTGTGACAGTAGTTTGCACTCTTGGACACCATGTCAGCAAAATACACACCTTTGCCAAACATGTACCCAGTCTAGAGAAGGAAAGAAAAAAAGGAAAGAGGGAAGAAAAAAAATTAAGAAGACGACTTCCCTGTTCAGCTTTCCCTTGAGTTTAAATTCAGCCTGCTTGCAAACAAAACTCACCACAGGAGCCTCTGGAGGTGCAATACGGAGACCCTGAGACAAAATACCAGCGTAGTTGGTGGCTCGGGAGCCGTGCCACAATAACTGTCGATTGTGTAGCTCCTCGAAGGGACGGTACCGCTGGCGCTCTCCATCTCGAGAGATTTTGAAGATCTAAAAGATTGAAAAAGGTTTAAGAGCTATTCAAAGTAAGCAGGATTAAATGAAGTCATAGCGGGTTTCAAAATGACGACTTACTTCTTGCACTTCCAATGTGTACGTGTTGTGTGTAGCAGCGTGGGTGTTTTTCACGTATTGCGTAATGACCTCAGCCTCCTGTGTGTTCTTGTCAACAACCTACGAAACATCAAACACATCACATACGAGTTCCAGACGAAAACACATCAGTTTCACCGTTAGTTTGAGGGACTGGTGTCTCACGTGAATCTTAGTTTTGAGTTTCTCATAGTTGATGTCGATGGGATCATGGTCATCGTCCTGGGCTCCACCTCTCAGCAAACTGTACGCCACTTCAATGTCCAACAGGTTGTCCAACATCTGGACTTTGGCCTGTATACATGAAGCATTTGAAATTCAGCATTGAGCTTATCGGTGGAATGCTCAATTAAAAATAAAGCGTGTGTGTGTTTGGGGAGGGCTTACTTGAATGTAATCCAGGTTGTTGAGTAGTGGGGGTTTTTTCATGCCGAAGTCGTGGGGTATCAGGGTGTAGAAGCGGTTGGAGAGATCCAGAATCTGTGCCTCGGCCAAGGAGTCCGAAACAGCCTAAAATTAAATACATAATATCAATAAAGTAATTTTAAACATCTGAGGATATATCTCATCCAGCTGCTCGGACACAATAGACTAGTACTGACCTATTAAAAGAGAATCTGCTTTTACATTTTCCAACACACATGTAACAAGGAGCATGACGCTGGAATTAAACTGGTGCTATCTTATCTTACAGAGAAGCTCTGAAGCCACAAACTCCTCCACGTTGGAGAGTCTACACTGTGTTTAGAAAACTTTCAAGATGTCGGTTTCATGATACCACAAACTTTTACGAGGAGAATCCAAACTGCGACATGAATACCGACAAAGCTCTGAAAGCCAACCTGCTGTACTTCGGTGAGGAGGGCGTAGGCACTCTGGATTTGTCTTTTACTCAGTTTCCCAAGAGGCATCTTCTGGAGGTCAATCTGAAAAAGATAAAGAAAATAAGCTCAATGCCTGTTTTGAAAAAAAAAAAAAAAAAAAAACACACCCTTCAACAATCAAAACTCATGCAGAAATCCAGATAAAAGTTATATAATATTTCTGAAGATTTGTTAACGAAGGCTGTCCTGGAGTGATAAATTAGGTAGAGTCAATTTTTGACTGCGTGTCAGCACTTTCTGAAAAACTTCATCATCTACCGAGTCACATATTCTTGTTTGCTTTCGGTGA
This sequence comes from Cololabis saira, assembly GCF_033807715.1. NCBI lineage: Eukaryota > Metazoa > Chordata > Actinopteri > Beloniformes > Belonidae > Cololabis > Cololabis saira. Next base: position 24,864,562 of record NC_084604.1, read on the forward strand.
ATCTCATTTTTTAAAGGAGGTTCTGCAAAAGCACTTCACATCTTCAGATTAATGACACAAGAAACACTTTTCCGCACAAAACAATTCTTGTGAAAACAAATGATGGGAGTGATGGAAATAGTTGAAAGAAAATCATTAAAGCAGGAATCACCTCAAACTCCACCATGGCCTTCTTCATGCTCTCTACGTCAAAGATCATCTTGATCAGTTCCTGCACAGGTTTGCCCAGCTTGGACTTGGTGCCGGCGCTGGCGGTCAGCTTCTTCACGGCCTCCTCGTCCTGCAAGGAAAGCATGCCAGCAACTATTTAACCTTTGCTATTCACAAAATGTGTACATTTGATGGTTGAACGTGCATGCACCTGTCCATAGTCGATCTCCAGTGGGTAAAACTTATTGGGATATTTGGTGAAGTTGGAAGAGCCCCATTCATTTCCAGTTTTCTCCTTGTAGACAGTCAGGAAATTATCCAGCGCCGAGTTCTTGTCGTGGGATTTGTCCAACTTGTTTCCTCCGATGGTGGTTCCCACTCTGCCCCAGGACCTGAACACCCAGTACCTACAAGTACATGACACGTCTATGAATACTTGTAAGATTTCAGTCCCTGGAGTGTAATATTAAACAAACATCCAGAAAACTGGACAACAGCAGAAGGAAGTTTACCGTTTCTGCACATCATCCTCCAGCAGCTGCAGTTTATAGTAGGAGTTTGTTCCTCTGACGATATCCACCAGACCCAGTGTCGCGCTGTACATCTTCCCACTCTGCTCCAGGACATGGGCACTGTCCTCCAGGCCTGCAAGAATCACGTGCATCCATCACATCAAGGAAAAACAAGGGAGACATCTCACCTGCCAGTTTCAGGTAAATGGTGGCTACCTGAGTCTGGGTCCACAGCAGCTCCACCTTTCACAGTGAGTTTCATTTTCTTGGTTTTGCTACTACCTGTAATGATTTGGATTCAGTCAGCATCTGATTTTAATCCACTTACAGGTGAGCACTTTCATAGCTGATAACTGCATTACCAAGATTTTTTTTTTTTTTTTTTTTACCTTCCTCCTCTTTGACCCTCCCGGTGCTCTTAGCCGGCGTCGCTCCAGACTTGGAGGCCACAGACGGAGCCGGAGCTTCCACTTTAACCTCCGCCCCCCAAGGTGAGATAGCGTGCAGAGAGACCAACTCCTGAAGAGCTTTCCCTGACGACTTGATGTCTGTGAGGAAATCCTCAGAGACAACACGCACCCCGGCGTCCCGGGCTTCCTCCATTTTTTTACTCATCTTCTCCACCTCCTCTGCACACAAGTAATCAAAAAAAATGGTGAATAATGGAATATGAATGAATTACTGCCACCTCATTCTGGTTGTACTGAGCTGTTCCTCACTCTTAGTGCTGAGGCACAGAGAGGCCTTACTGGCGGAGCCAGTCATCTTCCCACCCAGCTCCTCCACGATGGCCTTCAGATCATCTTTGTTCTTGCTCAGCTTTCCAACAGCCACGAGTTTCATGCCAGTGAGAGGTTTGTCTAAAAGACAAAAACACACAGCAGTAAATACCTTTGTCTTCGTGCACTGTTCGCATTCCAATCACAAATGTATCAAAAACGCATTTTAATTGCATATACAGGACTGTCTCAGAAAATTTGAATATTGTGTGATTTTCTGTAATGCAATTACAAAAACTAAAATGTCATACATTCTGGATTCATTACAAGTCAACTGAAATATTGCAAGCCTTTTATTATTTTAATATTGCTGATCATGGCTTACAGCTTAAGAAAACTCAAATATCCTATCTCAAAATTTGAATATTCTAGGAATCTTAATCTTAAACTGTAAGCCATGATCAGCAATATTAAAATAATAAAAGGCTTGCAATATTTTACTTGATTTGTAATGAATCCAGAATGTATGAATTTTTTTTTTTTTTTTTTTTTTAAATTGCATTACAGAAAATAAGGAACTTTATCACAATATTCTAATTTTCTGAGACAGTCCTGTATACACGCGAATACAAGAATGAATCAAATGATCTCAGCTTCAAGAGAGAACATCAAATCCAGGCGCATCTTCAGAACATCAAAGTAGAGCTGCAGGCCTCCCTCACCTGAAGGCGCTCCCTCTGGCAGCCGCTCGGTCGGGGCGCTCGACGCACTCGCCAGGGGTTCGGCTTTGACGGCTGGAGGCGTTTGCGGGGCTTCCTTGGGGAAAAGCCTGTCCTGCCGCTTGAACTTGAATTTTTTTAGAAATGGGACTTCATGGAATTCCTGAAACAACACGCGATGTATTGAAACTTGCTTCCAAACTGTATATAAACACATCAAAAACACACGCCTCCAAGCTTATCAGCACCTTTTTAAAACAGATTCTACACTATAATCACACTAATGATAAAACAGGGGGTGTTGATGCTCCAAATCTGTAGATGCCTACTTTTATTAGATTAGGATAATGAAACTGGTATTGACAACAATACAAGTGTTACTGTATCAGCTCTTAACCTTGAACATTGGTCTCATGGTACATTTAGAATAATGACTTTCTGTTGAAAATAGGTGACCTACCTGAGGGATGACCCAGTCTTTACGTGCAGGTGTTGGAGTTTTGAACACACACTTTGTCCAGGCTGAAATGTCCCCCGTACAGTAGTATGCATCTCCCTTAAACACCAGCTGGCCCTTGCACTCCTTGCAGGCCTCCAGAGCACCAAAAGCCATGCCGTCAGCCAGGCTGTCCACCACCTGACCACCAACAACATACACGTCAGTCCTCCAGAAAGACATTACACAGGTGTTTGGATGAAGGCTTACATACATTCTCTTTAGTAACATAATTCCCTTCTTATTCACAAAAATGAGGTAGTCTCGGAAAAATCATGCAATGTTTTCTTACATTGGACTCTCCCGAAGGAACTTCCTGCCCATTTGCAATCAGAAGCTCCTTCATGTCGTTGGTTGAACAATATTTCCTCAGCTTATCCTTGATTCCCCAAATCAGCTGGCTTTGACTCTGCAGTTACAAAACACAGGCAAAAAGTGAAATCCATCAGATTAGATTAGATCTTTATTAGTCATTGTTATATAACAACACAATTAAAAGTGCCATCAGTCAGTGCTAAAAAACTTAATAGGTAAATACTATAGTATATAAAACATTCACACACAACATAAAATAAAACAAATAACTGATTAAAAACTATAAATAAATATAGCCTACACATGCACACAATCCCTCATCACATCTGTACAAAGATGGGAAAACAAAAGGGAGTAAACCGTACCTTCATCTGCTCCTCAAGCTTTTTCTTCTCATCCTCTTCTTCCTTCTTCTGTTTCTTTGACACTCCATCCAACTCGTCACATTTGCGCTTTCTATAAAAACAAACACTTTTAGTTGTAAACTTGCCGCACAGTTGAACGAGGACAAACACTGAGGTAAGAAAACATCCACATTTACTGCCTAAATGAGACGCAATGGGACGGGAGACGACAGCTGGGACGAATGAAACAAACAGGACTGGACAGGATCTCACACCTTTGTTCATTAATTAAATTCATTGGGGCTCCATCTGCTAATGGACACACGCAAACGCAAGCTGGAACATGCCTGCACAATCCCAGGTGTCGGCCATGACACCCAAGTGTAGGAGCTGGAAAGAAACCCCCCCCCCTTCCCAGCCCCACGAGACCCCTCATACACATCTAATGACCGTCCAGGAGTCCTCAGACTGATCAATTACAGAGTTGAGGGGGAATAAACCTCCCTGATCAGACAACAGCTCAAAGGATGAGGGGGTGTGTATAAAGAAGCATCCTTCAGATTGTTTCAAAGAGTGAGGTCTTTCGTGGAAGGATGGCTGCCCTTTAGACAACAGAGATGATGTTCTTTACCTCCTAAATAACATATTAATTAACAGACCCATAGAGCAGGCAGGTGAGTAGTTTCACTCCTGGAGTTCATTTCACCGACTTCCAGAGTAATCCAGCTTTGCTTGAATTCTTCTTCTCTCCGTAGGACAACGATGAAGACCACTGTTGCATCTCTGCAGGCTTTTAAACCAACCAGCAGCGTTCTTGCCCCGTTAGAGCGTACCCTGAACTTCACCGCTCCCGTCTCCAATGCCAGCTTTTTTTCTCCATCACCTGCACCTGCCGGTATGGAGATCTCCCCTAACGTGCCTTACATGGTGGCTGAGCTCGTCATCGCCTTTTCTTCCACTCTAGGCAATTTACTGGTCTGCGTCGCCGTGGGGTTCAACCGCAAATTACGGACCGTCACCAACTACTTCCTGGTGTCGCTGGCCGTGGCAGACGTCTGCGTGGGCACCGTCGCCATTCCCTGCGCCATCCTGACTGACATGGGTGTGCCGCGTGACAGCCTGTACCTGTGTCTGCTCATGCTCAGTGTTTTGATCATGTTCACTCAGAGCTCCATCTTCAGCCTGCTGGCCGTGGCCGTGGAGCGCTACGTCGCCATCTTCATGCCCTTCCGCTACCACGTCCTGATGACGCCTCGCAACGCCGCGCTGGTGATCCTGGCCACGTGGGTGCTGGCCTTCCTCATCGGCCTCGTGCCTCTGATGGGCTGGCACAAGGCTCCTCCCGAGTCGGGCTACTGTTTCTTCGTCTTTGTGGTGGACATGACCTACATGGTCTATTTCAACTTCTTTGCTTGCCTGCTGATGCCCTTGCTCATCATGTTCCTCATCTACGCCCAGATCTTTGCCACGGTCAAGCGCCAAGTGCGGCGAATCGCCTCCGAGCAACGTGGCCGAGGCGAGCAACAGAGCAGGGCTGCGGAGAGGATGCGCAGGGAGATGAAGATGGCCACATCTCTCTTCCTGGTTCTTTTTCTCTTCACCGTCTGCTGGATCCCGCTTCACGTAATCAACTGCTTCCTGCTGCTGTGTCCCCACTGCCCTGTGCCGCTGGAGCTCCTGCTCGCCGCCATCATCCTGTCGCACGCAAACTCCGCGGTCAACCCGTTCCTGTATGCATACACCATGAAAGCTTTCCGTGACGCATTTAAGGAAATCTTTTTGTGCTGCAGGACGACTGGAGACGGAGAGGCGTCAAATGAGAACAACACCAACGAAGAAACAAGAACAGGACCCGACAGAGCCGGGGATCCCCGAGCAGTTCGGTCATGAACAAATCAATATCATCTTTGCCGTCTCACCCTTCAGACTTTACAGCAGGGAGCCTCTTCTTCAGCTCCTCCTTGTCTTCCGCCCGCAGTGCGTTGAATCCTTTGAGCTGAGCAGCGCTGTAGTCCGGTTTGAACACCAGTTCCTCCCTGCGACTCACGAAACACGCCGTGTGGTACCAGCGGTCGATCAACCCCAGCTGGGGTTTCTCTGGGTCCACCGTTTTTTTGGACACACGAATTTGATCCTAAAGGAGGGAGGGGTGGGAGTGTCACAGATCGGAGGGATGTTTAGTTACTGTTACAAATTGAAGTTGGAGTTTTCCTGCACTGGTGGCTGCAGACCTTTTCTATTTTCTGCTCACAGCCTTTGCATGTGCTGCGGTTGGACTTGGCGTATTCCACTGCGAAGTCATTCAGTGTCTTTTCTCCTTTAGCTGCGCTCTTCTGGTCGCCTTTTCCTGCAAGATGGAGAACCGACATTCATACTTAAATCAAACAATTGAACTCAATCAAGGAATGATATGAAAATAATAAATGTGTGTACATTTTTGGTTAGAGATGCACAAAATATTAGAAAACATGTTTCATATGAAAATACCATATCATTTCAAAACTTTTATTCTGGGAGAAACTAATTTTCTCACAGGGCATCTCAACAAATATCTATTTGGTGCTCTGATTTCTGCTGGCAAGAAAACCATCACACGTCACTGGCTGCATCCTGACTCTCCCACAATGGAGGAATGGACTGATATTGTTAATGAAATATATAAAATGGAAAGGATTACTTTCTCACTTCGGCTACAAATGGATAAATTCACACGGTCATGGTCAAAATGGGTCTCCTATATACAAAAGTCACAATTATCTAGAAACTAAATTACTTGTCTCCACTCACTTACTTTCTCGGTCATTTCTCTGTTGGTTTGAAAGACTGCCAGGTTTCATGCGTTTTATACGTACATCATTTTATGTGTGTATATCCAAACCCTTATAATATTGTAGTTTGGTCTCCCTGCAACTGAATTCAGTCGCTGTTACAAGCCCATACATCTTGTTTTGATTCATCATTGTTCCCCCTTTTTTTTTGTGTGTGTGTGTGTGTGTTTGTCTTTAGTTAGTTCTGTTTGTTCGTTTTACCTTAAAAAATATAAATATACGCAGGTTTTGTTTCTTTCAACATTACGCAACTATAGGGCAACAGCTATGTTTTGACATGCTGATGTTTTTCTTTCTCCCTGACAATAATTGTAAACCAATTGTACACCAGCTGTGTAATGTAAAATGTGAGGATAATAATAGTAAAGGAATGTGGAAAATAGAAAACTCATTAGGACAACACAATAAGAGTAAACTATCAAACTTGACAATGCAATGTTGTGGTGTGTCCTCTACTTACTATCATGGTCTTTATTGACAGGTTTAGATTGCTTTGCTTAAGTTTATTTGCTTACAATAATGAAGGAACCTGTAGCTTGACATGAAGTTAATTAACGTGTTGTTTACATGAGCAGACGGTCAAACCAATTAAAATGTGCATGCACCTCCTCCTGAAGCTCCGCCGCCTTCGATGGCCTTTTTGACTTTTTCCTGGTCTTCCCAGCGGAGATCAGAGAAGCCGGCGATGTCAGCGGAGGATTGAGCTGCCGCTCGCTGCCAGAAGCAGGAGAAGTGGTGCCAGTGCGGGACTTTCCCATCGAACATGGGAGACTGGAGCAAAAACAACACACCAAGTGTATATTAATGTTAATAACGAGGCATTAAAACTGACGTCAAAGAGGAAGTGGCAGTGGCAGTGGCAGCAGCGTAAAAGTCTTTAAATACAAACTTATTCTGATGTGACAAGGAGATAATGTTTATTTTCATGAAATTGATTCTAAATAACACAATTATTAGTATTATTTTTGCATTTCTGCCAGTACATTACCCTTGGCTTATACCTAATTTATACAGCTGAACAACAAGTTGATCGAGTGCTTTGTGTACAGAAAGGTTTCCAGTTCTGGCATAATCTTTTCTTTACATCATATCATGTGTAAAATATTCTGTCTCTCCACCTCTTTGCAGGGTTGTGTCTTCAAATGAGACATGCTTTTGTCGTAACGTTATCTAATCCAGATTAAGCATTTACTTTGAAAAAAAAAAAAAGACAGATGTTAAAAAAAAACACTTATTAGACTACAATTAGATTTTCAAGGACTGTTTTATAATGTTTTTATTGCAAAATTACTCTCTCAGAGCATTTTCGTCAGCATGTTCTTGCAGTGGTCGTTTTAATTTGCCTAATCTTAAAGGCCCAATGTATTTTTCTGCATAATGATGAAAGATTTTTCATCCATCCACCATCTATACCTGCGTATTTGTATTTAAGGATGCAGAGATCCACTGGGGCGAATCGATCCTTTTCACTCCAGTGTGTCCTGGGTCTTGTTTTATGCGTGTGAATGATACGAGGAGCTATGTTGTCCAGGCCAATTTCCCCTGCTAGAGTCTCCCAAAACAAAGTGGTCCTGGAGGACTTTACCCACGATGCCCAGCCGGGCCCAACCAGAACAAACCACACCTTCCAGTGGGCTCACCCCCTGCAGCAGCGGCTGTACCAGAAAGGTGCAAATTTGCACTTTGAGTCGCCACCAAAGTTGTATCTGTGCTGACCCTTGTTTTTCTTTTACAATCAATAAAATCTGTTTTACTGTAAATATTGAATATGCTAAATTCAGATTATATTTACACTCCACATACACTGATTTTTAAAATGTCCTTGAAGTTCTTAAAATTCTGCGGTTACATCTTGCATTGTGTTGAATAGCAATATTTACCGTGTTTGATTTTGAAGTACACTGGAGGCATTCAGATTAGATTGCCTGAGTTGAAAATAAATTAATTTCACATGAATTGTAAATGACTGCATAACTTGTACTGACATCGGTTCTAACAATATGACCAAATCCTGCAGAAAGAGGAAACCTGTATCAACCCACAAAGCCTCTTTTACTGAAATAATGACATTATTTGACATCAACAGGATGTGTAACACCAGATGTCGGATGAAAACTTTGACAAGCATCATTTATAAACTGGTCATAATCACTTAAGTGATAATACTGTTGGAGGGAATGACTCAGTGGGACTTGCATTTGCAGTGAATAGTCCAGTGATTTCTTGCCTGGAGCTGCTCCACAGGCCATGAGTAAGAAGGTTCACTTTGTACAGCCTGATAAGCAGATTTCGAGCTCTTAGGTAATTATTCCTCCATGTGGTGCAGCAGTCTGTCCTGCGATGCAGTGATGGAGCTGCTGCTGAGATCATGTCTCCTGAAGCTGATGCTTCATCTGATACATCCAGTTATTTTGCAGACTTTAAGAACCTATTTATTTGCATATATTTATTACACGCTACCAGACACAATCCCGTTCATAAGCAGCAGGATGCACGACTGAGACGAGTCTGCAAGAGAAAGGCTCTTTGTGCACAATGTCAGCCATTTAAATGCTAACCAGGGCCTAATGCTCCGTTCCATTTACCTCGGAAGTCGGAACTGGGAACTGGGAATGACGTCACAGCCGAGTTATCAGCGTTCCAGTTACAAAGTAGGAAAACAAGATTGTATTTCGCATATACCACATGAAAAATGTAAATTACACTATAGCAGCATATATATGCCGAACAATACTTGTATACGACTGATTTAGTGTGACCAAAACTAGAAAGTAGTGCTACGAATTTTTACAGAGCTCTCTTCTACTGTTTACAACCGGGGCAGCCATCTTGGAATGTGAACTCGGGGGTGGTGAAGACTCTCCCACTTTCCCAGTGGGAAATCCCACTTCGAGGGGCGTTCCAGTTGAAAATTCCGACTGGGAACTGGGAAATCCCCACTTCCGAGGACAAATGGAACGCGGCATAACTTAGGACAAGTGAAGGCGTTTTTAGCCGACACGCTCCCATCCTGGAGCCACAATCTCGTTTCCCTTCAAAGCACAACAAGACACACGATTTCTAACCCCATTTGTAGGCTGGTTTGGAGGGTTTGGTGTGTGCAGGAGCTGCAGCTGCAGCCGCGCCGCCTCACCTGCACCATGATGGCCATCCGGAGAGAATCTTTGGGGATGTTGTCTTTGCATTTCTTGCAAGAAGCGCGGCCACTTTTGGCGTATTCCGCCTTGTACAGCTTGTCCTCCTGCGACTCTGCCATAGTTGTTTTGTATTAGAAGCAAACAAAAGGAAACGACTGCGGGGGGAAACTTTTATTCCCGGTGACGAGCAGCCACAACAATCACAGAGAAGCCAGGGAAGCCCGCGTGCTGCACGGAACCGCAGACAGGTTGTTGGGGGAGAGAGGTCTCACTCCGACGCTGTTTCCGAGAACCGAGAAATCCGGGTTGAGTCCAAGGGCCAACTTTATAAATTCCTACAATTGACAAATCAGTGTCTCTTACAGAGGTGTCAAAAGTATTCACATTCATTACTCAGGTAGAAGTATAGATACTAGAGTTTAAAAATACTCCTGTAGAAGTTGAAGTATCAACTCAAGTTTTTTTACTCAAGTAAAAGTATAAAAGTACTGGTTTCAAAACTACTTAAAGTATGAAAGTAAAAGTAATGTAAGGGGAAAAAAAGCCATTAAGGACAAAAGCCATTGAAAATGAATGCATCTTAGTATAATGCAAATATATTAAAGAACCATATATGTGTACTATTGAGCATTAACATGTGTTTCAGAGAACAGGAGATATGATGACTAGTTGCCTATAAGTATTGTAATGGTGCAAAAAGTCAAACTTCAGAGGCATGTTATCATTTATCCTAACCTTTATTGGAATGTACATCCAAGTTTAGTTGCAGGAATCTGAGGGCAACGGATGTAAGAACAAAACTGGACAAGAACATCTGTGCCACAACCACAACCAAGTTCACTCTATCCGGATGGCGCAATTTAACTGGATAGTTTTTTTTTAAAGGCCGAAATGAAATAGAGTAACGAGGCTGTTTTTGAAATATAAGGAGTAAAAAGTACAGATAATTGCATGAAAATGTAAGGGGTAAAAGTAAAAAGTCGTCTGAAAAATAATTACTCCAGTGAAGTATAGATAACCAAAATTTCTACTTAAGTAAGGTAACGAAGTATTTGTACTTCGTTACTTGACACTTCTGGTCTCTTATTGGTTAATGTCATTCTTCTACTGGCTAAATTTCATATTATGGAAGAGTATTAGGGCCACGCAGGAAAAAAATTAAAATAATAATTTAGATGAGGAAGATTTTTTTTTCATTATGCACTTTGAGAAAAAAGTCGAAATGTCGAGATTAATGTTGAAGTACAATTTCGAGAATAAAGTCGAAATGTCGAGAAAAAAGTCGAAATGTAGAGAAATGTATTTCAACTTTATTCTCGAAATGCCGACTTTATTCACGAAATTTCGACTTTATTTTTGAAATTGTATTTCAACATTAAAGCAGCACAATGTAACTTCCCCATGAGCACCAGCGTGTACTGCCGGAAAGATCCTGTCTCCGTCGCGTGCATTTGTTTTGATAGTAAATGAAGACGGGACGGACTTTCAAAACTACTTTTCTGTTTCACCAAGTGAACAGATGGAACGCAAAAAAAAGATGTTAAACTGCTGGAAAGGAACTGGAATTTACCGGGATACCTTAAACAAGGAAGCCAGGGAGCGGTATATGGAGAAAATAATGATTATAAACGGTTTGGGTCCATATGAAATCCCTTCTAAAGAGTGGAGCTCCACTCTTTAGTAGGGACTTACTGCCGCAGTTCTGCACAACCCACGTCTTAGGCTACCTTGTTTAGGAGTGTTTGGCAGCTGCTTTGGTAAATGTTTGACTCGCCATGTGTTTCAATACATTTGTATAATAGTACAACATACAGTACATGTTTTGTATTACTCTTACTTTTTTCTTTTTTGACCGCTATATTATGCTGAAGAGGCTCCGAGGCGTGAGCAATGTTTTTGTTTTCCTCGTGAGATTATTTTTTCCCTCTGCAGCTACAAATAAAGTTAATATTTTTTCCTCAACAAACTAGTTTTATCTGAAGATTGGGGTTAATCGCACCGCAGAGAGCTGGCCAGGAAGTGCGTTTAGCTGGAGAAGTGGGGAATAAAACCCGTGTGAATGATCTGACCCCGGTCTGTGTGAGTGTTTGTTTGTGATTTACTGAGGAAGGTTATGTTTGGTCATCTTACAGCCCCGATCCAAGCGAGCCGACAACTCTTTCACTCTTTTACTCTGTTATCTTAGATACTCGGCCTCCGTGGTTCTGCCTCCAGGCAGGAAAGTGGTGAAAAGTTAAACCATTAGAGATCTTTTCCCCACATTATGTTATGTGTGGAGCTGCTGCAGCTACAACAAAGCAACAGGTTACCATGGTTTACAGAATAACGGAAAGTAACGCCTCCTCCGATAAAACTTTTATTTTCTTCGTTTTTTTCGCTGCTTCGGCCATGATACCAGCTTCTGCTGAGCTCTCGCTCCAAGCCCCGCCCAGCTTTCGTCTCGACTACGAATCGGGAAGGAGGGGGAAGTGATGTATGCCGTAAGCAGTCAAAATCGTAAAAATGTGTAGTTTTTTAGTGTGGAAGGGTTCCTACCATGCTCCTCCAAGTTACATAGTGCCAGTGAAGGTGATACATACCCCTCCGACCATGACAGAGGTGTCATTAAACCTGTTGGAAGTTGATGTACTATCACAATGACTCTGGAAATATTATATTAAGGTGGAAAAGTTACATAGTGCTGCTTTAATCTCGACATTTGGACTTTTTTCTCGACATTTTGACTTTTTTCTCTAAGTCCACAATAAAAAAAAAAATCTTCCCTTCTCAAATATTTTTTCTTCTGCATGGCCCTGAAACAAAATCATTTTTAGACAACCGAGTGAACCATCTTTCATAACAGAGGATCAGTGGACCGGCCTGGTATACGTCACAAAATACCCGCGCGAGCAGCAGCCAGAACTAGTAGAGCGAAGAGAAATCAACCTCGCCGTCCCACAGGACAAGCATATGTACACACACACACACACACACACACACACACACACACACACACACACACACACACACACACACACACACACACACACACACACACACACACACACACACACACACACACACACACAGACTGATATGGCAAAGTATGAATTTTTATTTTCCCCATTATGCAAGTTAATTTGCACAATTTAACTTTTAACAAGCGCATCACATTTATAAATCCATTCCAATAATCATTTAATGAATGTCCTTAAAAACCACAGACTATATATGTAATTTTTTTTAAATATAAGCATCTACTATTAAATGTTTCTGTAAAAAAATATAAAATGAACACAGCACATTTAAAAATGAACATCCAATTTTGCTAACAGTCTTACAGAAATTGTATATATATATATCACATACTGTAAAATGTTACTTGATCATCAAAGGGCTGCTTCGTATGTTGTGCCATAAACATTGGAGGTGCAAACTTTGGGTTATTGTTCTTTAGACTTTCACCTTTTACACATTTGAACAATCGATGAATGTGACTGCAGAAGGTCCCACTGAGGATTTCATTGCCTTAATGTGAAGTTAAAGTTTGCATATGACAATGGTAATCTGCATCAAGCCTCTAATATGTACTATGATTACATAGGGGAAAAATTCAACAGTCCTTATTCCTTTTGTTTTAAAGAGTGACAATGAGCTCTTATGACAGAAATCTCAAAATAAGCTTAAGAAGCATTTAACAGTACAAAACCAGACAACAACCAGTTTATATACAGTACATATACATATATGCAGCAATGCTGTAATTGTAAACTCCACTAAAAAAGAATAAACTAGTTAAAAAAAAAAAGAGACTAATCAGTGGTATATGTAGGCCAGTCTATCTGGTCAGGTAGAGGTAATCTGTATTTGGCTCAGAAGTCTGACTTTTTGCTGTATTATCATCCCAGCAAATGAAAAGACATGTTGGCTTTTTATAACTGTACAAAATGGCATTACGAAAACAAAAGAAAACAGAGCTCTCAAGATGTTTGTGTCAAGTTAAAGTAGGCCAGTCCAACATGCAGTAATGTTCAGTACTACCGCTGAACCCCATGACATAAGGAATCCAGTGGACAGTTTTAAGTAAGCTGTCCAATATTTTTAAGTTTGAAAGGGGAAATAAAAGACATGAAAGCAGCATGGAAGAAGCTGGAACATGTGCTCAGGTGTAATCTGCCCCAGCCTGTAAACCTGTGGGAACTGTTTGTGCAGCCCTCAGCAGTCCAGTTTACAGGGAATCAACCCAAAGTTCCCATTGTTCTCTCTCATCTTCTCTTTGTGTCTGGCCTGGACAAGACCAAACACGACTCCTGCCAGGGTCATGCGTCCCCCGGCTCGCCCTCCTGGGCGTCTCTCTGTTCCGACGATGTCCCGCTTACTGCGCTTGGTGCTGATGTAGTATGTGCGGACTTTCCCTTGGTACTCGCTCACCTACGGTGCAAAAAGTAGAAGAGTGGTTATAAAGTGCCATGGTCCTTTTTCACTGACCCTCAATGTTTTAATTAAGCTGCCTTCATGCATAAAATATTTGATCCCATACTGATTAGGAAGGATCATTTATCAAAAGGTGGTATTTTAAGCAACTTAATGGAATTTGCCCGTTACCTTACCGGGGAAACTTTTGTATGGCATGAACAGTATTTATCAGCGCACCGCTGACTCTGGCTGCACAGATCATATAGTGTAACTCCATCCAAATGCAGAGCAACACAACTGATAACGGCTTCATCTTTACAGGCACTTTTAGTGGAAACAGTAAGAGAGACGTGTGTATTTGTGCACAGTCCTTTTCATTCTGCTATTAAATTGAAGATTGCTTGACATCACTTCTTTGGAGCAGAAAATAACAAAATGGTTCTGTTAAAGTGAGCATTTCATTTTATTTTGTACCACATCCACTGTTACTATACATTTGCCCTGATAGATGCCACCAGTGAAACTGCATGTGACATGATCCTGTTTCATTTTAGGTGGGATTTAATTATTTCTCAAAGTTAATTATTTCTCAAAGTTTCTCAACAGGTTAAAAACAATAAATTAGCTGGAAGGTGACTTACAGAGCAACACCATAGTCAGCAAATTCAAAAAGAAAGCCATCTGGGCATGTGCCAATGTCCGTTGTAATTGCTCTACCTGCCCAGCAAGCTGATGAATGATTTTACCTTGAAATGAATAAGGAATAAAACTATTGATTGTTTTCATGTATTCTTGCTGACAGACAAACAAACCAATGTCAGAGATCAAATACATCAATCTTGGATTTTGCCCTAAAGAAGGGAAAAAGTCATATTTAATCCAGTGTTAAACAATAATTATATGCTATAAAGCAAAATCTCTGGTCTGAAAGATGTTCCTATCTGCCCTTTTCACTTAATATCTTCTCAAATCCCACGTCATTGTGGAAGGTTGGAACTTTGTAGCTTTACATCTACCAGTGAATTAGTCCCCACTCACCCCTTTGATAAATATTTCTCCCCGTAGCTCCAGGACGAAGCCCCAGTCGGCCAGGATCTTGCGGGTGGCCTCATGCACCTGGATGCGTCCGCTCACACCTGTGCTTTCCATGCGACTCGCCAGATTCACCGTTGATCCCCAGATGTCATACTGTGGTTTCATGGCCCCGATCACCCCCGCGACCACTGGCCCGTGGGCTATGCCTGACAGAGTGCAACACCAGAGACTACATTTAAATATTTGATTGCAGGTCTATGACCATACAAAATACTGCAATACTAACACCAACTGGCTTGCTTACCAACACGCAGCTCAAAGTTTTGGGCAGAGTGCCTGTTAATCTCTTTCAATGTCTCCTGCATCGCCAACGCAAACAACACCAGCTCACTCAGGTGATTCCACTCATCCATGGATGCCTGACAGAGCCAAGGGTCAGTTTAGAGGTTGATACGGCCAGATGACATTTACAGGTGTGCCAGAAATGGATGAGAACAAAGACAGCACAAAACTATATACAATACTGTTAAAAAAGTTTGCATTATTTCTAAAACGTCATGGAAACAGGATGAAACAGGAAGACCTCTCACCCGTTTACTTGGAGCTAAACCAGACGCCGCCATGTAGCAGCTCCCGATTGTCTTGATCTTCTCCACACAGTGGAAGTATGACTCCTCCAACAACTTTTTGGAAGACAAAGATATTTAAAAAAAAGTTATACATGACAGAGTGACACTGAGTGAGCGCCACGTCTCTGTCTGATCTATTTCTTACCTCATCAAAGCCCGCTATGATCTCATTCAGCAGTCGGAGACAATCCACCCCTTCATGTTTAATCTCTTTCTGCTCGAAGTATTCGTTGAAGCCGGCGACGGAGGCAAACATCACGCCCACTTCATCATAAGACTGGGAGTAGAGCTCCTGCAAGGGAGACACATGTCACACATGTCAATTATGAAGACAGGTTTCTTAAAAACCTTGTTACATGAGTCACAAATGACTGATTTATTCAGTGCTGCGTTCACTTGGGAAAGTAAAACAAAAAAAAGTCGGCTATTGCCGAGGTCCAGTATTTCCAAAGCAGCGTCAGCCCTCTGGGTCTGATTTGCAGAAGTCAAAAGTTTCGGTACCTGATCATTTTTGTTTCGCTCCAGAAAATGTTTTGCTACATGCACCGGCAGGATGTTGTGCAGGAGACACTCGTTATGTTCACGTAACTCCCTCATGTCCTCCACCTCCTGCTGGGCCTGCAGACGCCACAGGAAGTCCAGTCTGGCAGTAGCTTCCCACTGCAAAGCCAGACGTACAAATCCAGCATCACCTGCCAGCGTCACACACTCTGCTCTAAATCTAAAATAAAGCCCAAGAAAACCTCACTGTTTAGTACCTGCCGTCCGTTGTAGAAAACAGCAACTATAAACATGCCCATAAGAAGGATAGAAATTCCTTTTCTCCTCATATAGTGAGACCTGTAACAAATGAAATGCACTGAGCTGATTTACAGATTCAGAGTTAGATCCAGTACTGACAGTTGTAATCTCTCAACCAAATGACAAACACAGTCAAAAAATCTGTAGCCATTTATACTAATCATGTGAATAATATACTGTAAGTCTAGACCTATGTTGCATGTCCTGGCGTGTGAGTGTGGCAAAGGCCAGGTGGATGAAATAAGAGTACACCGTCACCACCAGCAGCAACACCGCCAGCTTCAGCAGGGAGTTCAGTCGCAGGAAGACAGCGCATGTCACCATGGTGACCACGGCACTCAACACGAAGATCTGAAGGGACAGAGACAGGACTGAGAAGTGAAAGCACACCTGATAGGCTTTTTTTTTTTTTTCTTTAATTCACTTAACACCACGTTGGACCTCCTCTAAACTAGTCTTGTTCCTCACCTCAGGGTAAATGCAGACAGTGAATGCACGTGAGCTGGTTTTCATTTTGTCCACATTGTCAGCCTCTTCGGTTGTTGTCAGGACGCACCACATCTGCACACCGCGCATAAAACACAAATGCATACTACTCTTGACTGGAAAAGGTAAATAACAGTGAAACTGATGAATATCTTTTCATCAGATGCATTGAAGATTTAAGGCATTATATTTATGTATATCCATAAAAGATATTTGTATGTGTCAGCCAGTGTGTTAAGACATTTAAACTGTTATGTGTCAAGTTTCTCAATTCTGTAAATGATATATTTGAACCATCTTTAGCATAAAATATGATAACAAACAAAGTTTAGCCTTATTTCAACTGAATGACAAACGGCATTGACTAATCTCTGCCACAAGGTGGCAGCAAAAACGAGCTGCTGTTGTTTAGTGTTATGTTTCAAAGATACCGGTATGCAATGACATAAGTAATAAATCTGTAATCATGAATGTAAACGTTGAAACAAGTAAAATATTCACACTTTTTTTATTTACTAAAAACCCAAGAGGAAATTAATGAGTTCAGTAGCAATAAAGGTATATTATTCTCACCAGGTGGTTCACAGGCTAGTGTTTGCTGTTAAGTGTTTCTGTATTGTTTGAAAGCTCAAAGTGGCAGAATTGTCCCCCCAAAAATCATCAAAGTAAGAAGTGATAGAAAGCCAAAACATTTAAGTTGCATGCCTGGCAATTATATGTATTTATTACAAAAGATTCCAGTTGCTGACATGATCTTTCATTTTGGATAAAAAAAGATTCTAAATTTGATGTCATTTAACAGTGCAATGCAGTCCAACTTCCCCTTTCCTGCATTTCTGAATTTCAGGGATGACTATGCAAATAACTGCATCTTTCTAGACCGATGCTGACGTACCTTACAAGTGTCAGTGACATGAGGAATGAAAACGACTGGTTGCAAAATCACATACGTATGTTTTAGCAAAGAAAAGGATTTGACTTTTTATCAAGCGTTCAAGTGTTGTTCACGTTCTCACCATGTCAGTGGAGGCCAAGCCAAAGTTAATGACAATAGCTGTGAGGGTGAGGATGTTGCGGGCGCTGTTGTTTTCATGGATCCAGCAGGCAAAGTGCTGCAGCACTGCCGGAGTCCACCTGAACTCTTCTGCAAGAGCAACCAGCAGCAGCAGCATATATGCCAGTAGAAAGACTGAAAACTGGAGGATTGCGGGGAATTGTCTGCAAATAAACAGGAAGGGAGGATAAGAAGAGGAAGCAATGGCAGAGACAGAAAAGTGTCAATATTTGAACTGCTCTGAGAACAAGTGGGACTTGAATGAATGGCTTGATTACATGAGTAGAAGGACTGGAACTATGGAGGACCATAAACCCAGACTGAAGGAAACATCAAACAACTACAAAACATGCAGAGACTATTCATGGTTGCTAGGGTTTTTGCATCAATTTTGAGCATTTTATGTCTCATTTTGTTGTTTATGTGTTATTTTAATAACTTTGTGTCCTATGTTGTTCATTTTGAGTGTAGGATGTTTTCCATCTTACTTTGTCTGTTTTGCGATATTTTTTATTTATTTATTTTTTTGCCATGTTGGCTAAAATGTTGGTTAAATGTTATGATATTGTAGCTGCTACTGTGTTCTAGCTTTGTTTCTCATCATTCTTGTCTGGTAATTATGATTACTTGACCCTATAATTCCACATGCATTATATTTGATGTAATCCCCATAATCCAAACAAAAAGTTTTATACAACAAACAAAATAAAGAAAAATAAAACCAATAGATAAAAAAGTACATGAAATGACCCAGTGTAACTCATAATAATACAAAAAATATTATTTAGAAACACTGACAAAATTGGGAATGTCTTTAACGTCAATAAATATTAAACACTTCAAATACTAAAAATTTGAATTGTTTTGTGTATTATTTTATATTGCAGGCATTAAAGGTTAATACGTCTTTTTGGGATTTTTTTTAATGTGCGTCTGTCTCTTTATATTTGCTTCGGATCGTATGTGGTTTCTTTTACATATTTGTGGTTATACGGCGATACATTATTCATCTGCTTTTTGCTTTTTGGCTCCACCAAGATATTTTTAGGTGTCTTCAATTTGTGCTTTCACATTTAAGGCTCTTTGAGGGAAAATAAAGGATTTCTATGTGCTTGATACGACAAGCAGATGCCACACAAAAAAGAATCATACTCTAAATATAGTGTAATATTAAAATAACAGTGTAGGAATTGTTGTGTATTTCTCTGACATAAGAGCTGATAATTTCAGCAAATGATTAAAGAGGTACTATTTATAGAAAATGAACACGTTTTAATTAAAACAGAGTTAAAGTTCAAATATAAGAAATTATTAGACAAATCAAATGAGGTGTGAGTGTTTCCGTGTCCCACCTGGGAGCAGGCATGATGGCCTGAGCAGCCATGAGGAAGAGGAGCACAATGAAGGAGCACACCATGTTGGAGTTGAACATTTCATCTCTAATCTGGGAGAACTGCACAGAAACGAAGAGCAGTTCAGGTAACTTGTACGTGGATATGCAAACTGTTGCTTGCATAGATTCTTTCCCGCCCTCCAACTACACTTCCGTACCTTATCCTCGATGTGTGAATCCTTGAATACCAGGGACAGTGGAGTGATGTGCTCGTTGTGCATACGCTCGCTGCTCCGAACCTCTATTGCATGTTTGATGCGCTTGTTAATCTCTCTGGAGGTCGACTGCCATATGCTGGGCAGTGAGCCGTTAGTGAAGGAGGCCAGTATCTGCAATCAAAATAAATAAACGATTAAACAGGTCAGTGCAGGTAAGTGACTTAAGGCTGACACACAGTACGCTTCAGCATTAAAACTATTAATCTGGCCTGTTCGTCATTTTGGATCCTTTCACTCACGCTATTCATGTCAATAACGTGCCCAAAAGGGATCTCTGGGTCCCAGGTTCGAACAGTTTTGGGGATTTTGACAGGCTCAGCGTTGCCATCTTGATTTCCTTCCTCTGGAGGGCAAATGAGGAAGGTGTCGATGTTGTGTTTTCGGAGAAACTCATTCCTCTCACGGCCATGGCCGTCTTCTGTTTTATAGGTGCCTTCTAGGCAATCCAGAGTTGCCCTGGAGATGTGGACGCGTCTGGATGGGGGGGGTGGAGGGTATACAAATAAAAGTTAACTTTCCTTTTACCTATGAAAGGATCAAAGTTTTAAAGTAAATAAGCATAAATCTGGATCTTTTGATCCTTTGTAGTAGAAAAATATTTCCATTTCATTCATGCATTCAGTGAAAAACAAAATACACGCACAAAAAAACATTATACATCATTATATGGGTATTATCCAGAGTTAGAAGTCCTCTTGTCTGCAAATATGTGTGGTGATGCTTAAATATCACACATCAATTGTTTCCTTGCTCTTTCAGACACTCACCCTGGGATGCCCCCAGCTTCCAGCATGTTGGCGATTCCCACATCCCAGGACCAGACATCGAACTGCCATTTCTGCAGGCCCAGCACGCCACACAGGACAGAACCAGAGTGGATACCGATCCTCATGTTCACATCAAACTTCAGCTGCTTCCGGACGAGTCTGGAGTTGGTAAAGTGACTCTGTTAGACTTATACCATCACTGTCTGACTAAATTATAATGATGCACATGAATATGTGATACTGTAGATGTTCTAAACACTCATCAATATTTCTACTTTTCTGTTAAGCAGAGAAAAGATTTAAGCTGTTTTCTCGTTATATGCTACGTTTACACTAACTGTATAGTGCTGATCATAGCCAGGCCCATCTCAACGCAGTAACGGGCATGGCCAGGCTGTGGCTCAGGGACCCCTGAAACACAGTAGTAACAATCTCCCAGTATTTTTATACGCAAGCAGTGATGCTCCTGCAATGAGAGATAAAAGAGGGACTCGTCAGAGTGAAAGTCTGCTAAGACAGTCTGTCACACATTATGAAAACAAAAAAGGCTGTCTCGCCTCTGCCAGTCGATCAAAGCGTCCAAAAAGCTCATTGAGGGTTCGAACCAAATCTTGGGCCGACAGGTTCATAGATAACTGAGTGAAGCCTTTGATATCTGCAAAAAGAATGCTACAGAGAGAGAGAGAGGAGAGAAAGAAATGGAGAGAAGACAAAACACTATTTATCTGTGAACACAAAGGGATGAGGCTTCCCAATGGCTTTTTGAAAAATACAACATCACTGAGAAACTCATGTATTCTCTTTGAGCATCTCAAAAAAAAAGAAAAAAGAAAATTGATGTTACATTTGCCTTAAGACGTGATTCAGTTCAATACAATTCACCCTGCAATCTGCCCTTCAGTCCATCTATACATGCATCCATCTACCTAAGTGTTTTATCCTCCTCAGGGTTTCAGAGAAGATGGGCAGATGCTGGAATCTATCCCAGCTGTCGTCACGTGAGAGCCCACCCGCGTCAAGCTGCCTGTCCATCCTTAAGATGGCCAATTTAATATTTTTCAGTTCAATTAATAACAAGTTAATTCATATATCTTCAGTTACTATAAAATAACTTAAACAGTAAAACTAACAGCTTGGATTGTTGCATGCATGGGACAGGCGATGACGGAGACTCACAAGACCCACTCTATTTTTGGAAACTCTTGGAACCCTGAGGAAGCTTGGAGCTTGACAGTAGAGTGTTTGAAGTAACAAATGCATGGACTACAATGCTCTGCATCACTCTGAGAGACCTTACATATTTGGGAATATACAGGTGTACTTGCATTTCCTCTACCCTGTTCTCCATTTCTCTGACTTCAAACCTGGCTTGTATAAGTCTATCCAGATAAACTCTAAACCACCCTTGGTTCCACTCTTGCCCAGTCTTTTTACTCGCTCAGGAACCCTGCACACCTCACATAACTCTGCCCAGTGTTCATTCAGTAAATTCAATCATAACCTTCGGTATGTTTGTTATTTCGGTACTTGGATGCATCACTTCACCTTTAACATATTATTAAATGTAAATATCAACTTGATATTTGAACATTTTGAAGAGTTTGTGAGGATTTCCAGTCCCAGCACCACACACAAATACAAGCCTTGCAGTTATATACGTGTGTGTGTGTGTGTGTGTGCGTGTGTGTGTTTGTGTGTGTGTGTGTGTGTGTGTGTATGTGTGTGTGTGTCTGTGTACCTAACGTCTCTGTACTGGTGGATATAGATCTTGTGAAACTCCTGAGGGTTGAGTTCATCTTCCATTGAGCTCATGTCAGCAATCATTTCCAAGGCAACAAAGCGAGGCAGGATTGACAGGACCAGGCGCTCCTGTCAGCAAACATGATGTGACAGTCAAATAATCGATGAATGCTTTGTTTAGGGATAATGTGAACTTCTACAGAGAATTACGCTACAACACGTTAATCGTCCAGCTCAAAACTCAAGGAAAGTGCCAGCCCTCAGCGTACCTGTCTCTGGTTCTCTTGCTCTAGTTTGAGGCGACCCTCGATGCAGCGCCGCGTCTCTAGGAAAACCTGTCTCTGGGCATGGTCTGTCAGGTAGTGGATGAATAACCCAGCAGTGTTCATACCCAGATACAGCAGGCCTTTGGCAAGCACCTGCAATGAAGGAGAGTACGACTGATATTCATCTGCTTTACTTTACCCTGGAAAACAGAGCATCTGTGCAAGTAAGTCAGAGGGAAACCTCTTATATGGGAGTCCACAAGGAAATGTAAGGTTATAGTCCTGTACAATATAAATCCCATATGATAATCTAAATATGTGTACCCACAAATTGTTTCTGAATTAACATAAAAGACTGCCATCTTGCTCTGGACTGAACAAAATAAGAAAAGTCAGAGTGACCGGACAAAGCTATTTAAGCTTCCTCTTGAGCACTGTGCAACTCTGAGGAATGTTGTCTAGAATGCCTATTTCTACCGACAAGGTAGTCTTGTTTAGCCTTTTATCATTTGTGGCTCATTAATAGTGGCAGGAGCAATCAATTGTGAGGCTGTTACTGTCTCTCTGTGCCTGAAGACTCATCTCTCTATGAACACCTTCTTTCTTAACAATTTCAACTCTTGTACATCCCTAACTTGCACTCACTCTGCACGCCTGGCTGTACCTATTTGTGCATTGTGTTTTAAATCAATATGGCACCTAATGCTCACATCATGGTTTATTACTGTTCTGAACTATTGTTAAAATGCAATGTAGAATAAATGCAAATGGCTACAGAAATCCACATACAATAATACAAAATAATCATGTGGTCATCTGCAAAATAAACAAATTAATGATCCTGTACTAAATGTTCTGGGTCTCTGGAAAGTGTCTAAAGACAACATCTGTTGTATTAGACGCTATACAAATAAAATTGAATTGAATTGAATTAAATTCACATTGGAAAAAAAAAGAAAACCAAAAAAACATTTTTTTATGAAGATTTGAAAAACTATCCAGACAGTTTTTTTGACCGACAGCTGCCATAGCCAGTGACTACCTGTCCTCACTTTGACGATTTAGTGCTCTGCACTATCCTGACTTGACTTCTGGGTTGTGAATAACAGGGCATAATATTTTTTTATTTTAAAGATAATATGGCTTTTTATGGCCGAGGCTAACGAGGGGACACCAGCTTGACTGTCTCTAGTTCACTAGCTTCTGCATCTTGCAGCAGCTGCAGTAGAGAAATTTTTGGCTTGAATCCTTGCAGGATCCTACCATATTGAGTAACTGGGCCACGACGTCCAAACTGAGGGCAGCAAGAGATAATACGAGGACAAGCAGGGGATTGTTGAGGCCAGCCAGAACCGAAGGTGATTATCAATGCCCAAGGGCCGAGAGTTTATCATCAGTTCAACACCAAATGTATTGTGAATCAAAACACAAAATCTCAGATTCAAATTGCAGTTGCAATTTTGAAACATTTCAAAACAGTGCCATATCAATCTGCAGCGGAGGGAGGTGGGGCATTGCCGAGATCTAGTAGCTTATAGGCTACTGAATGACTCAGAGCGCCAAAAACTTGCCTGTCACAGTCATGGAAAGTTAAGTTGTTATTGTCCATCCCTTCTTTATCATATATGATCAAATTATTAATGTCATTGATAGGTTAATGTTATTAGTGACATTAAAAACTTGCTTCCATCAATCTTGATGGACAGTGGAACAAAGAAAGATGACTGCACTGTCAATCAGAGGTTTTGAGTTATTGTTGACAGATTCTGGGTTTTGGACATTTTTTTTCTCAAAATTTTATTGCACTATTGTCCTTTATTGGGAAAGAAGTTAGACAAGAAATGGGCATCCACTTGCACCACGTGCACGAGGACTAAAGCCTCTGTGAATGGCGTCCGCTCAACCCACCGAGCTATCCAGGGCCCCTGCACAGTGTGGATTTTGATTGTAAGATTGTGTTTTGATTCGCAATATATTTGGCATTGAACTGACACCACACATGAGCAGCAGGCGTAGTTGAGACCACAAGTCCTTATCTCAGCTCTAGCAGGACTCCTTTCAGGAGCAACATTTGAAATGGAGATGGATTTTAATTATTAGAAAATTGTATTAATTAGCACCATACGTAAACATAAGCTAAGGCAGCCAAGCTAAAGTAGCTAACTTGCAGTAACTGAACTAAGGAGGACATGGCTCTCAATTCTCACGCACTGAGTGTTAGACTCGGCATTTCAACAAATTCACACACAGCATTTCTCACGCTGAGAAATTATTAACTTTACTGCACAGAAATCCCAACAGCCCATCTTTTAAAACGAGTCAAAGGTAGGCTAATCTACTGTGGGCTAAGTGCTGATACAGCTCAGTGTAGGGTAGCTGAGGTAACCTAAGTTACCTACTACGACGCACGCACGCACGCACGCACGCGCGCGCGCACGCACGCACGCACGCACGCACACACACACACACACACACACACACACACACACACACACACACACACACACACACACACACACACACACACACACACACACACACACACACACACACAGGGACAGAATGACCACCACCTTTCCAGGGTCCAATTTGGGGCTAAATGTGTTTTTCTTTATTTAATTCTTTTGTTTGTTTGTTTAGAGCAGAATGAGACCACTGCTGTTCAAGGGGCCCGTTTGGCTTTGTTATTATTAGGGCCCGAGCACTTACAGTGCGAAGGCCCTATTGTATCTGTAGGAATTGTTTTCCTCGTTCTCGTTCTCGTTTTTCTAATTTTTATTTTTCCGACGAAATGAGGGCCTTTTTGCCCTCCTAAGTGTGCCCCAAAAGTCACCAAATTTTGCACGCAAGCCAGGCCCATTAATGCAATAGTTGGCATTAATGGGCGTGGCCTAATGGTTTAACACCGCCCCCTAAAAAACTTTGTGCCTCAAGCCCCACAATACAGTTTGACGTATATGCACGAAAATCGGTACACACCTGTATCATGTCGCAACTTAAAGAAAAGTCTCTTGGCGCCATGGCCGAAACCAAACAGGAAGTCACCCATTTTGAATTAATCATGTAATTTTGGCGCAATTTATGCCACTTCTTCGGCCGTTAATACGGCCCGAAACGTAACGTGCACCCAGGTGTGTTATACATCAAAATGTGCGTCTCAATCCT
Source organism: Cololabis saira (assembly GCF_033807715.1). Taxonomy (NCBI): domain Eukaryota; kingdom Metazoa; phylum Chordata; class Actinopteri; order Beloniformes; family Belonidae; genus Cololabis; species Cololabis saira. The sequence continues at coordinate 24,889,731 of NC_084604.1, forward strand.
GCAACGATGGGCATTACTTTTCTCAGTCAAAAGAGTTACCGTGGCGGCGATAGACCCCAAAAAGCGTACATAATTGGTGCAAATTAGCCCCACTACTTCTTCTGATTGGTCGATATTTGATAGTTTCTACTTTCTGCCATATTTTTTTAATGGTTTGACATAAAGAGTCATTGGTGGTGTCATCGGACTTAGTTTTGAGTCCTTGACCTTCATTGGTGAAAATTGCACGCACGAGGGCCCGTTCATCGCTGCTTGCAGCTTTAATTATGTTTATTTTTTGTTATTATTATACATCACTAAGACAAATGATTTAATATAGTATGAATATTGTGAAGAGACAATGCTACTACAGTGTTTTTCTTTGTTATAGAATAAAGAAAACAGGGTATTTGAAGTAGTCAAATTTAGTTAAAGTAGTAAAGTAGAAGTAGTTAAATTCTTAAGAAACACAGTTCACGGGACACTGTGAACTGTGAACTGTGAACTACATACTGTATGCTGACTTCTCAGGGGGGTTGTCCAATTCTTCTTCTACAGTCCATGCTATCAGATTGGAAGGCATTACATTATTATACAATTAAGAATATATTTTTTTCTTTTTTAGCAAAGAAAAGAAAAATCTGAACTACAAATGCAATGTTTCATGCAGGTTAGAATACAATGTGGTTTGCGTGAAGAAAATATAAATTTGGTGTGGACTCTGGAGCTTTTCCTGGGATCAAAAGCTATATAAAACATTGAAATAAAAGGGGAAAAAAATGCAAAAGTCATACTATGACTGTTTTCAACTTGATCCAAAAGTGCACATAACTAAACAACAACAACAAACATCTATGAATAAAAGGGGATTCGTTTTAGGGTTTACTATTAAAGAATCAGTCAAATGTTCAGACAAAATGTTTTCAAGGCTTTTAAAGGTTGATATATACACATGATTCTCACCTTTTTCAAAAGAACAGCATCATCATAGTGGTGCACCATCTCCACCCCAAGGTGCAGTATTGAGGTGAGGCCGCCAGCGGACATGGCCCACAGCAGAGGTAGTGGCAACAGCGTGTATGTTGCAAACAGTGTGAACAAAACATACCAAGATGGGTCTTTTTCTAGTCCATACGCCATTCCCCCCAACACCTGGGTGGTCTGAGACAACCAGCTGGCGAGACCAGCGTAATGAAGCCAGTCTGGGGACATGGAATCTTTGCACGTTAACACCACGATACAAAGAGCTATAGCTAAAATCATAAAAATGATTGTCATGTAGCTACGCAGAGTGTCAGTGACACCCCCTGGGGCCAACGCCAGGTACAGAACCAACACGTGTAGCTTGGCCACTGCATCAATGACATTGGTGATGGCTAGAGAGTTTCGTCTTTGGTGGGAAGAGTATTGCTGGTAGAGTTTCTCCAGATCCCGGGACTTGAAGGTGTGCCGCAGCCTGGGTATGTAAACACCACGGATAGTATTGCCCCAGTGGACAAAGAAGTCGGCATCACTGGTGTAATCCTGTGCAGAACCCCTGACACTGTTCGGCACGCTGTAGGAACCACGGGGGTGGACTCTGACTGTAGAGGAGCGCCGTTTCGTGATCCCACGCGAGGCCTTGCTGCGGATTTGTCTGTTGATCTCGTCTATGTAAGTATCCGTCACAAAGATTTTCTGTGCGGGTTCCACACCCACCTGCCAAAAAGGGAAACTAGTTTCTTTGTGTTGCCAATATGGGAAAAAACAATAGAAATGATTTTGATTAAGTGAATCTACTAAATAGTGAAACAATCACCTGAGAGCTGAGCTCCTGTTGGGTGATGATGTGTTTCACTGCGTTCTGCCACAGCATTTTTTTCCTCCTCAGCCCCGGAGACAGAGCGGCACTCACACAGGGAGGCTCATGCAGCTCCAAATGGGAGACCTGCGTCGTGTCAGCGAAGGTCACCATGGTGATGACCTTCACTGACACTAGCTGGTGGTCTCAAATCAGGAGAAAGCAGCAGGCTGAAACACGAAGGAGAAGGTGAGAGAAGAGAAAACAGTGGCAATGAGCAAATTAAAATGCTTCAGTAATATGGATTTGAAAAGAAACTGCTGTACATTATACTTCTTAGTTATATTCCTATTTAGAAATAATGGTTTAATATCACATATATGAACCCTTTTCCTCAGTTTCTGCTATGAACCCTTGTGTAGCACACCTCTGGTAAATCTTGATCAGTCTTGTATATTTCTCACCATTTGTCTGCATAGTACAGCTTTAATTCTGGGATGTTGGTGGGTTTCCCCACAGAAACTGCTCACATTAGGTTTTCAGCATTTCTATTTGACAATAGTAAATTGGATTTAATTTGAGATTATAATTGCATCAAGGGGTCTGTATTTAATTTAGCACAAACTTAACTTGTTTACGTTCTCTGTAAAGTGCCATGAGGGGTTTCTGTTTAACTGGAAGTATTCAAATCAACTTTATTGAACTGAAACATTTTTCATTTTCTTTGGCAATTTTTAGTAGAAGTCAACTCGGATTGATTGAAAAGACAACAAGAAGAGGTGAGTCTTAAGCAAAGGCCTGAATGAAGCAACAGTTTTAATAGTTTTACCAGTAATATGTTTCAGAGAATAGGACCAGCGCCTGAAAATGCTTGGTCATCTCTGTTTTTAAGTCTAGCTCTGGGAACACCAAGGACCATTTGCCAGGACAACTTCAATGCTCTGACAGGAGTATTAACATATTTCCTTATAGGGCAAATATGGCTCTACTTTGACCAAAAGTCTAAACTGGAAGAAGGTGATTTTTGCAATAGGACTCACCTATTTATCACATTTAAATAAGATATTAAAAAAAAATCACACTCAAGTTTTTAGTAGACTAATGATAAAAGGACCCCGAGGGGCAAAGAGGCAATTCGGTTTTCTGAGGTCTACCTTCACAAAACATTTTGTGACTCTCAAAATTAGATAGATCCACATTCATGATATAAAACAGAATGCTCTCCAACACCTAGTGTTTCTCAATCCTGGTCCTCGTGGGCCCCTGTCCTGCATCTTTTAGATGTTTCCCTGCACCAACACACCTGATTCTAATTAAAGGTCCTCATTAGCTTGAACAAGGTCTGCACAACTCTGTTGATGACACAGGTACTTGTATCACGGTGTGTTGAAGCAGGGTAGCATCTAAAACCTGCAGGACAGGGGCCCACGAGGACCAGGATTGAGAAACACTAGGGCCAATCCCAATGTTCACCCTACTCTCTACCACTAGCCCTCACCCACTATTTCAGCCTAAAAATAGGTAGGGCCCTTGTAATATTCCCTAAGGATTGGGACACCACTTGCTACGTCACTGCGTGGTTTACGTTCGGGTACGTAAGCGACTGCGTAGTTACGTTTGCACATACGTCACACCATATCAGGAAGCCGAGAGATAAAAGCTGTTTTAATTTCCGCTGTAGCGCTGTTAATATGCCACTTTATTAAGTTTTAATATTTTTTCAGGCGTAAAAGTAACCGTTAAGATCCCCAAGCTGGGCTCAGTTTATCCAAATAACGCCTGTTAAGAAATTTGCTCTGATGTTTTCGGGATGAGAAGAGCGATTTATGGTTCTGCGTTAAATCGACGCAGAGCCTACTGCGTAGGGTACGTGGCGACGCGCACCGTACGGCACGCGTCGCCGCGTAACCTACGCCGTAGGCTCTGCATTGGTGTAACGCGGAACCATAAATCAGCCTTTATTCTGGCGAGATCTGAAGATACAACGCAACAACGACCAAGCGAGTGATTATGTACATTCACTGAGTGAATATTATGAAAGTAAAATATATATTTCTCGCTAGAAATGTAATCAAAACGCATTTTTATGCAGAAACTAACTCAAAATATTGATTTTATTCACTAAATATTAGAAATGTCCGCCATGTTTTTTTGTTTGATTCAGTCTGCAAATGATGACGTAAATCATTCTGGGAAATTTTCTCTAGCCCTCCGTCGCGAAGTCAGCATCTGAAATCCCAAGCTTTTAAGGGCTAGATTCATACTCCCTAGCCCTCGTTATGTCCACTACCCCTACATGCAAAGAGGAATTGGGACACCACTACCCTCACGGGAACGCGCAAAATTTAGTGGTAGGGCTGAAAAGTAGGGCTAGGGGGTGTATTGGTACTGGCCCCTAGTCATAAAACTAGTCAAAAACACTGGAATAACTTAAAACTTCAAATTACCAATGCACCTAGAGGTTTATAGATTTTGGAGGTTCATAGCCACTCGGGTGTGTGATATTGGGTCATTTTCCTCAAATATTAAATCACCATAAGCAGTGGTTTTGGCTAATGTTTTGAAAAACTACTGTCTTTAATTAATCCTAGAAATAAATAAAGCTATTTGAATTTGCAAAAATCTAATTGTTTTAGAACATATTAACGGAGTAATGTATCATTTAGCACTGAGGAGGTACTTCACTGCATGCTTTATGACCCCACCGGCATGAATGGCTGGTAAAGTAAACTTCTGGTTTGACATGACATAATGAAAAGTTTTTGATGTGTGCAACAAAAACAACTTGGGTGAAGCTGTAATACAGTTATAATAGGTCAAGAGTAACATCACCGCAGTCCGTCATAATCATTACACTTTCCACGCTTGGGCCACTTCCATTAGTGAAGATTTCAGATGTCTCAATGATGTTTTCTCTTTTGTACCTTAACACTCATATAGTGTTCAGGCTTCAGGCTTTTCGGCTCTTAAAAATGATTTATGAATTCAGAAGTCTGTCCCATCTGTCCAAAAAAACCAAAGATGGCTAAAGACTAAATCCTTCTAAGATCCTGATTCATGCAGACAGGCCCTGCTATGCAACACACTCTCAAGAAGCCACCTGGTTGGCTCCATGTGTTGACACAGTCGTTGCCAGAAGAAAGGCAGCTTTCAAATGAATTATCTGGTGAACAGATTTAGCCCTGAGCTGGTTAAAGCCCAGAGTTAAACTCCTTCAGGTCCTTCTGGCTCTTCATGCTGCTGTCCCGCTCTTTAAATATCTGCTGTCATTACTCTGTTTCTCATCCACGTCGTGTATCCAAATTACACATAGTGGATACGTTCAAATGTTTCACACCAAAAGCAGAATTTTTTATTAAGCCTTTCCTTGTGACAGTTGGATAAATTATTCACTCTGAGACGATATTTTGGAAGCATCTAACAACATTTCTGTCAGGAAGAATCACCATGTCATTGCTGTTTGCCTGCACACAACAAATTTTAACTTGCAAAGCTATTTTTACAATTTACGAATATCTTTCATTGTTGTAGAAGGACCACACTAACCTGTACTCTTTTACATATTGTACCGTCCCTCCTCATGCCCATCTTTTGTAGATAGATGGAGATAGCTTCTCATAATCCACTTCTGCTGATTCCACGGAACAGCATTTGTTGACAGATATGAAAATGAGACATAATCCCAAAAAAAGGGGGGAAAAAAATTAATCTGGAATTACTCCCAATGCATTGTGACAAAGTACTCAGTAGTGATACGGTAGAATGAGGTATATGTCCATCAAAGATGTGTAAACTTGTTCCGGCTGCATTGTAGGTCACCACCTGGACTCTCTTGCAATGAAGTCAACAACTGCGGCAGAGCAGGGCTGCAGGAGTGAAGAATGCAAAGAGGATTAATTAGTCAGCGGCCACTCTCACTAACCAGCTAACCTCAAGACAATGCCAACACAAATGCACTGCTGTCATTTTTTTTCAAAAGCAACGTGTACATATCAACAGAGTATTACGATATAAGTTTATTTGCAATTCTCTTTCACACAGTTTTTTTTATTTTCATATACTTTGCTCTAATACTGATGTGATGGCAAAGGGGCTGTCTCTCTGTTGCCTTTGTCGTGTTATGTCAGAGTTCCCGTCATGCTGTGCACATTTATAACCACTGCCTAAAAGCCCAGTCGTCTCCTCACACCTTCACATGACCCTGTTGTAGTTGAATGACAAACAGTGTCAAATTAAACCGTTTCTTCTAGGCGTTTATATCCAAGCATTTCTGAAAGGGTATAAGAGGCCAAATGGTATTTCACTACTCTACAGAGGGAAAAGGTGATTTGTTTATGAAATGAAAATACATGTTCTTATTCTTTTACTAAGTTTCACATATTAAGCTACCACCCAGCTCTGAATATTATCAAATAATTTTAAATTGAGAGGTGGGTCGGTTTACTTCTCACTGGATGATCAACAGATCAATCTCCAGCCTCATCGTGTGCTGAAGTGTCCTCTTGGTGGGACACTTAACCCTGTGACCCAGACACTAAGGGGTCACAGCCAGTGTTTTCATAGTGCCTGGATAAGTGGGAAGGTTGTCTCAGGAATAGTGGCTGATGTAACAATCCTGCAAACTATATGCAGAACCAAACTGAAAGGAGTTACCGGTACTTGCTTGTAGTTTTACTAATAACATGCCAATTTCTTGCAAACCAAAGTTATTTATATGGACCTCAGAAAATGATTTATGTGGATGTTAATCCAGACTTTAAAAATGTTTTTCTATAAATTCTACAAATGTATAAGTCCGTGGTGTCTAAAACTTCTGACTGTCTCTGTTCAGTGATGTCCGTGGTCCAATGGGACCATCCTTTACACACTTTAAAACCCAAACCTGAGTCAGGATTATCAGAAAGGCTTTTGGGTTTCTGTGATGTACTCACAGGCATTGTCTTAGCTATCTCTTGTAAGAAGAAAACATTTAAAACACACTCACTCACACTAATTAAATACATCTAAGAATCTAAATAATACGTTTTTTGCCATGGTTTTTGCAGATTTTCCTGACAAATTTTAAAAACTTTGACAAAATGACATACCGGTAATACTTTTATTGTAGGTATCCCTTAAATTGTTGGAAACTGTAAAACTAAACATTTTCCACTCCAAAACTTGTAAAATTGTTAAATATTGTAATTTTGGACTTTATTATCAACAAATATACAACAGTTATATTGACGATTTCGGGAATATAAATTCTTTGGTGAAATGCAGTTAATTTGCAGTTACTGTACAACAGATTACGTTTTAAGGTACACTACAGCAGCAATCAGTGTTCCCACAGTGGGTAAATCTGTGGAAGTTTTTTTAAAAACACAATTTGATGTTTTTGTGACAGCAACGTGTTCTCCACAAGAAATAAAATTGTGCTGACTGACTGAGTGTATTAGTGATATAAAGAGGAAAAAAAAGAGTATTTTTTGCATATGGCTGACTGAGACGGACAAAAAAAACCCGAATTACTTAAAAAAAGTAAATCTTATTATGAGCTTTAGTCTTGAAAGTAGTGAGAAACACGTTTTCTCACTGATGGCTACCGCAGATCTGTGGTCTCCATGGTGGTAAGCTGGTTAAAGTTTTTCACTGGTAATTGTTTCCTGGCAACACTCAAAGCCCTGAAGGCTGATCTAATGAGTTCCTATCTGTCCCGTGTGACTGTGTGGCTCAGACCTTTCATACTGATTACCGTAGGTCTGGAAATAGTCCTCAGGTCTGAGGGAAGCAATTCTACTACAACAGCTACAGTGTCAGCATCTACAGTAACTCTTAACAAGCAATTCAACACAGAACCTCATCTTTCTGTATGTTTCATTTGATCTCAAACTAACTTATAAAAATGTAGGGGCAGAAGGAAATGGTCTTGAAATGATGCTATGGGAAGATTTATATAAACTAATTAGTATTAAGGCAGAGTGCTTTGGGCATTCAAATATCACCTGACGCTTATACGAACTGAAGCCAAATCCACAACAAGAAAAGAACCTACGCTGCATAAGCTTACCAAACATCAACCTTATTCCAGATACAGACATCTATTTTTGTCTGTTGGTGTGTTTCAATAATGCGCTGTGGTACGGTTAGGGTTAACTTTTTTGTAGCTTTCATGGGCAGTCACACAAAGCTCTTTTAAATGAACCTGAGCAGGGGTCATGTAGGGAGAATGTTAAGACTTTGCGATGACTCTTCACCTTAGTGACCATTAGCCCTATTTAAAAGTACAATATGACAGTCAAGTATATTTTGAAATGAAAACCTATAAAAACTTCATGGGACACTTCATGTTCCCAATCCAAATTGACGTAGATATTTTTTCCGCTATTTCACAACTTCAGGTTTTCTATTTTTGTCACTTAGCTGTCTGTTCCTTTTTGAGTCAAAAGTGACTTTATTAGGACAATAAGGTGGAACTAGAAAAGCAGCTTTCTTTCTTCTTCTTTTTCTAAGCTATTTCCAGTCCCTCTCAGATGATTTGAGTCACTTGCTGACTGTTTTGAGACATTTTTCTTCTATAGCTGTGCCTTTTCTTGATTGTTTTGATTAATTGTGTCTCCTTTGTCATAGTTTTGTACCATTTTGTTCAACTTTGGGGTGTTTGCCACTGACTAACCGAAAGATTATAAAGGGATCTTCAAGTACAAGTGCTGGTCCCCTGACTACTAGGTCTGCTCAGTAGTAACTCAATGATTTGGGATAATTTACACTCTCTATTTATCTTATGGTTGCTGCAATTTTAACACCAGAAAGCCTGCAGTTCAGTTAAATTTAGGTGACCACAAACCAAATTTTAGAGTTTATTTAAAGAGTCCTTACAAACACCAGGAAACTGGACCAAATTACACCGGTCATGAAATCGCTACACTGGCTTCCAGTGAGTCAAAGGATAGAGTTTAAAATCTTACTGCTGGTCTACAAAGACCTGAATGGTCTTGGACCAAAATACATGCTTGATCTGTTAGTTCCTATGAAGCTCCCAGACCCCTGAGGTTCATCTGGATCTGGTTTGTTGTTTGTCCCAAGAACAAAAACCAAGCAAGGTGAGGCAGCGTTCAGTTATTCTGCTCCTCACCGGTGGAACAAACTTCCTGTAGACCTGAGGTCTGCTCCAACTGTCAGCTCCTTTAAATCAGGGCTAAAAACATTTCTGTTTACTAGAGCGTACTCCTAAATTAAATACTTACCTGCTGTACTCTACTGCCCTTACTTTTTAACAACTTGTGCTTTTTATTATTTTACCTCTTTTCTTATAATTTTATTTCATTTTATTTGTTATTTACTGTTAAATTGTGTCTTTCCGCTTTTAATGTTGACGTAAAGCACATTGAATTTCCTTGTGTTGAAATGTGCTATAGCCTACAAATAAACTTGCCTTGCCTTGTCTTGCCTAAACTCTCACATTACTCCAGTAGCTATAACACTAGATCATCAGAGAAAATTTTCCTCATGGTCCCAAGCACTCGAACAGAGTTGGGTAAATCGGCCTTTTCCTTTTATGCACCGCAAGCTTGGAATGAGCTACAACACATACTCAACTTGAAATATTTACCTTCTCTTAACATGTTCAAACATATGTTAAAATCATTTTTCACAGAACAATGTCATTGTTTTTAATCAAGTGTCATTCTTTGTCACAAATTCTTTTTAGCTTTCTGATCCTTGTATTTATTATTATTTATTATTTATTTCAGATCCCCATTAGTTGCTGCCTCAGCAGCCACTATTCTTCCTGGGGTCCAATAGTACAAATATACATTTCTATAAAACTTTTAAAGTACAATATAAAATGTTAGTTAAACAGAATAAAACAAAGTAGATAACAAGTACAAAGAACAACAACTAAAAAGAAAAACAAGACAAAAACACAAAAACAAATAAAAACTAAAGATAATAATAAGCAGAAAACAATGAAAAAAAAGAAAATTAATTTTCCTAAGTGAAAAAAAAAAAAAAAAACTAATAAAAAATAACAACCAAAAACAGATAGATTAAAGATAAATCCAAGTACAACTAAAAATAAATAAGTTCATACTAAATGAGGCAAATACAAAAACAAAAACAAAAAGTATGTTTTATGTTTGTTTGTTTCTTGTTTTGATATGTTTTTATTTTTTTTAATTAATTTATTTTTTTGTAAAGTTACTTGTCCTTGTATGTATTTTCTTTTATATGAAACTGAATGTATTTTTCTGCTGCCATCTTGACCAGGACTCCCTGGTAGAAGAGATATTGTATCTCAATGGGACTTTCCTGGATAAATAAAGGATAAATAAAAAATAAATAAATGAAATAACATAACCATATTTTCATGAATGTGTACAGTTATTACGACTCCGAAGGTAATATAATTCGAGTCTAGTTTGTTATTCGTGAAATTTTGCTGTCTTTATATCACCAAGCAAATGCAGTGATTAATAATGACAGTAAGATGGTTTCCATGGTAACCGGACGTGGGCTGTCTGTCACACGGTCACGCTGCTGCGGCCGCTGCTTAAAGGAACAATAACGCTGCAAATTTATATGTTGTCCTGGGATAACTAAACTCCCGCCAGGGCGTCTTACATTAACTTCACCTGTGGCAAAAGTTTGAAGGATTGTACTTGTATTTACTTCCTGGTAAGCAAGAGTGCTGATATAAACGGTGTTGGCATGAAGCTAGAGATTAGCCTGGCTGTGTTAGCTTTCTTACCTGTCTGGCAGCGAATACCGACGTATTTAAAACCGTCCTTTCACATTTCATAGTTGTACATTCTTGTTTTGTTTGCAACATGTGATCTAGTGAAAGTTGAAGCCCATTAGAAACCTTGGGAAAGTAGTCGGGCGTATTAGTATCAGCTAGCATCGCTAACGTTTAGTAATTTGTGGCAAATGTCGTGGTTTTAAATTACTGTTCGGGTTGTTTTTAATCTTAACATTTGCTTATCGCTCGTCGATTAAAAACTTAGCCATGTATGTGAACACGCGCAGACGTGTTGAGTTAATATCAACAACATTTCTCAGCGTTGCAGCTAATCCGGGGGTATGAACTTTTGCGGGCCGAAGACGAACCGGGGACTTTCCTGATCCTCGAAGCCTCAGCGGAGACCGGATTCCCGGATTCCCAGCGCCAGCGCGGCCCACCTCCCCATCCGCCTGCAGCCGGGAGAACTACGCCCCCTGGTGACTCACATCCGACATGACAGGTGAGCGGCACCAAACTACTACTACCAGAATCAGAACCTTTTACAGGACTGTCTCGGAAAATTTTAATATTGTGATTTTCTGTAATGCAATTTAAAAAAACAAAAATGTCATACATTCTGGATTCATTACAAATCAACTGAAATATTGCAAGCCTTTTATTATTTTAATATTGCTGATTATGGTTTACAGTTTAAGATTAAGATTCCCAGAATATTCAAATTTTTTGAGATAGGATATTTGAGTTTTCTTAAACTGTAAGCCATGATCAGCAATATTAAAATAATAAAAGCCTTGCAATATTTCAGTTGGTTTGTAATGAATCCAGAATGTATGACATTTTTGTTTTTTTAATTGCATTATAGAAAATAAAGAACTTTATCACAATATTCTAATTTTCTGAGACAGTCCTGTATTTATGTTTTTCAAACCTTTATTTTAAGATTTTAAACACAGATTCAGAATCATGTTTTTTTTTACAGTAAAATAGACAAATGACAGCTCTTATTAACATGTATACAATTTTTATAAAAGTGAAAGGTGCAGCAGTATGAGGTAGACATGGTTATTGAAAGGTGCATTGTTACAGCATATGTGGTTATTATTATTATTATTATTATTATTATTGCTTACTATTGATTACTCTGAGACTCTATGAGTGATGAGAGTTCATCAGAGCAACAGCTTGGGGGAAGAAACTGTCTCTGAGTCTGGAGGTTTTGGCTACAGAGCTCTGTAGCGCCGTCCAGAGGGGAGGAGTTCAAACAGACTGTGTTCTGGGTGTGAGGGGTCTGCAGAGATGCTACCTGGCCGTTTCCTGGTGCTGGACAGGTACAGGTCCTGCATAGATGGGAGGTTAGTCCCAATTTACCTCTCTGCAGACCTAATTGTCCGTTGCAGTCTGTGCATGTCTAGTTTGGTGGCCGATCCGAACCAGACAGGGATTTTTATTTATTTTTATTTAGCCTTTGTTTAACCAGGTTAGTCCCATTGAGATCGGGGATCTATTTTACAAGGGAGACCTGGCCAAGATAGCAGCAACATAGTTACAGAATTAAAAGATAAAAAACAAACAAATGAATAAATTACATAAAGACATAATTAATTAAACGCTTGCATACAGACAGTCTGAACTCCACTGTTTTCATCAGAGTCTATTATCTATGTCTATAATCTAGTCACAGGTATGAGGTTTCGTAAATGCAGTTTGGATTGAAGTTTATTCCAAGCATCTGTTGCTGAAAACCTAAAAGCTTTCTTCCCAAATTCCGTTCTTATTTTTGGAACAACCAAATGCAAAATGTCCATTGACGGGAGATTATAACATCCTCGTTTCCATGTTAAAAGAGAAGATGAATAAGAAGGAATTTTACCCAGAATGGCTTTATAAATGAATATATACCAATGACTGAGGCGACGAGCATGTAACGATGACCAATTTACTTTAGTGTAGAGAAGATAGTGATGGGTGAGAGAACACAGTTTGTTATAAATCTCAGTGCGGCATGATACACACTATCCAACATGCGAAGACAATGAACAGATGCATTCATATACAGCACATCTCCGTAGTCAATTACAGGTAAAAAGGTCGCTTTCACTACGTTCTGTTTTACATCAAAAGAAAAGCAAGACACGTGATGGACGTGCAGAGAACAGACTGTATGATGGCAGTGTAGAAGGTGGTCAACATCTGCTCCAGCACCCAAATGAGACATGATGGATGCTTTCTAAAACCTGTATAGGAGAAAAACTGAAAGAAGATGCCTTAAAATGATGCTAGTTGATAAAAATAAAGGACCTTGTTTTTGTGGGGGAATATTTGTTTGCTTTAGTTTTCCAGGTGTGTGCATGTCTTGTCTGGTCTTGCAGCCAAGTGTGAGATGCATGAACTTACACAGAAATTCCTCCATTAGATATTTTTCCTGAACTTGCACCCGCTGTCATCCAAGGTTACATTCCCTGAACTTCAAGCCCACTGAGTGAATGACTGTCCCACGGTGCCCCTCTTTCCCAGCTTTTCTCCACCCTCTTCTCTCTGTGGTTGGATAGTGAGGTCCATTGTGCCAGTGAAATGTTTATTAATGAGAGAGGCACACACAGAGCAGAGCTGCTATTGAGGGACTTATCGCTAATCTCCTGGTTAATGCGAACAACCTTCCTATGTACCGACATAAATTACTAAGGAGCCTCAAGACCGGGACATACAAGTTTGTGTCCAGCAAGAACTTGTGAGTTTGTCGTGATCCAAAACCGTACACAGAAGTTGACGTTCCTGTTCAGGCTTCACTGAGTAAAACTTTATACCGTACTTGTATTCAGCAGTCTTGTCAGTCAGAACGCTATGTTTACTGTGTGTATTTAGTTTTTTTTTTTAAAACAGAAATTTTACAATTATCTGCTGGTTGCAATTTTACATTGGTGATTCTAGCCTTGGTTCGGAAGGTTGCTGTGTCTATGAAAGGAGTAGTGTTTGTCTAAGTGTGTGAGTGTTTGGTATCTGCTATGCCTTTGCCTGTGCCTGATGTCCCAGCCACTCACAGGCTGGCACTGGACTGTCGTTCTCTTCTGGATCATCGGGTTGGCAAGGGTAAGTGATAACACAACCTCCTCTGTTCTCTCCCTGTCTCCTCTCTGTCTTTACTTTAACAGAGCAGGACATTTTATTTAAAGTTCCCTTGTTCCAAATGGGACAATTATGCCTAATTAAAGATAAGTTATGGTGCCACTGGAAATAGTGTTTTGGGTTATGATTTGCTCTGAAGTGCTTCCCTGTGTTTTGGAGTTAATTTGACTCATTTTATTGTTTCTTTGGGACACTTCAGTAGTCCAGCAGTGATCTTGCACAGTGTCTTCCAATTAAAATTCATTTTTTCATGCTGGGTCATTTAATTGCTTTCATTATCTCGATTAATACAATTTTCCATTGGAAAAGGCTTTCTGTTAGATTTTATTTACTCAAAGAGATATTTAAACCCATCAGAAAGTGGTTCACATACTCTACAGTGGATGAGGACATGCAATAACAAGCAAAAGGGACCTTTCGCTATAGGACACCAATCACTGAAAAAGAGACTACAGCACAAATCAATGCTGCAATTAAACCAATAAGAAAAAAGGAAAAAAGATTATCTTATAGTCTAAAAAAGTATTCAGTTTAGACATGATTCAGAATGTAATGGAATGCAGTGAATAGTTGACTTATGTGGATGGTAGCATCTTGAAGCATTTCTGACTGAATTTGTTTTCATTCTTCCCTGATAGAGCCTAGTTCTCCACCGTCCACTGTTTATTCAACCATTGCTGATGTAGTTCTCTTTCTTGGTTTTGAGAATTCAGGATACCAGCTAAAGTAACAGAATGGAAATAAAATGTATTTAATTCTCAAGGACGCTGCACCATCATAACATTTCTGGTTCCTCTGCAGATTTGTGTATTGGAGCTAGTTATTTTATCTTTTTCTTTAAAAAAAAGAAAAATATATTTGTCCGAGTTATTGTGTTGGAATGATCTAAAAACAAGCATGGATCGGTCTGAAAGTTCTGCTTGTTCAGATAATTTATGATGTTCTGTGAAGAGGATCTGCCACTGAACCAATCTGAGCTATTTGTTAAAAAGACTTGTATCTGTTTTTTGTTTGTACACATTCATATGTAGGGGTATCCAAGCTTTTGGATGCTAATGCAGAACATTTTCTGCAGTAACCACATTTAACAAGTGACTTATTTTTTTGAAGATAATACGAACCCAAGAGATTTATACTTGATGTCAGCTTTATTTACCGGTACATTTTTTTTTAAATATACATGCATTCTTGCATTCCAAGCCTGTGTATTACTAAAAATGGTTTGTGTAGGGGCAAGTAAGTGCTGGTCAATTTCAATCGGTGACTGTAATGCTATTTAATAGATGATGATTGGATACAAGGCAGCACATAGGCTCAGCAAGAAGGTTCTGTGTGCAGTTTGTATGTTTTTGTGGGTTTTCTCCGGATGAGTCATTATTCCAGATCTTTTTTTGGATGCAATTAGTGGTGCATATTCCAGACCAAGACTAAAAGGACCATTCAGATTTTTTTCAGCAGCAACTCCAGGAGCCAGGTTCTGTGATGGTACGATAGCTCATGGCAGTTTACAATTCTGTGGTAGCAGCATTATAGCAGAAAGGTACATAGAGATTTTAGAGCAACATATCCTGCCTTTGAGGTGACATTTTTTCTCCATTCAACCTCTGTGCATTTTTCAACATAATGCAAAAACACATTTTGCACCTATTACAAAGTTGTGGCCGAGGAAGAAGTTGGTATCCGTACTGATACTGGTATCCCATGACTCTTAATCTCAACTATCTCAAATAGTGAATTTATAGAGAACTTTGAAATTATTTGTGGAGAATTTTGAAACAGGCCACAATTAAGGCATGTTTGCTGGAAAAATTTGAAAAATGACATTACAAAATGGTAACAATTTTACTGTCCCAACTAGTTTGGAAGGTGTATTAAAACATAATGCAAAAAATGGGTATATATAAACAAATTAAATTAAGTAATAGGAAAAAGCATGTAATATTATGGGTTTGTAATGCCTGGAAAGACATAAATGTCAAAGTAAATGTAATAATCATTGTATTTTTAAAAATACATTTTTCCTCAACTGTTTTTGCAATTTGAATGTGGTAAAAAGTGAAGATAAAAGAGAACAGATGTTTTAATTGTTAGACCCTAAATGTAAGAGAGTGTTACATAAAGTTGCATAATCGCAGATGTAGAGGAATAGCAAGAGAAATGATAATGGAGAGGAGGGAAGAAGTGATGGTAGCTGCGTGGGAGGGAGGTTTTCTTTTCTATCCCCTTGGTGCATATTCCCCTTATTTTCTGCCCCCCCCCCCATGCATTCTTTTTTCTTCCTGCACCAGATTTATTAGAATGGATGTGGGTGTGTTTGTATGTGCGCCTGTACAGTATGTGCTGCACAGTCCCATTGAGAAGGGGCGCTGTTGCAGAAGAATGGGGAAAATCCAAGGTCATCACGGCATGCTTTTCTCTGACGTTGTCTGTCAGCCCCCTTTTTGTGCACAGTGTGTAAATGCCTGTGTGTATCTGTACGGGAGGGAGAGTGTGTGTTTGTGAGTGTGTGTGTGTGTGTAATTCATAGCGTCAAGCCACGCTCTGCACCAATCACAGAACGCGCTCATATGCCTTTTAGCTCAAGTACACGTGCGTGCATTCATCTCAGTCTAAGAGGTGTGCGTGCAAGTGTGTGTGTGTGTGTGCTTTCCCAGTGCCTTTTGGCGCGGCAGTGTGCCTGAATGAGAAACTGAAGCTGCGTTAAGGAAACATAAGCATCTGTATTGAGAAACTCCCATATCCCCAGCAATGTACGGTAAGAATAACGATCATTTTTCTACTCCATATTGATTTGTGCTCTAGGTAGTGTACGCATGTGAGTAATGTGAGACATGCAGTGTTGAGCCAGTTTTCCTACATTCTACAGTCGCATTTCCTTCTTAGCTTCCTTGTGATAGATTGCAGTTTTAATGTCTCTTGAAAGCACCTCATGGAAACTAGGACTCTTATTCTATTAAGTTACAGTATTAGACCATAAGGACACCCTGCTTCGAAGATGTTTTATTTCGGTAAAGGACTCCAATTTGCTTGAATTCTTTTTTACTTATATTGTTTTATCTGTCATAGTTGAGCTAATAAATCTCAAAATGTGTGATACATTTTGCTAACTCGAGGTTGAAGATAGTCAGACTTGTTTTATAGGTTTTTTTTTTAATATGATATATTTACAATCCTTATAATATTCCAAGTAGCATATGACAATTTCATGTTTTGTTTTGTTTTTTTAAATAAGGGAAGACTAATATAAATGATGTGATCAAGAGAAAATGCCCTTGGTAAGTAGCTTGCTTTAGCTGTGGTGTTATTGGGGCATGTTAATATATAGTTCACCGACCAGTGCTAATAAAAAATGTACACAGCTTTGCTTAGAGAGTATTGATGTTAAGTCTTATGTTTAAAGGGTAATGAATAATCGACGTGGTGCCTTCTTGAAATGAAGTTTGTGCAGTGTGCTAAATGTATAGAAAAGATGCTCTGCATTTGAGTTCTCCATGGTCCAGTTTTTGCGCCAGTTTGAAATTGATTTATAGTTTATCGGAATGGCTTTGTGTCATGAGGATTTGTTGGCAGCTGGGTCTGGACATCACTGTGTTGGTCTCTTTATACACAGCCGTGTTTGCTGCCACCCACACATGATTGAATATGTGCTTTAAATTTGACTTGGTGTTCCTTGATTTATTTAGGCTGTGTGTGTGTTTGTGTTTGCGTGTGTTAGTATATACATTATACTTTCTTAAAGGTAGGGCTCACCATGATTGAGAGAAGGCTGTGATATATATGTTACGTCACATATGCAACCCCTTTGAACATCTGTCATTCTGTCTGCTTACCACACACACACACACACACACACACACACACACAAATCAAATTCTTACTTTGTGTCACACTTCTGTAGTGCTGTCAGCCTCGTCTGTGATCTCGCCTCCACTCTCCTCATCTCCTGTACAAGCTTTCCCAAAGTCACGGCGTGACAGCTCCTGTGTATCGTGGTTGGTTTTTGAATTGCCCTGCTCATTATTCCTTAGTCGCTTCCCCTCATGTGTCCTCTTCCTGTCTTTGTTGATCTCTTTTGTGCCTGAATCCACTGTCTGAAGATGTTAGTGAACATAAAAACAACAGACCCTTGCGTCTCCCCTCCTCTCTTTATGTAATAGCACTGAAGTGCAGGAAGCTAATTGTGAGAAGTGACTTGTATGTGTCTTGAACATCCCTGCGTGTTTGCACTGTGGCAGTGACAATAAATTACAATGTCGGTACGTTCTTGGTTTCTGTATGCTTGATCATGTTAATGTGGCCTGCACCCCCCCCCCCCCAAAAAAAAACAACAACCAAAAGACGAAGTGCTTTGCATGCCTCCAGGTGGATGTTTAAATGCTCTCTCTCTCTCTCTTATATATATTCACACACAGAAGACCACATGTATATTTAATATTGGGCAATGTTTTGTATTTGCATAGGATTTTGTTCAAACATGTCTTGCATTGAAATTTGACTTTGTCTTTATTTTTCTCACTTCTACATGCAGTTATTGCTCTCTCTATAAATCTCTCATCCTAGTGTGGAAATGTTAAGCTGATATCCAGGGAAAATGGAGAGTGTAATCTGTTAATGTACCAACCTATTGCTTTTGTGGATAAAAATAGATTTGTGATTGGCTGATTCCTTGCTGTGGTGAATTGATAAGTAGAGCCCTTACATGTGTACTCAGACTTACATCACTAATTTCCAAGTAAGATGTTTCCCCAAGTCTAATTGCAGCAGGCAGCAGAGATATCCACCCTTTATTGTCTTGTTGTGTGCATCTACTAGTGACTTATTCTTTTTATTTATGTTTCAACTTTGTGCAGCCTTGTTTGTTATGGGGGTATTTTATGATGCTTGCTATGAATCTGTATGAATTTGTGGAGGAGCTTGGTGTCTAGCCGCTAAATGTGCCGATCAGCTTGCCAAGCAGAGTAGGAGGATGTCGTGAGACCCCCTGCTATGTTTTCCTTTTCGCCGCTGTCATGCAAATGCTTGCATGTCCACCCACACCTCGTTGAACTCCCTTCCACACCAACCCATCATTACCAGAAACACAAATTAGCTTGCCTTATTTTTACACCAGCTGAATACAACAGCCAGGATTTTCTCTGGTGGAGAGTAAGATTTAGTTTCTGGCAGAAACATGGTAAAATGGCACATATTGTCGTTGGAGGATTGCTGGAAGTGAACTCGGCGATTGCCTTAAATGGTGGCAGTTTTTGTGATACGGTTACCTGTTGGTTCAATGTGTCGCATCAAGAAAAATATTTTTCATCACTGCCACTGTGTTTCTTGTGGTAAAACAGATGCAATTCTTTTGGGTGAATTGTATTTTACTTCATATAGCATTTGAAGTGTAGTGCATAATTGACCCACCAGTTTGCAACAAATGGCTGGTTACATGATAATTAAAAATGTAAAAAAAGACTGCCTGAGCAGCAGGAGAAAATGTTGTTTATAATGCAGAAGAGGTGTAAATATACATACCGGTACTCACTTGAATAATGCTGTACTAAAGGTAGTAATGTTTTTCCATCCACATAAACTCTTTGTACATACCTCTCTTAAGCTGACAAAGAAAATTGGAAGATTTGTCCTGGACAGACACGATGCAAATAGTAAAACCTGTCACTCATTCAGTGCATTTCAACCCACCTCCAACACTTCTAGCTCTATATTTTTCAGTCTTTTTTTTGCCGTCCTT
Organism: Cololabis saira; assembly: GCF_033807715.1. Lineage (NCBI taxonomy): Eukaryota > Metazoa > Chordata > Actinopteri > Beloniformes > Belonidae > Cololabis > Cololabis saira. Next base: position 24,909,069 of record NC_084604.1, read on the forward strand.
TTCTTCTTCACATTGGTGACTTGTTACATTTTCCTTAATTCATTATGTGACTCCTACACTCTGGCTTTGGGCCAACACTTTCCAGGATGAGACGGAGTGGTGGAGGAGGTGGAATAACAGGAGGATTCCAGAAGGTTCTTTACTGATTGAAGTGATGGATGAAAGAAAAAGAATGCTATCAGGATGGACAACTCTTTTAAATAAAAAGCATAATTCAAGAGTTCAAGTGAATCTCTTGAGAGCAATTGGAATATTTTATACTTTGGAATCTTTAGGTACTTAACATGGTAAGGATGTTTTTTTCTTAATTAAAAAAAGATTCATCAAGGTCTGCACAAGTCTGTTAGTGACAACATTTTTTTTTTTTTTTTAAGGAGTGAGAGATGGCCTATTTTTGTGCATTGGTGACTTGGATTCATAGCACGTTTGTGTTCATGATCTCCATGTTGACAGTATAAATACTGTGTTTTTTGAGACAAAAGGCACCAGCTGGTCCTGGCAATCTTGTGTCTCTGTTGGAGCCTGGGTGTCTCATAGAGCAGTGTTGATGATGAGACCCAAGTCTCCCTGCCTTGTTTAAAGACATTTTTCTTCTTTTATATGGATTTGATGGTGTTTTGAAAAGATGCTTTATTGTGTTGAGACAAGAGAGAATTCAGTTGGATACAGTACATCGTTTTATAGGGGGGCAACTAGGCAGCCAGTAATCTTGTTAGTGTTGGGTCAGTGCGCTCTCATAGTCAGGATTTACTGCTTCAGTGGTGAAAAAGGCTTGTTTGTGACTGATTGACATTTGACAAGTGTCAGACTATCATAATATTCATTACTTGGCTCTTCAGCTGCGTTTGCAAAAACTATTGTTTTAAGTTAGCTTTTGGGTCTTACATTTGAATTTTAGGAACACTGTAGGGTAATCATTTTTATTACTCGGCTGAAAAATATGGTGAAAGCAATCATTTGGGGTTTTTGGAAGTTATCCCTTTTTTCATATCTTCACTCTCCCAGGGTCCCCTTATGACTCAACACTGCTGAATTCCTCCATCCAATCAGAATTCGACACTCTCTGACTGCATGACTTGCTCCTTGTGAATGCAAAGTTAGAAAAATCACAGTTCCTATTATTTTTGTGTGTACAGTATATGCATATGTTTGTTGCTCTGTTCTCCTCAAGACTGTCCTGATTGAGTAAAGGGCATATGGAGGGAATTTATCTGTTCCTGTACATATTTCTGTGTACAGATGGGCACTCTTTTCTATATTTGACTAACCACATTCTTTCCTTTTCCTGCTTTTCCAAAATCACACTGCACACTGTCTTGCTTGTATGTGGGCAACATAAAGACTGATCTACTTTAACATAACAGTACAGGAACAATAGGCTGACCTTGAAGTGTTGTGGGAGGCTGCTATATTTATTTTATTTTTTTCTTGTGCCATATACAAATATCAATAGAGCAATGTCAGTTTATCATGTGTAAATATTCTGGCAGTTTATAAAAGCAATAAACTTTATTTGGAGGATGCTATGAACTTCTCCTTTTATGTCGAATTTTTACCTGCCACAAGCATGCTACAGTGGGACCTCCATAAAATTAAAATGTGAATTTGTAGTGTGCACCTTTTTATAATATCTAATGAATTTATAACAAATATCAACGTGTTTTAACAATTATTTACCATGCTGCATTTGTGTTTTGTGTGCTGACAAGGTAATTTTACAGTTTGACTGCCCACCAGTGACTTTATGATACAAAATGTATTTGGTATAATTAATTGCTCCACTTATAGTCAGTTAAAATATTGAAGTTAGTTTGATACCAATTCTGATTAGACTGCACTATCTACTGATTTCAGTGCAGTCTGCAGATTGCAATTGCTACATCCTTACCTTTGGACCAGTGGCTGCTTTGAGCAGTTAATTTCTCTTGATTTAATTTGCACAATAGGCACTACAGACAAATAGTGTGTTTGCTTTAAAGGGGGAAAGCAAAGATGCGTTTATTGCATTCCTCTCATTTATACTGTGTCTCGCAAACGGACCATCTTTATTTTCCTCAATCTCTCTCCTTTTTCAGGGGTTTGTGGCTGCTGCGGGGCCCTCAGGCCTCGATACAAGAGACTGGTGGATAACATCTTCCCAGAAGACCCAGAGGTGAGAAGCAGAGTGGGAAGTGGCACTTTCCTTTATTTTAGTAATGCCTTCTCTTGATGTCTGCCACATTCAAGGTCAGTGTACTTTTCTAACATCTACTGTACAACTGCATAAATCATGTGCGGATTAATAAGGCACTTAGTGAGCTGTGGCAAGCTACAATTTGCACTGGGGTCTAGGTGGTAGACACGTGTTGTCCGTTGGCTGTCAAATATTAGTTTAATAAAGAACAAGTTAGAAATGGTAAAAAAAAAAATCAACCTGCATGATCATATGTACTTGCTTTCTTCAAACTACAGATTTCCTCTTTGACACGCTTGCCTTTGATAAACTAAGATCTGATTCTTGCATGACTCATAAAGGGAATTAATTTGGATGGAGGTGAAGAGGAACCCCTCATTAGAGTTCATGTGGTGCTGCAGTAATCCACTTATTTTTAGGATTTTCAGCAGAATTGCATCACAGGGAAATGTAATACATAGACACTTTGTTTCTCAGTTTCATATGGATGTGGCTGTACACTAGCAAAAAGAGTTAAAGAATGTGTTTGGAGCTAACTGTTCTGACTGTAGGGAGAAAAAACCCAAACAAAAACACTTTTTCAGAACAGGAAAAACACAGGAACAGGTAATACTAATGGAGCTCTTATTCAAATGACCACATTGACCCTAAAATAAGACAACCTTGCTTATAGGACAACAACCCTTTTAAAAGACACATCTTTTGGAAAATAAACTCTGTTTTGGTAAAGATTTTTTTTTAAATCTAGGTATCTGTAAATGAATCGCATAGTGCTGAAAGACAGCAGCTTTTTTCCAGAGTTTGAGTGCAAGTGCTGGGTGAGACTTGTCGTGACCCTCAGACATAGTCCTTTATGCTGCATCATACATCTGGATCAGCCCGGGCTGCCTTTAAGCTCAGTGACAGGTTTGTTAAACTCTGGTGATTTCCAGGATTTCACTTGAATAATGGCTCAAGTGATGAGCGGTGTTTAATTCCTTTTCACAATCACATACTTATACAACTCACTCTTAGGAAAGCAGCTTGTTTTGGGACCGTGGAAAGCTTCTCTTAAGCTGTTGGTGTTTTGAAGGGACCTTTTTTGGGCTTACCTTCTTTGTACATTATGTTCTCTCTGAGTATATTTTTAAAGCTCAAGTCATGAGCACATTCAGGTTACTGACAATAGGAGACACCAGTTATTATGGGTGTACCGGTATAAGTACTTAGAAGTCTGCACCCTGAGTACAGGATGACCTACCTTTTTCGCATACGTTTTTTGGGGAAAAAAGTTTTGTATTTGGGCCAATATGATAGTTGTATCAGCAAAACATAGGTTGTGTTGGAAATCATCCCCTACTACATAGTGTCTTTACCATTTTATATAGCTGTCTGAGTATGTAATAATAATTGTTATACCCTATATAGTGCACTCAATGCCTCCCATAATACATCATGAAAAGTAACAAACATCCAGTGGTCACTTCATTTGGCAATCTGTGAATCAGCAAAGAGCATCTCGAGGAAAACAACACAAGTCTGAAAGCTCGTTCTGCAGATGAGCTCACTTCATAGTCCCTATCACAGAACTCTCTTACACAGTGACCATGGAGTAGTGCACTGCATTGGGATCACGGAGGGATTTTGGACACATCCGTGCAATACTACTTAGCTGGAATGCAAAAAAGCACTGGAACTGAAAAACAGTTGAAATTCAAGGAAATTGTTAATGTTTCTTGAGTACAGTTACCCATGATTATCCTGATTTACTGTAACATGTCAAGGCACATGCAGTATGAAGCCAGTTCTGTAGTTCTATAATTATTCACTATTAACTCTACATTTAAACTGAAGATAGTGAATGAACTATAACAAATGCCAACAAGACAGACGTATCTTTGTTGCCACTGTGATTATTTTTTGCTTTTTTTCCTTTTTGGAGCACTGCCTTAGCTTGTTTGACTGTAAATGAGATCTCAGGAGATCTCAAATCCAGCTCGCCTACCCCTTGAATAATGTGAAGTGCAGTAAAATAGGTCAAGGAGGAAAGTAGGAGGGGAAACTTGACTCAGTTAAGCTCTCTACATTTAGAGTTTTTGGATTGGGCAAAAATGCTCAATTTTTATATACACATTTTTGTATCAGACCATCAAAAATGATTGGTGTGTCGATGAAATGCAGTTTGATATTTTACTGAATTGTATTTATTTACCTTACTGTCACTGATGTTTTTCTCAGTCTAAACATAGATTTCTTGTCTGTCCTTGCAATACATTTTTTATCTACAGTATCAATTTTATGACTATGTTGTGTTTGTCCTTTCTTTCTATTTTTTACTATCTCCTCGCTAGGATGGGTTGGTCAAATCCAACATGGAGAAGCTGACATTCTACGCCCTGTCAGCTCCAGAGAAGCTGGACCGTATCGGGGCCTACCTGTCTGAGAGACTGTCTAGGGACGTAGCTCGGCATAGATATGGGTGAGCTTTCTGTTTACATTCAGTCCAATACCTTTTGTCAAATCCATGTAAAGCTTAAACTTGAAACTTGCCAAACCTTCATATAGCAGTTTGCGCTTATTGTATGTTTTTACAAACATAGGTCATGGTCAGTCATGAGTTACCTTAGTCAAGTGGAAGTTGTTGTTTTTGCACTGCTAAAATCTAGTGAAGATTACAGTTAAACTTGGGATTCTATTTCTGCCTCTGGGAAAATTAAAGACATATGTCCATCTTTCTTTTAAATTCAGGTATGTGTGCATTGCCATGGAGGCCCTAGACCAGCTGCTGATGGCCTGCCACTGTCAAAGCATCAATCTGTTTGTGGAGAGCTTTCTGAAAATGGTGCGCAAACTGCTCGAGTCTGACAAACCCAGCTTGCAGATCCTCGGCACAAACTCGGTACGTTTTCTGGAAGATATTGCTAATATTTAGTTTATCACTTTTTATATGTTTAACCATGATTTATGAAAAAACACAAAAAACTAAAATAGAAGTTCTCTGTGGTAATTAGTTGTTATCTTATTTAGCTAGATCTTATTTTGTAATTGAAAATTTATGATGTGATAACAAAATTTGACTGAGGTAGTCTCAGTGTGGAAAATGAATTCCCTTCAGAGAGAGATAGATAATACACAACAACTGAAAATCCCCTGTTGTTTAATATCTGTTTTACCATTTCTTTTCAAAAAGATAATAATCAAAGTTGAGAAGTTTACTTTGAAATTAAATGAATAATCATATCTAACAATATAATGCTCTGTAATTTGGGTAACAAGTTAGAAAAACTGCAAAGACAGCTTTTCTTTGTATGGCTATAAATATTTGCACTACACTCAAAACAGTTTGTTGCTAATGTGTCTTAGTTTCTAAGCTTATGCTTCCTGTTGCATCAAATTCGACCCATTTGAGTGGATTTAAAGGTATTATCAAATCAAAAGATGACAGAGTGCAACGATGTTTCTGGTATGATGACACAAAGTAGGAAATGTAAACCTTGAGATGAGTATTTCAGTGAGATCAGAGCTCAGTAACAGAGTAGTGGGTAGTGTTAAGCCTGGGATATACTTGCAGTTCAGACCGCGTACGCAACATGGCCGCCACGCGTATCCTGCGTTCATTTGACGCATCGACGTGCACGTTCTCAAAAAGACACTGAACGCGTACGCTACCTGCAGTTCTCGCTGTGGCCGCGAGTGGCGCTGGTCCCGGTCAGATCCCATCTGGCCAGAAGTGACGACGCGGAGGTCGCTGGCGCCGTTTCCTTTGCCGAGATCACAACCAAAGCAATGTTATAATCTCCTACATCATCCAATGGTGTCATGTTAACTTGTTCGTTGTTCTAATCTGCTACTACCGCTGCTACTATCGCTACTACTAAATATTTAATCACTTTTCCAACTGTTGCTCTGCTTACTGCCCCCAATCGGTGACCGCCGGTTCGACGCGCTCTCCTCGCGTACTACGCAAGCGACGTTGCGGTTTGTGGTGCACGTGAACGGACGCAAACGCAAGCACCAATAGCAAATATATCCCAGGCTTTAGCAGTGGGAGTCCTCTGATGTTGGAAGCAACTATCAGCTCTGTCTGACAGGTCAGGAGAAGACACAGAAATTAAATCAGTTTAGATGTAGACTTGCAGTCATCCATGCAGACTGATGAGACCGGATTTAGAAGCTTCACATTCATATCGTCCTGGTATTACTCTAAGACATACATAGGATTTGTTAGGCAAATGTTAGGCAATGTGCTGGTAAACCAACCAAACATTGTTTTTGTGACTTTGCAGACATCAAAATTAATTTCTTAGTCATTTATTTATATTTGTGAACAGTTTAATGGTCAAAAAGTATTTACCCCACTCTGCCACCTTATCTTTGCTTCTGTCATGTGCTCGAAGCATAAAAGTAACACCTTTGTACAAATTATGATCAAATTAGTTACTACGGTTTTTGCAAAGTTACCTTTTAAAAAAAAAAAAAAAAAAACGCTCTTCAAATGCTCAGCAAAAAGTCTCATTTTGTGATAATGTAACATGAGGAGTTTTCTTCCCAAAAAGAAAGGTGTGTGTTCATGTGCATTAAGAGGGGAGTGGCTGGTGTAAAGTGTGCAAGGAAGATGGTTGTGACAAATTGAAGCAAAGTGCTGCTCGCATTTGCAGTTCTGAATTTGAATATTTTGGATTGTCGAAAATAAAAATGTGAATGATTGCCAAATATATTCATCCAATTGGTAATAAAGCAGGGGATTTCATTTCACATTGCTGTGTATAAGATCTGTTTGCTGGCAGTTGGGGGGGGGGGTCCTTTTTCTTATTGCTTTATTGGCCGATTACCAGTTAAAGCTGGTCAAGCTGACCATTGTCATCAGATGATGAATTAGTGCATCTCTAGTTGTATATCACAGATATCAGTCCTACCAAAACATTCACTTTAAGTGTTGCGTTGTGATGGAAGATTTGAGGCAGTTTTGCCTGTACGTGCAACAAAGTTTGGATAGATGTCAGTCTCTACAGCACGTGGTTTTAGCCACTTCCCTCTAAAGCAATCAGATCTAATGTTGGTTTCAGCAAATACAGAGTCTAGACGTCAACACTGGGAACTTGTCCAGTATCCCTGGCAGTAATGCTAGACGGCTTCCCGGTATAAACTGCGGCAGTGAGTTGTTGCAGCCACCATTCCACTTCATACTGTAGCAGTGGTTATAAGCTCACTTTGTTTAATTGACTCAAAGTTACTTCATCTTATTTTAAAAGCTCTGTTAGAAACGGGAGAAAAAGATTAATAACCTATTCCTTTTTTTAATTAATTTTCTACATCAACACTTCTCTTTTATTATAATTGTTTGTGCTAATCCTGCCAGCAGTTTTGAATCAGGCTGGATTAGCCCAAGATAATGAGTAACTGCTTCACTGACTGCTGGCTATAGAATTATTGCTTCAGGTGTTGACGTTATCTTACTTAATTTGAAAGAAATCTGGTTTATTATTTATAAACTGGAGAGTGGTTTGAAGCTCAATATCAGCCTGTTTATTTATCTGACATTTGCTGGCTCAGTGGGAAAGCCCCCCTCTGTTATGCATCCTTTTCTCCTAATAAGAAATTCTCTTGCTACAAGTGGATTTGAATTTAATAAGGATTTTCAACTGAATAAATTGAATAGAATTTTTATGTATTTGTACTTCTGGGGGAGGGGGAGTTAAATATGTCCCCAGTTAAGTGTCTGACATAATGAATTTGTCTTTTTTGCTGTTTGTCATCATTTCAGTTTGTTAAATTTGCTAATATAGAAGAGGACACACCATCATACCACCGTAGTTATGACTTCTTTGTGTCACGCTTCAGTGAGATGTGTCACTCAAACTATGAAGACCCTGACATCCGCACCAAGTAAGTGCACAGATGCTAATTTACCCTGGGGACATAATTATTAGGTAACTGCTATATTTAGATTAGCTGGGAAATGTTTTTTTTTTTTTTTTGGCTACATCTGGATATTTTTGTTGTAGAGTATTTTTTAAATAGATCCCTTTTTATCTTTTGTCATTTAGATCTGCTGTAAATAGACAGTGACTTGACACAGTGTTTGACAAGTTAAATATAACTTTGGTGACATGAAAAGATAACTCTGAAATGGACTCAAACCAAAGCTGGATTTAAAAATATACATATCGCTAAATACAGGTCTCTTTTTAAGCCCTGGATTATTGTCTTGGTTTTCAGTCAGTTGAGTTCTTTTGTGTGTGTTTGATTTCTGGCAATCAGGATCCGCATGGCAGGCATTAAAGGTTTGCAGGGTGTGGTTAGGAAGACTGTCAATGATGAGCTGCAGGCTAATATCTGGGACCCTCAACACATGGACAAGATTGTCCCCTCTCTGCTTTTCAACCTTCAGAGTGGAGAGCGTACAGAGAGGTGAGTAAGTGCGTATGTGTATATATGTTATCTTGTGTCTTAAGGTCATAAAACGGATCAATCAAGGCCATTATGTTGCAGCTGGCTGGTGTTGGTTGCTTCAACTCTTCCCAAGCCATCACCCATGCCAATATTTATTGTGAAAACTTGAGAACAGAGGGTTCTGACAGTTTCGCATGCCTTAGGGTAACTATGACCCAGCGAGGAGCATCCGAGAGTGTAAAAAATAGGACATGGGGAGTAATATTTATGGAGAATGCAAAAACAGAAGTAGTGCAGTAAGTGGAGAATAAAAGCTCTCAAGCATAGAGAGCTAGAGGATCCCCGTATATGTGAGAGTCTGCAGAGTGTGGAGCTTCTCTCTGTTGGCAACATTCTGAGAGCTGAATTTCGCTTTGACGTCAGTGCCGAGATCTGAGAGAGTGAAAGGAGCAAAGGGGGAGGGCAGTGAGTTGGTTGGCGAATAGATTTTAGAAAATAGAGTGATAGAAATGAGGAGGTTATTGACAGTGAGAGTTAGACAGACCGACGCAGTCCAACAGGGAGTTGTATTTGCTTCCAGCTTCCCTTCTTTCTGTTTACAGTCCGTGGTGTCCTCTGCTGAGCTTCCTCATTTCCTCGTCACACTGAGTCTAGCTTGTCATTACCCACAGGGATTGTTCAGAATCTAATTACCTCACAGTGGTGCGTTTTTCTCCACTTTAATCTCTATATACACACATCACTTTATTTAAGTTATAGCTAGGCAAATTTATGTGTTGTATTTATTTTCTAAGTTTGAGTTTTAAACAGTTTTTTTGTTTCTCAATTTATTGTCCAGATATTGGCTCCATGATGCAGAGAGAGAGAGAGTTGTGTATAATCAGCCTCACAGAAGCCAACCATCCTGCTGTGTATATGAGAACTTACCCTGAATGGCTTTGCAAGGATTATTCGTTACTGCTTAGCAAATTAAAAAAAGAAAAAAGAAGAAATTAAAAGAGGAGCTTAGAGCTCAACTTCTCTAAATGATTTCCCGGCCGTCATTATGAAAATATTAAATATAAACCTTGTGTGAATTAAATTGTTATATTCAGTTCAATGTATGCAATTTTTCACGTTTGAGAAGCCACTGAGAGCCAGGATTTCATGTATCATCCTCCCCAGCAACAGACAAGATAAAAGAGTCAGGTTGTTAATAAATAATGTCATCATTGGTGGACTACCAGAGGCTAGTCATGACCAAGTTACAGCGGTGGTGGATGTTTTTTAACTATGCATGAGAACAACCCACGCACATATACGCAGGCTTGGACACAGTCATCTCACTGTAGTGAACCAGATGAAGAATAAACAAATACTCAGCTAACACACTGCACATGTCACCTCATTTTCACTGCAAAAATTTACTCCAGGTACAAAAGCTGCAGTGATGCAATGGCCCTGCAAGTGTTTTTGTTGTTGTTATTAAATCTTTGTGTGAAAACAAAAATTAGCCTTTGTGGAAAATAATAATGTTATAGAATCAACGGATATCACATCTTTTCCTCTTTGTTTTCTTTTGCTGTCTGCACCCCTCCCTCTCATGTCTTCTGTTTCTGCTTCTTTTTCTGCCTCCTCACCTGCTTCACTCCCTACCAGCCGTTCTCCCTCTCCGCTGCAGGCATCGGAGAAGGAGAAGGAAAGCCCAGTGGAGCTGACGGAGCGCTGCTTCAGGGAGCTGCTGGGACGAGCCGCCTATGGCAACATCAAGAACGCTGTGACACCTGTCCTGATGTAAGACATCCTTGACAACTCTTATTTCTTGAATCTATCGTCTGTTTTTGATAGCTCTTTTATGCAAAATGTTTAGAATGCAAGAGAAAGCTGCATCTCATATCTCCTGTTGCCGTATTTTTTTATCTCGATGCTAATTGGTAAACAGGGTGCGGTAGGGGTGCTGTCAGATTGTGCTGCTCTTGCCTACATGTGGGCTTGTGTTTGAAAGAGGTCATTTCCATTTTGCAATCCTGTGATAATTTGAATTTCCTTTGATTCAAATTATTTTTGCTTTAATTAATTGTTTTTCTCTCTGAACATGACTCATGATTTAGATTTTTTTATAAACCGTCTCCCTGTTCTCTTCCCTCTCGACCCGCAATTTAACTACGCCAGAACCATTCTCAAATTTGATCTGTCAGTCTCTATTGCAGTCTGTTTTTTTCCCCCTTGTTGTCATTTCCTGGATTCAGATAGAGTTTGAATTTATCCCTATATTTTGGAGCTTGCTTTGATAGTCAAATGGTGAAGTTGTTATGTATAACAAAAATGATTAAAAACTAAATAAGAGCCATGATAAGGATAATACTTAACCCCCCTCAACAAAAAAACTTCAGAAGTAGTAGTTTCAGGTACTTTTCTTACTAATTCCATGTGTAATTTTGTCTTAAATTTATTGTAAACCCTCTTGATCCATCTATCGTTTATTGAATTATTTCACTTAATGGAGTTTACATTACCACTAGAATTGCGTAAAACGTAAATATTGCAAAGAAAAACACATAATTGAAACACCTGGAATTGGAAGAAAAAGTAGTCAGTCATACGACCATCTGCTGCCTTCATCTTCTGTTGACTATTTTTGCAACAACAATAGCGTCAGTCACAATAATTTTTCCAACAGTTAAGATGTTTCCATCCATCTTCTTCGAAGTCAAGATCCTTATCTTCTTTGCTTTGAAAAGAAGCCCAGAGGAAGAGATTCTAGGAGAGTTGCACTCATTAAAACAAGTCTTGCGGGACAACTTTTCACGAGAATTACACTCGTTTGCAAAAACACCATCCGCCGGCAACCCCCCCCTACACACACACACACACACACACACACACACACACACACACACACACACACACACACACACACACACACACACACACACAGCGACAACATATCGAATTTCAGAATTGCCACTTTCGTTTTGTGGAAAAAAGTGCAATGAAATCTACCCTCATTTGTTATGAGCTGTGAGACCAGCAGTTTCTCATCCACCATTGTTTCCGTCTGTTACAGTACATGCCTCAGTAATTTAACATCACAAAATCCCTGGATCTGTGACCTCACATAAATTATAAGAACTCATCAGTTCTAGTAGCTGTTCAATAGTAATTACTTTGATTATGGGTTTGGTACATTGTGATGCTGATTTTAACCAGTATTGAGTTTTTCCACTGTTTTTCTTGCACTTTAAGAAACTTACAGCAACACCAGGCACTATGTAATTACATCTTCTGTTTCCTCCCCTGTCTGTTCCCACAGTCACTTAGACAACCACTCTCTATGGGAGGGAAAGAACTTTGCAGTGCGTTGCTTCAAAATCATAATGTACTCCATCCAGGTGAGAGATGAACTCTCCTAAACTCCTTTCTTTCTCTCCTCTGTTGACCTAATTTCCAGGTCCAAGTGGTATTATGAATAATTTAATGTGTCTCATGTGTACACACTGTTTTTATTTTTCATAAGTGAGTCCAGATCTTAGAAGTTCAAAGGAGAAAAATGCGAAAACCTTCAAGGAGTTTGCACAGATTTATAGCCAAAAATCTTTTAAGAAAACTCAGTGCTCCTCACAGCTGTTGTCCATTTTGGACTTTAATGAAAGATGTTAAGAGTGTGCCTCTGTCCAATTTTTAGACTCCTTTCTGCTTTAAAGGCTGACTGTAAATCACCAGATTTCTACCATTTTTCTTGCCTCTATGTTTCACTCATTCCCTCCTTCTGTGCTTTTTTTCAGTCCCAACATTCTCATCTGGTTATCCAGCAACTTCTTGGTCACCTGGATGCTAATAGCAAGAGCTCAGCAACTGTGCGAGCCGGGATAGTGGAGGTTTTGCTGGAGGCAGCTGCCATTGCAGCCAGCGGTTCTGTTGGTCCGTTACATGCACACATAAGACATTGATTGGAAAGTTGAGAACAGGTTTTGATAGCAGATAATTTTTATTTTCGATCATTCACTGTGTGTTTTTCAGGCCCCACTGTGTTGGAGGTGTTCAACACTCTGTTGAGGCAGCTTCGTCAGAGTGTGGACTATGAGTTGACTGGATCTTACGATGGAAGCACCAACATTGGAACCAAGATTATCAAAGCTCATGAGGAGAGGCAGCTGCAGGAGGCTGTCATCAGGACCATTGGTGAGTCTGTGGGTAGTATATCATCTATTTTTGATACTGTGTGGGCTCGTGATCTGAAGTGCCCAATCTTTGTGAGGTTTTTTTTTCTTCCCCCCAAATCCTTGGTTACTGCATGTATCATATGTGAGAAAACCCTTTTTTTTTTGTGTATCTTGATGACACAATTGCCAGGAAGCTTGTCTTCAATGTGGAACCTTTTCACTGTGAATAAAGAATATTCAGTGATACCAATTTGTGGTTTAAAAAAAAAAAAAAAAAAGAGAAGAGGATTTTCAAACTGATCATGCCCAATGTTGTGAAGCCAACAAAGGCTAAGAGGCTAAAAATAAAGCTAGTGCGGCACACAATCATCTCTATTATCTTTCACCGCTGCTGGTGTTTGTAGCAATCATATTGAAAATGAAAGCTGTCTCCAAACTGGTTGAGAAATTGGCATAGAAAACTAATTTATTACGCCTTTAGTTTTATACAAGTTTTTTTCTTGTATTTAATCTGTCTGATGTGCATCTTTTTCTATTTCAGGTTCATTTGCCAACACCTTACCGACCTACCAAAGATCAGAAGTCATGCTCTTTATAATGGGCAAGATCCCTGTCCCTGGAGTTCACCTAACTCTGCCACCTTCTGGTTCTGAGTATGTTACTCAGACAAATCACAGCACAAGTGTTCACACCATTTTCCTAGGACACACATGCACACCAGCTGGCATCACATTACTTTATAAACATTTTTTTAAGATGTGGATGTTGGGGACTTAAATGCTGAATTACATTTTCTTATGTTACTGTTTTCCTCCTCAGCGAGAGTATTAGGATGATTCAGGTGATGTTACTCAAGTCCTTGGTTCAGGTAAGTGGTCATTTATTTTCTAAACAAACAGAATGTTTAAGAATTTTTTTTAGAAGCAGGAAATAAAGGCACAAGAGGGAAACCCTGTCTGTTTAATTTCTAATTTTATTGGAATAAAGGCCAAATGTGAATCTTCATGTTGAAAAACAACACTTTTTATTCCTTCTTGTGACATACTAAATGAATATGACTCTTTCTCATCAATCTTTCAGGTGACAGCAGGTTTCCAGACCACCAACATGCTGACAGCGCTGCCCAGCTCATTCCTGGAACCGCTGCTGTCTCTCTCTCTGACGGAGGATCCAGAGGTTCGACTGCTGGTGCTCCAAATTCTTCTCAGTCTCATCGACAGGCACGACAACGTACCCAAGTTTGCCCAGATAAGGTGTGTACGTTTGTGTGCAGGAACATGGAAAGACTGAAATATAAATATTTTTGGTTTTAACCATTTTGTTTCCTTTCATCTTTCTGTGTAGCATCATCTCTGACATCTCTGTTCTGAAGCTCAAAGTTGACAAATGTTCCAGACAAGACAATTTATTCATGAAAAAGGTACACCTTAATGCATCACTGTGCATCTGTAGTTGTTATTGCTTATCTCATTATCTGCATTGAAAAAAATTCACAGGTTTAAACTTAATAGATAATTTGTCATAGAACATTTGACTTGCTTATGCAAACTACACAGAGTTGTTTACCAAGGACACAAATGAATTCAAATGAATTGATGTTACAAGAGTATTTTGTCCCTTTGCAGCATGGACAGCACCTGTATCGACACATCTACCTGGGCTGTAAGGAGGAGAGCAGCGGGCGAGAGCACTACGAGACCCTCTTTGCCCTGTTAGGCCTTCTCAGTGTGGAGCTGGCTAATGAGGAGGTGGTGGTGGACCTCATTCGACTGGCGCTTGCCTTGCAGGTAGACTTCCATTCTCCACCGTGACTCACCGACAATGTTGTGACATCGACAGAGAAAACAGAAAATGACTAAGTATCACACCTTGCTGAATCCTCTTTGTATCCTGTGCAGGACATGGCTCTGTCCACAGACGAGGCTATGCCTGTTTATAACCGCTGTGCTGTCCATGCCCTCGCTGCCGCTTACCTCAACCTCATCTGCCAGCTCACCACAGTTCCAGCCTTCTGCCAGCACATACACGAGGTGCGGGTCTCAACCCAGTCGTTGAAATGTGTGTTTGTGCACGTCATGTTAATAAATGTATACTTTCTTTCCCCGGCCCTTCAGGTAATTGAGGTGAGACAGAAAGAAAGACCTTACCTTTTGCCTGAAGATGTCTTCATTGAGAATCCTAAGTATGTACCAGTGCCTGTCAATATTCCCGAACTATACTAGTGTTAAATTTAGTATTATAAGTAGTTAAGTGCTCCATAAAAAATCTTGGTTCTCTCGTTCTTACTAGGCTGCCTTCTTCGCTGGAGAAGGTGGAAGGTGATGTCCTGTTCCTCCAGTCAAAGATCACCGAGGTCCTTGGAGGAAGTGGTTATAATACAGAGAGATTGGTTACACCTTATATCCCCCAGTATACTGGTAAAGAATCCCAAAAGTCACTGGCATCCAAAACATTAATTGAAATGCAAAGCTAAATATTGAATAAAGTAATATAGTATAATATTTCCTTCTCATTCCAGAAGAGGACCGGCTGTCGAAGAGAAAGAGCATCGGAGAAACCATCTCGCTTCAGGTTGAGGTTGAGTCTCGAAACAGTCCAGAGAAAGAGGAGGTAAATGCTAACATAAAAATGTCAAATATTTGGCTTTTAAAGAAATGTAACTCAAAGAATTTCACAAAAGTGCTCTTAACCTCATCAGCACATCATACCATTTTCTTTTTTACTTGTTTTGTTCTGTAGAGAACACCAGCAGAGGAGATCACATTTGAAACACTGAAAAATGCCATAGGTATGTCCACTTGCTTTTATCTGCCTTTGTGGTTGTAAAATGTTTCCTTCTCATCTTGCAATTTATTAACCCCAAATAACTGTTACATTCAATAAAACTATAAATTGTTGCTATTTTTTTTACTTTGTGAAAATCGCCATATTATAGCTTTTGAAACGAATGCAGAGTACATTATGTTTTTTCTGTTGCCATCTAGTGGACAGTGTTGGTATGGAAGAGCAAGAGAGGGAGCGGAGGAGACAAGTGGTGGAGAAGTTCCAGAAAGCTCCCTTTGAGGAGATAGCCGCCCACTGTGGTGCTAGGGTACAGTAAATTACATTTTTAATCTGGCTTTCCTTTCCGCATGTTTGTCTTTCACTAACGTTTGATTAATTTTTTTGCTTCTAGGCCACAATGCTGCAGAGCAAACTAAATCAGATCTTTGAGATCACAATCCGGTGAGACCCATACCTTTTGAGATTTTCGAATTGTATTTCTAAAGACTGATGACATCAAGGGCATTGATTTTGATTAACAGAGTGGATCACATGATGATGCCTTGACTCATGGTGATGCCATTTGCTTTGTTTTGTTCCTCCTTCTGTCCAGACCCCCTCCCAGCCCTTCTGGAACCATTTCATCAGGCTACGGCCAAAGCCAGAGTCGATCTGTTCCCATTTACGAGATGAAGTTTCCCGACCTTTGCGTGTACTGAACCGCAGAGTCTTCAGCATCGTGGCAGAGCTGATTAACCTTTAAAGACAGGGGAGGGATTTGAGGACGGGCAACTGATCCTCACTTGGAAGTCCTTTTGACCGTAGAATAAAACGTCCACAGTGCATGTGGGACAAACTCGGCTGCAACTTAAGAACAAGCCACTTCTTAATTAACTCGGCTCTCAGATTTCTTTTTAGCCTTTGGTTGCAGCAAAATCAAGCTGGCTAATGTCAATTAATGCAGCAGGTCTAAAAACTGGCTTAATTTACAAACTCAACCAGTTGGATTTTCCCATTGGAAATGGCCAATAACATTTATGAAATTTTGACAATGTTGTTGCAAATCCTGCAACTGCAAATGTTATTGGCACAGTAATAATGAGGCATTCTTTTGATTTTCTTTTTCTCTTGTTTGTCCCTTGCAGGGTGCCATACTACTTTTAATCATACAATTAGATTGGCCAATCTTCCTTATTTCTGCTGTTATTTTCTCTGTTTTGATAGTTTTGATAAATAGATTATATGTGAAATAGGGGCATTTTAATTTACTTGACAGTGTAATTTTGTGTATGTTTGATGGATCGATGTAAAAAGTTACTCTTACAATCTCCCACGTTACTCGGCACTTAAACGTCTGTCTTCAGTGTTTAATGCTGTTATAGTTTTGTTTTGCTTTCTTAGTGTTGGCCAGAAGTGCTTTTTTTTATGTCAGGCGTTTGTTTCCTAATTATTGTTCTATTTATTATTTAGTTTTTAGCTGTTTTTAAATCAAATAACCGCTAATCAAATAAACATTAAAACACACGTTGCACCCGTCTTGGCCACACATACTCCTGAAGCGTTTACCGTAAAGTTTACCCAGAAAACAAAAATACTTTTTTCTTTCCATATATAAGTGTACATACAGAGGAATATATAAATCTTTAAGCGGATGTACAAAGTAGGGACTGTATGTGTGTGCAGGCGTGCCTGTGTGTGTGTGTGTGTGTGCGTGCGTGCGTGCGTGTGTGTGTGTGTGTGCGTACTGTATACTTTAATTTTAAACTGCCACTTCTCTGGTTGTGTCCACAGTTGAGTTACTAATCTGCTTAGTATCCACATACCTGTTGTCAGAATCTCTAGTCAGCAGTAAACACTAGAAAAATGTGATCATCTGGAGGCCATGAAGTATTAGTCTATTTTTTGATTTAAAAAAACTTTGAATTCTCCTTTTTTTTTTTTTTTTTAGCATCAGTATAACCCACAAGAACATGTTTCAGCACCATCAACCTTCATTGTTGCCAATACATCCTCAGTCCTGTAGGAATGGGTTTGCACACAGCCTACCAACAGCGGTGCACCTGTCTCATCACAATCTGAAAAGCCATTTTGTGTGCATGTGAGCACACACACAGCTATTTAAAAAGAAAAAAGACAAGAAGAAAACAACAAAGTATAATGGCAATAATTTGGCACGAGCCTGGCTTACACAGTCCAACTGTTGGTAGCAGATATTTTTATGTAGGTTGAACTGTGCCTCCTGTCGTCGTGCTGCTGTGATGGTTCTGTTACATGATGTTTATAGAAACTGCCCTTCCCTCACCTGCGCTTCTGTGAATGAGCTGCGTCAGGCCTGCAGCTGTCTTTAATGTGGACAGTGGTCTCTGGTTTGTCCCTGATTTGTCACGTGTTGTAGTCCAGTAAGTTCCATTATTTTCTCATTTTTAGAATGTATTGACCAATGTATGTATATTCGAGTCCATATGTATCAGTGTACCAACCATATGTTCTTGTTAACCTTTTTCTTTTTTCTTTTTATGGTGTGAGTAAATATATGTGTTCATGCGTTTGTGAGAACACTCACTCGTGTCTTTTATTGTCAACGCCAGAGACACAGTTTACAGTTTTGCTCAGTGACTCTTTGCACCATCCTAATGAAGACAAACCTATTAAAGGATAATGCACCGCTGTCTAAACCCTTCAGTGATACATTTGATCTTTTCAACATCTTGGCAGTGAACATCTGTAAATCAGTCAGTGTATGTTGCATCGTGTAATATTGTAAACCAAACATACTTTTTTTTTTTTTCATTACATGTCTGGTTGATAGCTCCTTTACGATGTAGTGCTGTAGGTCAAATCTATTCATTTTGTGGACTTTGCACTTTAAAAACTGGATTACCTAGTGAAAAGGCAGCTTTTACATGGAGGAATTGCCTTATGCCTGTCATACCTGACTTTGCATGCTAATGATGTTGCCGTGTTGTACAATAAATGTATCTTCAACCATGAAAGGCCCAAAATGTCCCTCTTTTTATTTCGTTATTAATGACAGTCATATCTACATAAAAACAGTTTTTGTTGTCAAGTCAAGTGATTTTTCCAGAGATACAGTGGAAAAAAAGAATCTTGGATGGGAAAAGGGAAAAGGGAGAATTTCTTACAGAGATTTTAACCTTATTTCACCAGCTGGTGAGCTCAATGCTGTATTCATTCTAGCTGTTATGTCACGCCACTTGTTTTTGCCTCGGATATGCAGGTCATCTGATTGCCTCTGTAGATGGTTTTGACTCCTGCAACTCTCTTAAAACCTGATATGTGTTTAGTTTTTGACAATATGTGTTGTTGTTTCCTACATCGTTAATCTAATGTTTGTTTTTCTTTTCATTACTCCTGTTTTATTGGGGTAGAAGGGCATATTTTTCTCATTTACAGACTCAAAGACAACTTTGTATACTTGCCTTAAAAGAAAAAGAAAGAAAAGCGTTGTAGATATCAGTACTTTGTTGCAATGGTACTGTATTCACAATACCTGATTTAAAACCAACAAAACTCTCAATAACAACTTTAAAATGTGTTGAAATTAAATGACAGAATTGCCCGCATTCATAAAAGGAGACGTTTTAGTAATTTACTGATAAACACAGTGCCATATAGTAAAGACATCAACTATTACCTTAGAGAAGCAAATGTTCAAGAAGCCCATGAACCGACACTGATGAGTTGGTGGATAGAGCAGGTTGTCCTGCCACTGCAAGGTCAGGCAATCGATCACCGAGGTGTCTGTGAGACATCAGACCTCTGATATGCTTCTCAGGGTGTGATGGTAGAAACAAAACAAACACAAAAACAAACGCCAAGGTTGTGTCTCAGGAGGCAGAGCAGAGTCAGCTGCCAATCGAAAAGTCTGTGATTGATTCCTGGCCTCAGTCTATATGTTGAAGTGTCCTTGGGCAAGACACTGAAACCCACAGCTCTTCTGATCACAGACTAACCATCACCACATGGGGTTTAGTTCCAGTCGATCACTTCATACTATCCGTCAAGCTGGTGATGATCTGGGCGAGTTTTGCAGGAACAAGTCCAGGATACCTCAAGAGACAAGTGTGTGACCACATCTCTCCTACAAAGTTTTTTTTTTCTTTGAATTTTGTAACAGATCTTTTTTTTTTTTTCACTTCACATACAGAAACAGTAAACATAATTCAATAAAAAATTCAAAGTGACAAAGCGTTTCCGTTGGCAATTGTTGTGTAGTAGGTGCTACAAGGGTAGTAAACGATAGAAATCTTAACATAAGCCAGAACGGCTTCCAACAAACCCGTATTATCTGTCAACCCTCCCTACCCACCCACTCTACCCAAATCGAAAATAAAACAAAAAGAAATAATAAATAGATAAGTAGCTAAATGAAATGAGAAATAAAATGAAAAATAAGGACAACGGTGAAAACTGAGGGACTTATATAAAAAAAAAAAAAAAAAAAAAACAGCCACAACAAACAGACAAGAGGTGGAGGTGAGGGGGTATCTGGTCCATTGATTTCTAATTATTTCCTTTTCAGTTATTTTCAGGGTGAATATTTAAATAATCTATGAAGGGCTGCCAGGTTTTGTCAAAGGCTTTGCTGGAGCTTGAAAGTGAGAACCTGATCTTTTCAAGTTTAATATGAGCTAAGACCTCCTTGAGCCAGCTGTTGAGATGGAGGGAGAGCGTGTTTCCATTTGAACAATATAAGACGTCTGGCTAGTAAGGACGTAAAGGCCAGGATCCTTCGCTTCGTTGATGGAAAGTTAAGTGTTATAGATGAGGAAGCACCAAACAGGACTGCGAGAGGGTCGGGGCTAAGCTCCATGTCCAACACTGATGAGAGTGTATCAAAGATTTGATGCCAAAAGTCCTTAAGACTTGGGCAGGACCAAAACATGTGGGTATGATTAGCTGATGGCTGCTTACACCTGTTGCAGCTGTCACTGGTGGGCTAAATGTTTGCGAGCCGAGCATTTGTGTAATGCACTCTGAAGAGGATCTTACACTGTACTAAGCCGTGCCTAGCGCATATGGAGGACGAGTGAACTAGCTCAAGAATGTGGTCCCACTGATCGTCTGAGATCAACACACCTATTTCCTCTTCCCAGGTCTGCTTAAGGCGAGAGGATTGGGGTTAAGGGAGTCAATGGAGCTGTAAATCATAGAGGTAGAACGTCTCTGAGTAGGTTTGACGGTGAGCAGGGTCAGTCAGTTCAGTTCATCAATTCAGTTGGAGAGAACAAATTGAGTGGGTTACCAAAAAAATCAATAAATCCATTGGCATTATAAGGCGTGTTAGTCATATTGTCACGACGAGTTGTCTCCTTACACTTTATTATAGTTTAATTTATCCTTATCTCTCATATTGTAATATAGTTTGGGCAAATACTTTTCCTACAACTCTTCACAAAATGTTGGTCCTACAGAAATGTTTTGTTAGGATTGCAACTTGATCAGAGTCACACGCTTCATCTACTCCTTTATATCAGAAACTCCAGATTCTTACTATTTATGATATCAATATTTTTCAGATATGCATTTTTATTTATAAGATAAATTCAAGTGAAGGAAATATTCCTGGACAGTTCAAGACTTACTTTAAATTAAATTCACAGGTTCATTCTTATTCAACTCGACGATCCTCAGATCTTCATCTTCCTAAATTTCTCACTTGTAGAGGTCAATTTTCGGTGAGATTTAGGGACTAAATTGTGGAATGATTTTTCCCACTTGGCAAAGAGCTCTTCCTCTTTGAAATGTTAAAAAAGACGTTTGAAGGAACACTTGACTGTTGTTTTGTAACTGTTTTCCCAATGTAATGTTGTACATGTATCCATGTTCTTTTTTTTTTTGTGTTTCACTCATAGTGACATGTACCGTCTTATTTGCTCAGGAGTAATTATACAAGTAATATAAGTTGTAAAAACAATATCCCATGCACACTCACACACACTTATTTTTTTGTCTTTATTATTTTTATTGCATTATTAGTTTGCCATCACTTTTGTATAGTTATACTTTTTGTTTTTGTATGTTAATCTTGTGTTCTTTATAACACATTCAATTTTAATAACTTCGGTGGAGGCTTCAAATAAGCCCATTGGGTTTTTTGCCTCTTCCTGCACCTATAGTATTTATATTTGATATTTCCTGTATATTTTTAAAACTGTGCAAAACAATAAGCTAAACTAAACTAAACTAAACTAATCAGTGACCCGGGTGGAAGATTAGGAAATTGGGGGTAGGTGGTTTGGATAAAGTGCTTTGACTTGGAGGATGCGAAAAAAGTGGGAATGGGGCAAATTAAACCTGGTTGCAAGCTCCGCAAAATCAGTGAAAACGCGTTCTTTATAAAGGTCTTTGACTGTTAGTAGGCCCTTGTCTCGCCAGACGCGAAATGTAGGGTCAGATATCGATGGTGGAAACATATGGTTTTTAAAAATCGGGGCTAGGGATGAAGGCTCATTCAAGCCATAATGTTTATGAAACTGGGTCCAGATCTTCAATGAGTTGACTACGACATGGTTCTGTGAAATATTATGAGTCTTGAGAGGGAGTCGTGCGGTGAGAAGGGACTGCAATGTGAACTGCGAAGATCGTAGCTCAATTTGGGCCCATGAGGGAAGCGTTTCAACCTTGTTGTCGATCCAGTAGCCCAACTTGTTGATGTTATATGCCCAATAATACTGGATAAAGTTGGTTAACGCTAGACCACCTAGCTTTTTGGGACCTTTGCAAGAATCTTTTGGTCCACGTTCAGAAGCAAGATAGGTCTGTAGCTGCTGCATTCCACGGGATCTTTATCCTTTTTCAGTAAAAGGGAAATATTGG
The DNA here is from genome assembly GCF_033807715.1 of Cololabis saira. NCBI lineage: Eukaryota > Metazoa > Chordata > Actinopteri > Beloniformes > Belonidae > Cololabis > Cololabis saira. The sequence goes on from NC_084604.1 coordinate 24,931,359, forward strand.
TCAGTTTACCACTGACAAAAGAATTATTATAAACATTAACTAAATGTGGGTTAATAAGGTTGGAATACGCTTTGTAAAATTCCACACCAAAGCCATCCGGGCCGGGGGACTTGCCATTTTGTAGCTGCCCTATAGCCTCCATAACCTCCGCCGCTGAGATTAATGCACCCAGTTTGCCAGCCAAGTCAGTATCTACTTGGGGATACGTAATCCTCTCAAGAGGGTTATGGCTGTCCCAGATTTCAGGCCGATGCTCTGAGGTGTAAAGGTTCGAATAAAATTCAAAAACGCGTCATTTATTAACCTGGGGTCAGTGACTATTGTCCCGGATACCGACTTTATCCTTGGGATAAGTCTTGATAGGGCAGTAGCTCTGGTTTGGTGGGCAAGAAGTTTACCCGCTTTATTGCCCAGTTCAAAGTAGCGCTGTCTCGTTTTTAACAATTGTGATTCAACCTTAGATGTCAACAGGCGGTCAAACTCAAGCCTGGAATTTAAGGCGCTGATCGTAAAGAGTGGGATTGGGGGCGGCGGCGTATTGTGTGTCCACTTTCAATAATTGGTCCGAGAGCCAGATCATCCTATCCGTGTCAGCCTTTTTCTGCTGGGAAGCAAATGAAATAGCCTGTCCCCGTAGGTACGCTTTACATGCTTCCCACAGAGTGCCTCTCGCAATGTCAGGGGTGTCATTTGTCTGGGAAAAATTTGCGATTTCGTTCGAAAGAAATATTTTGCAACTGGAGTTGTTTAACAAAAAATGGGAAAGCCTCCACTGGAAGTGTGGAGGGGTGCGGTTAGGAAAGTGCATGACAGCCGATGTAGGTGTATGGTCCGAGACCACTATGCTATGATATTCGCTGGAGGTGATCCAGTGTAATAGTCTGTTGTCCATGAGAAAAAAGTCAATTCTAGAGTACGAGCTATGAACGTGGGAGAAAAATGAAAAAACTTGAAGAATCTCCAAGGATCGCTTAAGCTTAGCCGGTCTGCAAGGGATTTTAGCGTCATTGCAGAGTTGGTTATATTGAGGTGTCTAGAGGAGGACCTATCTAAAGCAGGATCCTGGATAAGGTTGAAGTCACCTCCTATGATTGGGTAGTGACTATCTATATAGTGGAGGAGAAGAGGTGAGTAATAAATTTGTCGTGGTCCCAAACAGGGGCATAGACACTCACTAAGATGACCGGAATGTCGAATAACCTACCTAATACGGCTACAAAACGCCCGTTAGGGTCCTCAACAGTTTTTGTGGATTCAAACGACACGTTCTTACCAATAATAATAGCCGCCCCTCTCGCCCTCGCTGAAAACTTGGAATGAAACACGTGACTCATCCGGGGTCTGTTAATGCGCAGGATCTCAGTAGACTTGAGATGTGTTTCCTGGAGAAAATATTTGTCCCCTTTAAGATGTTTCAAATTAAATCACTTTACCTCTTTTAATTATTCCATTAACGTTCCATGAAACGAGATCAAGTTCAACACCTATTGACGGACTCTAATTTGGATTATCTATGTCTATCTGAAACGTGGCTAAATTGTAATATCCCAACACATATGATTGATGTAACTGGTTATGTCTGCTTTAGGAAAGACAGACTGACAGGAAGGGGGGGTGGAGCATTGATTTACATTAGAGATATTTTTAAATGTGGTGAAATTAAATTGGATACGCCTTTAGAATGTGTGGCCATTAATGTAATGTTATCAGCAAAAATGAAATGTAATATTTTGTCTTTATATAATCCTCCATCAAATGGTGCTTCATTTTACCAGGATTTAGATGAATTGCTTAAACAACTAAATTGTAGGTCTGAAACTATATTTCTAGGAGACTATAATATAAATTGGTTGGACAAAAGCAGCAAGCAAAAACTAAAAACAATCTATTCAAAATATAATTTTCAGCAAATAATTAAAGAACCGACGAGACTTTCCTAAGTCAGCAAAACTCTCATTGACTTGATTTTTACGAATAGAACTGAAAGAGTGACAAAGACGTATAATTTAATTACAGGCCTGTCCGACCACAATATGGTTTTAATTGTTAGAAAATTAACGAAAAAACGTCTACAAACTTGGTGTAATGACCATGGTAAATCAGAGTTTGCAGGTATCCCCAAGAACAAAATGACACAATTTGAAGATAAATTACAGAAAACTAACTGGGACAATGTTATGCAAATGCATGATGTAAATATCTGTTGTGCTACAATGATGAAAACGCTTACAGATTTGATGCAGAAATATATTCAGCCACTGAAACACCCACAACGGCGCAGGGCTTTACCGTGGCTGAATAAAGATATTCGCCAATTAATGAATAAAGAGATCTCGCACTTAAACACTCATTAGTTAAAAAAACACACACAGACACACTTATTTACAAAGGGTTAAGAAATAAGGTAATTAGGGAGTTGCGTACTGCAAAAACCTGCTACTTTATGCAATTAATTGCTGATTCAGAAGGGAATAGCTCAGCGCTCTGGAAACATCTAAATATTTTGACTAATCGAGCGCCTAATCAAAAAAAATCTATTGCAGAATTGAACATAAATGGAATAGTTAGTAATGATAATGTGGAAATTGCAAACGAATTTAATACATTTTTCATCAAATCAGTTGAGGAACCGGCGGGAAAATTCCAACCAGTTTAGTTAGAAGACATACCAAGAGAGCTTTCATTGTCTTTTCATTTTAAAGAGGTAAATCAAAATCAGATCAGTAAAGTTATAATCCAATTAAGGCACTCTAATGTGGCAGTCAATATAGGAGAATAACCATAGAGCCCAAGCCGGTTAATGCACTCACATGATAACAATCTTAAAGAAATGGAAAAAGAAAACAATGAAATAGATGTACTAAACAGGGCATAAAAAAAAAATGCAATTCAAATGATGCTTTGGAAAACTGAACAATTAACGGGGACCCCAAGTCCAAATCCCATCACTTAACGCCACATCTTCATGTGTCAACAATCTTTGTAATCTGCGTGAGGAGCGCTGGGTTTTGATGCTGCGGACACACGAAAGTTAAAGGCACACATTTCTGTAATGCTCAGCTGGGTGTGTCCCATAAAGTTTGTAATGGTAGCGTTAACGTTACCGGACCGCTATCCATGTAGCCTGCCAAACAGCTGCAAAGCTGAGGCAAAGGGGAAAAGAGGCTTCAAGTGGCAGACAGGGAGCCCACAAAAGGCGGACGCCTCCTCAGCTGAAGAGAAGCGTTACCATCCTTCTCGGTAATCTGAAGCTTCCCGGGTACAGCAGAGCTGGCCGCAGGCCCAGGTTGTAAAGTTTAGCCATGACATCGCGGTAGGCTGCTCGTTGCTCCACAACGTCGGGGCAGTAATCCTGTTGAATGCGGACCGCCGCGCCACAGTATTTCAGGTCGTTCCTCCGCTTACGGGCCTCCCGGACTACCAGCTCCTTGGTTTGGTGTCGATGGAAACATGCGATCACAGGTCTGGGCTTGTCCCCCTGCCGTGGCCTGGCAGCGAGGGTGCGGTGGGCTCGGCCCAGCTCCGGCGGCGTCTGTAGAACCTGGTCCCCTAAAATCTCCATCAGAGCCTCGGAGAAGAAAGTTGTGGGACGAGGGCCTTCAATGGACTCTGGCAAGCCGACAATCCTCACATTATTCCGATGGCTTCGCCCCTCCAGATCAATGTTTTTGGCCTTGAGTCTGACACAGACCTCTGACAGGTTAGTACATGTTGCTTGGAGGGCCTGAAGGCGTTCTTCAGTTGAGTAAGCGTTGGTCTCCAAGCGCACAATACGTTCACCGAAGTCAGTCACTGTGGCTTGTACCGAGTCAAGTTTAGTTTCGAGAGCAGCGAACACCGACCTGAACTCCACCGACACGGCCTGGCGGTGTTCCTAATGTTGCTAGTAGCGGTGACGACCAGGTCGGTTGTTTTCGCCTCTCTGTCCTTAGCCAGCCTAGTTCCAGTGGCCATAGTGTGTAACAAAGGTACAGCTTGCTTATACTAATAAGTCAAGACCAGTTGGGCTACGAAAAGTTAAGGTTTTTCAGGTCAGTGCGGGGGGAAAGCGAGGCGTGCGTCTACTCCATTCCTCTCTCCACCGGAAGTCCTCTCCTTGAGTTTGACCTAAACTGGGTCATGCAACTGGACAATAACCCAAGATGCACCAGCAAATCAATTACAGGTTTAAGAAAAAGAAAAAGAAACTTGATCGTGTAAATGGCTGATTTAAAGTTCGGGTACAAACCCAAATTGCTGTGTTGGGATCAAAGGAGGATTATGTATAATCTGAAGGAGCTTGATCCAAAATCCCACATAAACAACTACAACAGAGACTGGTAAAAATAAAATGTAAACCCATTAATTTGATTAATTGCTGCAACAAGCTATTGAATATAAGTTGTATTTAATTTGTTTTAGTTACACAAATAATGACACTGAGTAACACATCATGTGTTACTGTCCAATGTTATTGAGGTCGTATTTACAATATTTAAGGCTTGGCAACAAACACATATTTTTTTAATTATGTCCTGAAACACAAAACATTAAAAAGATGTATTTTATTACTCGCATGATTGTATCTGCGCCAGGCACGATGTAGAAGCCAGTATTGAAGGTCTGCGATCTCCAGCCCCTCAAGCGGCTCTACATAAAAAGAAAACACAATTTAATGGTGGATTTCAGTGATTTGGTCCAAGAGAACTTATTAAAACCCAATCAAACCCTTTCATATAAAGAAAAGCATTTAAATACTGCAGAAATGATGGATGGACTAAAGGGAAATTAAAAAAAAGAAATTTGAAACTGTACTGTAGCCACTGCCACCCTTCATTTTTGGATTTACACAAACACCATGTGAGAGTTTGCAGACACGTGATTCAAGGTCTAAGTGCTTGTCAGATGGCCTGAGGTGGGGTGTCGGGTCATGGCGGGTGAATGCCAAGCATCTATTTTGATGTGCACACAATGGTCCTCAAAAGTGCTTTTGTAGCCCTTGGATGCATTTGGACAGATGAGTTTGACCTGAGGAACTGGCTTTTCTGCACAGAGCTACGAGTCACGTGTCTACCCTGCAACCTCCCCCCACCCAGAACACATGTGGTTGTCAGTGGGGTGAAATTCATCGACAGCAACTGGCAAACGAATACAGAATTCGACCAATGAAACCCATTAGGCAACAATTTTTTTGTAAAGCAGTGAAAAGGTCAACTTTATAAGAAGGAGGCTTTGACATGACCCCACCTTTCCCCCTTTCACTCTTTCTTTTTTTTTTCTCAAGTTCCAACATTAATTGTCAGTTGGGTTTGACATTTAAACTATTTGCTGGCATGCATGTCTCACGTCCCAGCTCCAACTCACCTGATTCTGATGAATGGATTACCATCAGCTTATCATCAGGATCTGCACTGGTCTGTTACCAACTCATTTATTTGAATCAGCTGTGTTTGGTGCCGGAAAATAGCTCAAACACGAAGGGAAATGGCCTCAGAGGACTGGAGCACTGGTTTAAATGCTAGTCGTTTTCACTGTGGAAATGTGCGTCTCAGGAGTAATATGGAAAATGGTAATAAATAAAAAATGCTGTGATTCATACACCTTCTCAGGATGTGCTATGTCTTGGCATTGTATGAACCCGAATCCATCCTTATGACTTCTGCAGCACATTGCAATAAAAGTTGAGACAGTAAAGCTTTCACCAGTTTATGATGTTGCCATTTCAGCTCACAATGCTCAAAAGAGCTTTTTGGCATTCAAGACCTCAAGAAAAATGTGTGTTTTGTTTGCTATGCTGTGTCTTTCTACCTACGGTGTGCAACAATACATGTGATGAAGACACCACATTAGAACCATTTAGAAATACTCTAGACTTTCTCCATTGGGAATTAATGAGTCCAGTGTGTTTACCATTTTCTTCCTCGGCTATGCTTTGGAAATGTGTGCATATTATGGTCTTGCATCATTTTGTTCTAACATGCGTGACACACTTGGAAAATATATGTTTTTGAAGGTTGCATGCGCTGCTCTAATAGCTCAACAATTTTTTCTGCATTAATGTCACCAAAAACCTCCAAAGAGTGTGTTTTCTCTCTCTTTTTTCTGTTTGTTTGTAGGTGATAACAGTCTTGTTTTATAATATTTGGTTCATAACTTAAGGATACTGGTTTGTCTGACAACTGTACGTGTTTCCACAGAGTGGCGGTCCATCCCAGAGATTACAAACTCGCCTCTCCTTCTCCACGACAAAGGGTTTTCTCTGACTGGATTCCAGTTCCTGAAAAACCTTTGCCAAAGTAATCCCTTGCCCCTATGTAGCAACAGCTATTGATGAAGGATTATTTTTGATGCAGTGCCATCTGAGAGGTTGGAAATCACGGATGCTGAACTTCATATTGCTTCATATTCTTTGAATATGGGTTTGTGTTTTCCCACTAAATTGCCTTTTCCCACAACTGCTTCCCTTTAACCCAGTCTAACTGTTTATTCTTCTCTAGGGGGAATTGTTTTCTTTTTGTACTTTCTGTGTGTAAATCTCATTTACTTCAGCTGTTTTCTTTCAGTTCGCTCACAAACAATGAGTTCTGTTTCTGCTCATTTTGTTTTCGATTCTTTTGCTTTTCGTTTCCTACTTTGTGTTGCTTTGCCTTGTCTGTCTTCAAACCTTCCTTGATTTTCCCGTGTGTTTCCTTTTTATTGCCTCCCTATGCAGTTGTCTGTGCTCTTTGGTCTCCTCCCATCTGGAGAAAACCCATGCAAGTATGGAAAGAGTAGTATGGATTTAAAGTGCAAACCTACGAGAAGCAACAGTGTAAAAACATATATATTTTTTTCCTTTTTCTTAAATTAAGGACTAATTTTAATATTTAGACTCAACTAAAGGTGGAAAATTAGAAGTTGATACCATATTTTATTTTCCTCATGGCTTTCATCACACAGCTGCTCTCGGTGATAATAATCTTTATCACATCGGAGTTCACTTTTAAAATAAAATCAGTCATAAAGGGATCATCATTTGCAACATAATATTTTAATATAATATTTATAAAAGAAATGTAAATAAACTCAATTTAACATACAAAAACCACACCATAAACTGTTATTAAAAAGATAAAAAAATAAACAAAAAATAAAATATTAGGACAATTAACAGTGATTCCACAAGATAAAATATTATCTCAGAGCGCTTTCAAGTCAAGGCCAAGATGTTCAAGGCAGTCGCGGGGTAAATGAAGGTCTTTATTCAGCACAACTGCCTTGTTTTTGTTTTTTTTTTGTCTTTATTTAAGGTTTTAATGAGAGAAACATTTGGCTCAGAAAATACATTCAACCACATGCTGAAGATAGCAACACACTTCTTTTAAGTTAAATTAAGACATAAATAAGGGAACTAACATGCAGATTCCTTTGATTATTATCCTTCCCTCTTGTGCTTTGTTTTCATTTCGTTATCCTCCGCACATTCTTCTCTACAGTGTCCTTGAGGAACTCAGGTAGCTGCCTCTGAGGTTTCTCCTCCCACAACTTCTTGTTTCTCTTGTTCCGTTTGGATGAATGTGGGCTGCTCCACCTGAAATGAGTCATCCGGTAGGTCGCGTCTTTTCTCTCCTGCAGGCCCGGAGGCCTGCTTGCTCTGGAGCTGGATCTGGATCTCTGCGATCCCTGATTTTGTGCACTTCCTTCATGAGCACCCTTCTTTCCCTCAGCCTTGTCGCTTCCCAGATGCCTACGAGCCCGAAATGGGAAGCTGCTCTCGGAGGAGCTACCTCCTTCCAGGGAAGAAGCAAACACCTTAACTGGCCGGCGTTTGCGTCCGGAGGGCTTCCCCCAGCGGAAATGCTCCATGGAGTATGAGCGGCGGTTGTCGCTGTGGGCTGTCAGAGCTGACTCGGATATTTCGTCTTCAGATGCTAAAGTGGCCAGAATGATCTTGAGTAAGAGGTCCCCATCATCATAATGATAATCATTGTTGTCTTTGTCGTTAACTGGAAGGACAGATGCATCCAAGTCTGGGATTTCACTCTGGATCTCAGATATGCAGAGCTGAACACAGTCCTGCAAGATAGAGATAAAGATCAGTCCAACTATTTGATCATTTCTTTCAAAAGTAAAAATCCCATTCATAAAATAATCTAGATCAGAATTTGTTTGTAGTTTGAGATAATATATACCGTATTTTCTGGACTATAAGCCGCTACTTTTTTCATAGGTTTTGAACCATGCGGCTTATACAAAGGTTCAGCTATTCTGTGGATTTTTCTTCCACCGCTTGGGGCGCTCTAACCGGAATTAGAATCAAAACTAAGACAAAATAAATGCAAAGAAGAATACGCCACTTCTTCTTTAGCAGATAGAAGTAGGTAGAAACATATTTCAAACAGATAAATAGATACCGGTTATTTTCTCTTGGTTCTGTCCCATTTTGATCAGCAAAGTTGCTGCCGTGTTAAAAGAACTATTTAGGTACATACATGTACATAATTTACAGCTCAAAATCGTTCTGTACATGTAGTAAATATCTAATCTAACAACATAAATATCTGCGGCTTGCATATCTTTTTTTTTTTTAAATAGAGCGGGTGCGGCTTGTATATCTTTTTTTTATTATTTTTTAAAAATAGAGCGGATACAGTTTATATGCAGGTGCGGCTTATAGTCCAGAAAATACGGTAATCAAATCCAAAACCCGGCACAAACAACATGAATAGAAAAAGAGAAAGATTTCAAAACAAGGTTTTGGATGTTCTTTAGCTGAAGTCTGCCGTTTGCAGACTTTATTAGAGGGGGGGTGACAGGTTTGGGTATAAAGGGAACATCCATCAATAGCTCATGGGGGGCTAAAACCAAGTGGGAAGGTGATGGTCAGCTTATGTGGGTTTTTTGTGCAGTATTTGATGCTGAAGTGATTCTGCAGCATTTCCAAACTAATGCATATTTGCCACTGAAATAAGAAAACAGGGTTTCCTTCTTTAGAATCAAACCACCAAAATAACAAACATTTTTGGCACCATGAAAGAGCGCTATAATAGCTATTACTCTCTTTTAAGCAGAAATGCTCAAACATTTGAGTCGCTGTATGAAATGTAAATGCAATGATTTGCAAATTTCATTCAGTCATGTTTTATTCACAACAGTTCAAAGAACACAAAAAATTGACATTTTGCCATTAAAAAAAACACCTGTTGGCTAGATTTAATTGGCCGCAGCATGTCTCAGAAAGTTTATCACTCTTCTTTTAACAACAGCTTCCATACATCTGGCAGCTGAGGAGACCAGAGTTTTCAAAGAGGAATGTTGTCCAGTTTTTGTCTGATAAAGGATTTGAGCTTTTCAACAGTCCTGGCTCTTCTTTGCCGCACTTGTCGTTTGCTGCATTTGAGACGCAAAGCCTCTCTTGCAAAAGACATCATTTTGAGTGGGAGAATGTCTTACACCTGTATAGACCTTTCACTGTTAATGTTTCCAAGTGCAAACCTGCCCCTTTTACATGCAGCTTCATACCATCAGAGATGCAACCGTTTGAACTGAACACTGACAACATGGATGGACCCTATCCTATTTAGTCCTGGGAATGTCAAAGGTTTCTAAAAGAAATTGGGATTTGACCAAATCTACGTTCACAAAAGCCTTGTATTGACAACCAGTGAGTCAGCTAACTGACTGAGGCTGCTGATGCTGGTCAGAAGTGGTTCTTTATATTCTACAGACTTCATATGTCTTACTTATTCTCACTTTATGTTGGATGGAAATCAATTTTTAGCAAAGCGTCCTGCAAATTTCTCATTCAAGTTGAAAAACTTGAAGTCAAACAGACGCATAACCACATCCTTATTAGAAGGGCCGCGCTGTTCACATCATGAGTGCTTTGAATTTATCATCAGCTTAAGCGGTAACGGATCATGTGTGCCACACTTCAGGATCTGATCATCTTTAATCAGTTCAGAGAAGGAAAACAAAAGTATTTCAGTACAAAATTAAAATCAAAACTAGGTCTTTGAACATAAACAGTAAAATGATTCAGGGAGTCTGGGCCCTCTGGGTAGAGGCAGCCAAAGCAGGAAACCACTTTAGGATGCTTGTAAACCTTTGAGTCCTCAGGCGGCGCTACGCTTGCGTATGTGTGAAGATACTATTGATGCACGGGCTTATGTTGGAATCTTGGCACAGTGATGTGCTACCTTCAGGGCGAGGTCTTTTCTCTGAAGTCTGCGGTTGTTTCAGCAGTACAACGCTAGACCTCCTTCAGCTCGACTTAAAACAGCTCGTGTTCACGAACACAGACTGCGTGTGCCTTAACTCGCCTGCCCGTGGTACGGAGCTGTCTCTTATTAAAAATCTTATTTTACAAAGGCACTATAAAGAGAACAATCAGTCAAAGACGAACTTGGACTTTTGTGCAGCTGGGATTTTATACCGAGAGGAGAGATTGGTCTTGAAAGGCTGTGGCATATCGTGTCCTTCAGTTACAAATGAAATAAAGACTGAATATAAAAGTAAGGGTGATGTAAAATATCAATAAATGTAGCTTTCAGTCAGGATGTTGGTGTTGCTGGCATCACATTTACATTTGCCTGTAAGCAGATGATTCATTTTATGGCTACTTCAATTTGTACAATAAAAGTCCAAATAATGTAGAAGCTCAGAAACCTTTCCTTTTTTCTTTTTTTTTTCTTCAGGAAATGGTGTTTGGAGTTTCGAAACAGACCGTGTGTCATCGTGACTAGTAGGGTAAAGGTTTTACAAATTAATGTCTCCTCCTGTTGACAGACCATAGAATTATTTGCTTTTAGTTTGCCCACATATAATGGTTTTTATTTTTGTATTTATTTTATTTTTTATTTTTTTATGTTTAGAGTATTGGTTTTGCATATGAATGTTATGGATTTAAAAGGTCCAATATGCGGTCTGAAAAACTGAAATTATGTGACACAACAATCTGATGTCATCCAAGGATGTGTTACAGAAGACTTTAGGTTAATGTAAGGACATTATGATCAGTTATATAACACTGATGGGAGCTATTTCCTGCATAAATTGTCCTTAACTGGTTGATTTCACTCAGATGCTCGAATAAGTGTTTATATAACCCAAATATTATTGGCATAACACACATTTTGCATCTGAAAATGTAAGTATTTGGGCAACTACTGTTTGAGAGTGATTTGTACAAGTTGAAATATTGTGACGGAAGGGTCAGACATTTCTGCCCATTCAGGCGTAACCAGGTCTCCTGCTTGCCACACTTTTCTCAGCTATCGTTGACACTGGAATAATTAAAAGTCTAACTTTGGGGTCCTGGATGGCTCAGTGGGTTGAGCGGGCGCCATTTGTAGAGACTGTCATCCTCGTGCAGACAGCGCAGGCTCGAGTCCTGGCCTGTTACCCTGTACTGCAATGTCTCCCCCCTCTCTCTACCCATTTCCTGTCTACTTACTTTCTCAATGAAGGCCACTAGTGCCACAAAAGTACAATTAAAAAACACGAAGGGAGAAATATGATCAAGCTCGTCACTTGTTAAGTCTGCACTCTCAGGTGGGTCAAAACTGTACTTAAATACAAATTTAAATAAAAATAAAAACACGCATTTCAGTTATTTTGAGGTCCCAGTTTATGTTTAAAAGCTACTGATTAAACATGAGACTATTCAGAAAATGTCCTCAATTCATTTGATTCTTCTGTAATAACAGTAAAAAGAGCTGTTACATCATTTCAGGTGTGTCTGAAAAGGTACAAAGTCTAAAAAAAGGATCGTATGGCATTACACAAAGGTCCAGGACAGTTTTTTCTCAACCTGGAGGAGAAATTTTAAATGACTTTCTCCAGGACCAAGAATGAATATTAAACACAGAATAGTTTTTGTTTCTATAGTAGGCCCATTACTTCCTCCTGTCTTTAGGCTGGCCGTTTGAAATGTCATTTGACCTATGAAGACAGCTTTTGAGCTCTGATAATTGCAGGAAACAGGAGGAAGGGGTAGAAAGTGACAACAGATAAATGAGGAGACAGTAACTTACGAGTATCTGTTCCCTGGTGTTCAAGTCCTGGCATATGGAGTTGTCCAAACACATTGACCTAAACCCGGGAACGCACACGAATGTCATCACCACCAGAAATAACCAGCATAGACACACCATCTTCAGCTTGGTGCGGGGGGCAACCGGTCAAGGGTCTTTAGCTGAAAAGAAAGGAGAGTGGCAGTGAAGAAAGAAGAAATTATCCTGAGAAAACTGAAAAGGTTTCAATCCCAAAAGAATAAGATCATCACTTGATCACCCTAAATGGAAAGAACTGTGAGTTATATCTTCAAAAAATGCAGTTGATGTCTCCTGATCATTGGACTTGCGTAACACCTTCCCCCCCGTCCTTATATAACTTTGCTTCAGATCCACATTTTGAAGAAGTAGCACTGGAGGATTTGTGGCTGTGTGTCATGGTTGAATAATTGTTGAGCTCAAATACCAACGGTCATCATTCGTCTTGCAGCCAGCATTACACATATCATAGCAGATGCTCTTGTTTTTCAGCAGTGGATTTATCTCAAAGTGGTTAATGAAGGCCAAAATGTGTCAGGGATTATGTAAACTCTCTTCTGTCAGGGTTTGCAAAGACAGTAAAGGTTTGTATAGAAATCGCCGGCAGCCTTGCAGACTTTTAAAAAGGAGTGCTTTGTGGTCATGTTTAATTATAGAAGGGCAAGGTTTCTTGCCTCCAATTTTTCATGTGAGGTTCTTTCTGAAGGCAAACAAATGTCACTGTTAACTGAAGCCACTGGAACCGTTTTCATTTAAAAAGAGTAATGTTATGCTTTAAAGTAAAGACTGACCTTTATCTCTCTCTAAGCACAAATCCTGTTATCTACACCCCTGAAAGAAAACTGTTGTCTTGAGTACAGTAGTTACCATTGTTTGAATTTGTTGGAAAGTCATATAAAGCAAGTCAAGCATATAATCCTGAGCAATTTAGCTTGATGATATCCACCCACCTCCTTTACTGTGACAGAGCTTCATTAGGTTACTGCTATTTCATTCATGCCGTTTTACTACATTTTTCAAAATAAAAGTGTTCAACTGGGCACAACAACCTTTGAAAAAGTTCTCAGGTGAAGAAGAAACCCCCGAAATGCTCATTCACAGGTTGATCTTGTTTAGGTGGATACGTTTAAAGAGGTTTTTCATACTAAAAACAACAACAACAACAAACAAAACAAAAAAGACACATTGCTAACTGCTGCGGTGCCTCTGATGCATCCTGTCTTTCTAACACCCCTCCTCCAAAAAAACAACTAAATATGTCGTTTTTTATCAGATTGATCAAAAATGTCCGGCAGTTGCTCATTCTCTTATTAAAGAGAGCCAAACCAGCTTTTGGGTGTCAAGAAATAAAGATTTAAGAATGGTTCATAATTTCATCTCTGAAGTTTAAAAAAAAGTGTATAAATTATGATTTAAAACAAAACAAAACAAAACAAAACATATGTTTATTAATGAAATTGCTCTTAAATATTGAGAAAGATTACTATTTTAAATATATTGGCTATCCATAGGATATTTTTCCTCGAAAAGGAGCTGTGTTTGATTCTTAGAGAGTCTTTGGTAAACTCGTGGCATAAATCTTAGCCAGAGATTGTTAATGTTTTGATTGAAGGGCTGCGAGCTCATCACATGAGCTAGTCCTCTCAGGATTACAAGTCATCTCTGGCATCATTATGGTACTGTCATATCTGTCATATACTGTCTATCATTTTTTGTCTTTAGCTACTTCTTCTATATATATAGAATATATATAGAAATAAATATAGGATATCTCAGAGAATTTAATTGAATTTATGCCCACAGGATGATTGATTCACCACATGTATATTTTCTGAAACTTCTTCAAACCTTTACTAAATACAGCCTTATTTTAATTAAATCAGTGCACTAGGCTTGTTAAAGTGCGTCATCTGAGAAACGAGAATCCTTCGTGGTCTCTTTTTTTTACGTGTCTCCCTTCACACAAATATTTTTAGCCTATTCCTGGTCAAACCTTGGGTTTCTCTGAATAATTAAATGAGAAGAACTTCAACTGGTCTCCGAAGTACACAAGGTTAAGGAGCATTTAATTATACAATTACAAGGGCATCATTTTTTATTTAGAAAACTAAAGGAATGTGCAGAGTGGCTCAGAATTTAATCTGGTAACCTTGTTAAGAAAAAAAAAATCTGAGTCCTACAGACCCAAGTCATACAAGCCCATACACACTATGATGATGGTAATTTATTAACTTAGAATTTGATTAAATAAGCTTTGGATTTTCTTCTACGGTCTTTTCAGTACTGACAGAAAGCTCTGTAGACACTGAGCTGATTTAAAATGCCTTATCCACCAATGCGTTTTGGTGCAAATTTCAGTGTGATAAGGGGAAAGAAAAAAAATTCCGGTATGGAAAGAAACAATCTGAGGAAAATGTCAAACTTATTCTCATGCAGATTCCAACATTAACTGACTGATTATCTACAATGCACTTCTCATCTCTATGTGCAATCTTTGAAACATTTTTTCCACTTTTTTTGTTTAAATTCAAATCAATCATTATAGGGTCATTCTCCAGAGGCTAGACAGCATAAACACAAAATTAAAATGTAAAAAAATGACAATTAAACTCATTTTGCAAGTATAAACATTTTACAGCTTCCCCAGAAAACCCTATCACACATTTCGCCAACTTGCCATTGTGCATGGAGGAAATGTTTGGCAAGGGAACAAGTTAATTTCCCCTTCTTTGTTCGGAAATTGCATCCTGTTGTTCCTCTCTCCCTCTTCCGCGATTCCAGCGAGTGGCTCCTTGGTGGGCCATCGTCTTCCTAACTCTGGCAGAAATGCGTCTCTACCTACGGCATGACTCACTCAGCTCAGCTCTGCATAGATGTATTCTCATAGATTCTGTAGTTTTGAGGCTTTCTTTTAATTTTTTAGATAGGCATGCATGTTATTGGCTCACATCAACGCAAAGCATGTCAGGTTTGGCTCCAAACTTTGCAAAACAAATGCAGCAGCTAGTTGTAATCAGTGTTAACTCAACACTATTTAGATTAAAAGTAACACTTTAAGGGTAAATTTGTTCAGGTGTGAGCTGCTTTCCAACACCTGCAGTGTTAAACTGACCACACATCAACAGTGTTAATCCTGATCACTGCACAGCATTGAAGTAACTTTGGTTCCTTGTTGCTTAATTAACTATTTTAAAAGTTAATTAAGCAAACCCTAACCTTCTCTCAAAAGAGAGAACACATAAAGACACTTTTTCCAGTCTTGAATACACTCTCAGTGTTAATTTAACATTGGTGATTTTGCAGTGTGGCTTATCAACAAATCTATTCCTATTCATTCAGAAGAAAACGGGAAATTATAAAATAATCCCATGCAACATTTTATCCAGTTATACTAGATACATAATTGAAGATTAACATTTTTTTTTTTTACCTTGAAACGATGGTCCTTGTCCCCTTGTTTCTCACGGCTTTTGTCCAGAGAGCTCCCAGAAAGGCAACACTCAGCTGTTGTCCCTCTCCTGCCTTCCTGCCTCCTCCCCGCTCTGTAATGAAATGCTCGACAGGAGATGGGTCTGGTGTAGCTTCCTTAGAGGAGGAAAGCTCTTTTTATAGACACGAGAAGTAAAGAGCGTCGAGTGTCAAGGACTTTGGGTGTAATTAAGGTGAGGCGTCACTGAGTCCTCTCTGAATGGGAAGCGTCTGAGGGGTTTTGTGTGGCCGCCCACTCTGTTTCTCATCAGTATAGTGCAGCCTCACTTCATCAGATAAAAGCTCAAGCACAAGTGAACTTCTTAACTCCCTGCCCTCTTTTTGATTCTCTTCTGTTTGAGAAACGTGACAAAGCCTTCACATATCCTGAATGTGGGGGATTATTTGGTATACATTGTTGATCTTATTTTTATTTCTTAAGTGCACGTTTTCATTATGATGTGGTGCTCGTTTTATATGAGCTGTTAATCAGTGGCCCTTTGTCGCTCCTGACTCCTAATCCCATAAAGGTCGGTACTAATCACACACATCTGGACACCGTGAGCTGCAGCTTGTCAAAGACGGGGTGTGTGTGAAATCAATTGGACTGATTTGATCTTTTTTTTTCTGTTCTTTTTTCTGCGGTTCTTGTTTTTGAAGGTGTGCGTGTTCCCCTTTGTGGAAACGTCATTAGGAGGACCTGAGTCACTTGGCAGACGTCATGACTACGCCTCAAATGGAGAAGCTGCACTCACACACACATGCGCATGCATGCATACAGTGCTTTGCAGATCAAAAAATATCAATTTTGACAAGTGTCAATCACCTCAACCCGCTAGCTCTTGTTGTGTGGAGCACTTTATTTATAATATGTGGACACACGACATAGTACAACAGAAATGTGGCTTGAACATAAGATAGCGTGTGTCTGGTGAAAAACGATCTGATTTATAACAGGCTTTGTTTGAGACTCTTTTAAATAATTTTGCTTGTTTATTCATTACTTCTTAAAGTCCAGAGTTGCCCCCTAGACATGGGCAAAGACACATGCAACAAATTACATTACGTTTCTGTGCTTTGAATTGATAAAGGGAATAAGGCTGCGGAGCCTCCAACTTTCTGGAGCTCAGCCACCCTGGACTCCTTCCCGACATGTGAACTTCTCACCCGATTTTGCAGACTTATATCAGCTACTCTGTGGAAAGCAAAAAAAAAAAAAGAGACAGACACTTTTATTTCTTGCTGTTACAAACTCAGGTTCATGGCCAAAGGTGAGACCTGAGACTTGAACCAGCTGGTAAAATGGAGGCTTTGCCTTTTTGTCCACCTCCTTCCCCACCATGAAAACCACATTACAACCGAAATTGCACCCATTGTATGGCTGGTTTAATGGTCCATTTGTCCATTACATGTGAACAAGCCCCCAAGATACTAAAAGCCCTCTTCCGGGAAGCAGTCGTGTCCTCAGATTTGGAGGTGTTTATCTACATCACAGAAGCATCAAATGTCTAACTTGGATTGATGAGCAAAAAGCTCAGTCATTATGGCCCGTTCAATGTGCTTGACCTGGGAAGTGGTTTAGAGATGCTACTCATCTTTCCACCACTAGACAGTGTATATTTCCTTGCATTAAGAAGATTCTGACTTTGAGGTTAAAGCGGACAAAGCTCCAAGTATTTACTACTGATATGATCACTTTGGATTGTGCATTCATGACCGTGTTTTGGAGACATCAGCATGTAAGTTCCCTCTTTTATAAACTCAACTCAAGTCCCGGGATCAGATAACTACTTTTTTTTTGCAGGAAACTTGTAAAAAGTTAATATTTACAATATGTAAAGAGGATTTACTTGAATAGGTCTCTATTGCACCAGTTCAATGTGAAATGTATTGATTTTGACTGTGTCCCACCTGCCTGCAGTAAATGACCCAGCGCTGATTGGATTTGTTTCAGAACCACAAAAAGAAAAAGCTCAACAGAGAAAGACGGTTTCAGAAACAGAGATTGTTTGAGAAATGATGCTGCGAAAAAAACAAGTGTTACTGGGAAAAAATGATGGCACTCCAGATTAAAGATTTTGATGTCTTGGCTTCATGTTACACATTGTTCCTTTAACCTCCACATCTATAAGGGGACCCATCCTTCCATTCGTCCATTTTCACCCGCTTATCTGGAACCAGGTCGCCAGGGCAGCAATCTGATGCCCAGACTTCCCTCACCCTAGATACTTCCTCCAGCTTCTGGATTCTAAGGCGTTCCCAGGCCAGCTGAGGGACATAGTCTCTCCAGCGTGTCCTGGGTCTTCCTTGAGGTCTTCTCCTGGTGGGACATGCCTGGAACACCTCCCTAGGGAGGCGTCCAGGAGGATCCGGTACAGATGCCCAAGCCACCTCAGCTGACTCCTCTCAATGTGAAGAAGCAGCGGCTCGACTCCGAGCTCCTCCCGAGTGACTGAGCTTCTCACTCTATCTCTAAGGGAGCGTCCAGCCACCCTGCGGAGGAAACTCATCTCGGACGCTTGTATCCACGATCTTGTCATTTCGGTCATTACCCAAAGTTCATGACCAAGTGGGAGCGGTGAGGGTGGGAGCGTATATTGACCGGTACATCGAGAGCTTCACCTTTCGACTCACCACGATGATCCGGTACACCGATCACATAACTGCGGATGTTGCACCAATCGATCTGTCAGTCTCACGCTCCATCTTTCCCTCACTCAGTCCACCAGGACACTATCATCTGCAAAAAGCAAAGATGAAATCCTGTGGTTCCAAAACTGGACGCCCTCTGGCCCCTGGCTATGCTTAAAAATCCTCTCCATAAAAATTATGAACAGAACTGGTGACAAAGGGCAGCCCTGCTGAAGTCCAACATGCACTGGGAACAGGTCTGACTTACTGCCGGCAATGTAAACCTAGCTCCTGCTCCGGTCTTACAGAGACTGAACAGCCCTTAGCAGAGGACCGGAATGAAACCCACATTGTTCCTCCTTAATCCAAGGTTTAACCATCGGTTGAATGCTCCTCGCCCACGTCGCCGTTTCGGTCTGAGCCTGGCCGGGTCCCATGGGCAAAGACCTGGCCACCAGGTGCTCGCCTTTGAGGCCCAACACCAGGCCAATCCGGGTGATGTAACTGTCCTTGTTGTTCTTCTATTCATGATTAGCTAGTGAACCCCTCTTGGTCTGGCCATGGACCTGCTTGCCCCCGACAACATAGCTCACAAACCCCTTCACCAGGATATGGTGGCAGTTCAAGGAGGAGTATAGGGGGACTCTCAATGCTGGAAAAAAGGCAAAGTTCCTTGTGCTGCTATAAGCAAAAATGCAGGAAAAAACACTTATAGTGAGTATCTTTGATTTTATTTGTAGAACATGGTGTTTGAAATGAAGCCAACCTTTAACTGCAGGTTAAGGGGGCTCTGATAATCAACAGGTTTTAAACCACAGGCACCAAAGACAGTGAAATCGGGAATAACTTAAGCTGTGAAGGTGAAATTGGTCCATGGTATCTTCAAATGTTCCTAAAAACTATACTTACTAATTATTTCCATATTGAACCTAAAAAAATAAGTACCGGTAGTAGGAAGTCTTGCCCACTGTCTTTATCACATGTGAAGCTGGATGTCAACCCAAATACACAACACAGCAGGCAAGTGGACAAAGAGTAGTCTTTAACAAAGTTTCCAGGAAACAACAAACGGGGAGAACTGCTGGGCAGGAAATCCAAAGGCAAACAGAGCCCAAATTTGAATCTACAAGACAAAAAGGAAGCCACAGGAGAAGCAAGAGTACTGTACAACAATAATTATCTGGCACAGAACAAAGAAAACCAAAGAGTATTTTCATTGGTAGAGAAAAAATAACTAACAACATGCAGACAGAACTAAGGTGTGAAACGCAAACAGGACGCAGGTAAAAAAAAGATACACTGCTTCGAAATAAAACAGGAAATAAAGCTAAATTGAGAAACATGGAAAGGAAATGCAGAAGATAAAGGCAAATAAATAAACTAATAAGCCATGACAGTTGTGTTATAAATGGGAAACTAGGCATAAAACGTTTCAGAGACCACCAATAGAAGTAATTTATTTTCTTGGGACACCTATGTGAATGAATAACCCTTTATAACTTCTAAAGATATCCTGCAACACTTTAATTTCTAAGGATGTAGAGATGCAGACATACATTGAAATCTGCATACCTTGCACAGCAGTCATCACAGATTGTTCTGCTATTGACTCTTGTTCAGTGTCGATTATTAGAGAGGATGTTTAACGCATGTAGAGACTAGACCTATTGGCAATTTATTTATTTAATTAACAGGGCCATCAGCAGCATGCTGAAGAACCATACACACCAATATCAGCCTGGCAACTCCTCCTCATCCTGGTCACACACAGCTGCCGGATTGCATATCGTTATTCAACCATCATTGTCGCAAATCATCCAATCTGACTGTGTTAGCTACTCTGGGTTGAGGTCAGGACTGCAGGCAAGCCAATCCATCCTCTCCACTCCCAAATTCTAGAGGTAGTCTCTGATAAATCTCACTCTTGGGATCATGTATTGTCATCTTGGGGAGATAGAGCTTGGTCCCAGATTGTGGAGCTATATGAGTGTCACTATTTCCAGAATCTCATTTTACGTGTAACTGAGATTGCTTCCAATAATGACATACCTTGGATTTCCTTTGAGGGAGATGCCACCCTGCTTGAATGATGTATGAGAACACAGAGGTTTAGCAAGTTCTTCCGAGGTCCAACCCACATACTCAACTCTGATGCTCATGCATTTCCTTACAAAATGTGACACGTTTAACAGGAAATAAACAGGCTTTCCAAAGCTGTAATAACCAGAGGTGTCAAGTAACGAAGTACAAATACTTTGTTACCTTACTTAAGTAGAAATTTTGATTATCTATACTTCACTGGAGTAATCATTTTTCAGATGACTTTTTACTTTTACTCCTTACATTTTCACACAATTATCTGTACTTTTTACTCCTTACATTTTAAAAACAGCCTCGTTACTCTAGTTCATTTCGGCCTTTAAAAAAAAACTATCCAGTTAAATTGCTCCATCCGGATAGAGTGTGGTTGTGGTTGTTTCAGATGTTCTTGTCCAGTTTTGTTCTTACATCCGTTCCCTCAGATTCCTGCAACTAAACTTGGATGTACATTCCAATAAAGGTTAGGATAAATGATAACATGCCTCTGAAGTTTGACTTTTTGCACCATTACAATACTTATACTGTAGGCAACTAGTCATCATATCTTCTGCTCTCTGAAACACATGTTAATGCTCAATAGTACACATATATTCTTTAATATATTTGCATTATACTAAGATGCATTCATTTTCAATGGCTTTTGTCCTTAATGGCTTTTCCCCCCTTACATTACTTTTACTTTTATACTTTAAGTAGTTTTGAAACCAGTACTTTTATACTTTTACTTGAGTAAAAAACTTGAGTGGATACTTCAACTTCTACAGGAGTATTTTTAAACTCTAGTATCTATACTTCTACCTGAGTAATGAATGTGAATACTTTTGACACCTCTGGTAATAACAATAAATATCCATTACCATCAGACGCTACATGAAGAGATTGAAGAAGTTGCAGACTTTGACAAAAGGCAAAGAATTAAAAAAAGTATTTTTATTAATTTAATTCTGGGATTAATTAAGTATTTTGAATTGAAATTGAGAAGTCCTACCATTAGCCAGAAACAACATGGAGACATTAATCATAGCACCACAAGAACAGGCCTTGAGCACAAGAGTGATAGAGGACAGGGTCTACCACAGCAGAGAAGACCCCAGCTACAGACTGTGCAAATATGGCCCTGAGACAATCCAGCCCATATTATCAAGATGCAAGATACTGGCCGGTAAAGCATTCATGGAATGATCAAGTAGCAGGAAAAGCATACAGGAACATCTGCAGTACGGATTAGAAGTCTCAAAGGCAAGGTGAAGGACCCGACTCAAATAGGACAAGCACCCACAGAGGAATGAGTGAAGGTGAAGTTTTTTTTTCCTAATAATGTATGCATGTGGGGCAGCACAGTGGCTTACTGGGTAATACTGTTGCCTCACAGCAAGAAGGTTCCCGGTTTTACTCCCACCAGCAGTCTTTCTGTGTGGAGTTTGCATGATCTACCCCGTAGGTTTTCTCCGGGTACTACGGCTTCCTCGCACAGTCCAAAAACAGGTATGTTGGGTTTACAGTATTGATGGTTCTTAATTGTGAGTGTGTATGGTTGTTTGTCTGTATGTGGCTCTCTGACTGGTGACCTGTCCAGGATGCCCTGACTTTTGCCTGTTGTGGGCGCCAGAGATAGGCTCCAGCAGACCCCTGTGACTCTGCATTGGATTAAACGGATATAGAAAATGTATCTATGGATAGTTTGAAGTGGGATATGGTCTTCAACCACATGTAATGTTTGTTCTTGGCAGTTTCTGCCTGAATCATTGCAGGATGCAAATGAAAAAAACAAACAGGGACAAGTTGAAGTAGAGGAAATGCATTCCAGCACCACTTGTTGCAACACAAGGGTCATGGGCATCTGCTGGAGCCTATCCCCGCTCATTACAGGCAAGAGGCAGCGGTACACCCTGGACAGGTTGCCAGTCTATAGAAGGGCCACATATATAGACAAACAACCATGCACACTTGCAGTCACACCTATGGGCAATTTAGAATCATCAATTAATCTAGTATTCATGTTTTTGGACTGTGTGAGGAAGCCCATGCAAGCACAGGGAGAACACGCAAACTCATATTTATTATATTTATTTATTAATGGTTTGTACCATGATTTGTTAAAACCTTTTTCAGTGATATATACATGCATTTTAATCTTGCAGCAGATGTTAGTTTTCTTAAACTGCATGTGTCCAAGGCCCCATGTAGACAGACAATCATAGAGACTCACACCTACGGCCAATTTAGAATCATCAATCAACTTAACATATGTGTTTTTTTGCCTACAGTTTTTGGACTTTGGGAGGAAGCCGTAGTACCTGGAGAAAACCCAAGCAAGCATGAGGAGAATATACAAACTTCACACAGAAAGTCAGGAGTCAAGCCAGGATCCTTCTTGCTGTGAGGCAACGGTCCTGACCCCTAAGCTACCATGCTGCCCATATCACATATTCATTACCACTTAATAATGACTATGACTACGGATATGACTGGAGGGAGACAGAGTGGAGTTGTCGATGTTGAGACTGAAGGTGTGGGCGGTGTTGTTAAGAGATTTGGGGCCGATGATGATTATGTCTGATTTGTCACAGTTGAGTTTGAGGAAGTTTGAATGCATCCATGATTTTATTTCAATAAGGCAGTTGGTCAGGGTGGAGTGAGTTGCGGTGGTGAGGGATTTGGTGGGAATGTAGAGCTGGACGTCGTCGGCATAGCAGTGGAAGTGGAGATAATGGCGGCGGATGATGTTACAGAGAGGGAGCATGTAGCGGATGAAGAAAAGTGGACCAAGCACCGAACCCTGGGGGACGCCTTGTGACAGAGGGGCAGTGGAAGAGGTGCAGTTTTTGATACTAATAAATTGTTGTCTGTTTGTGAAGTAGTATGACCTTAACCAGGAGAGGGCGGTTCCGGTGATGTTGAGGGAGGATTCCAGGAAGGATGGTGTGGTTGATGGTGTCAAAGGCTGCTGTGAGGTCCAGGAGAAGGAGAATGCTCAGGTGGCCGGAGTCTGAGAATAGGAGGAGGTCATTGGTGACATGAGGAGGGCTGTTTCTGTGCTGTGACGCGAGCGGAAGCCAGATTGAAATGGTTCAAACAGGTCATTGGAGGTGAGGTGGGTTTTGAGTTGGGTGGCGACAGCACGTTCCAGTATTTTAGACAGAAAGGGGAGGTTGGAGATTAGTGTTATATATATTAGTGTTATATAAATTAGTGTTATCATTGCATCAATCTGTGGATGTCTTAAGACACTGTAACATATTGCATTTACCAATCAGATCTCATCTTTTAAAATGCATAAAGATGAATGTAGCATCTGCACTCACAAGTTAACAGTGATGCCTCATCAGTCCTGTATTATGATACACTTGAATACATAATCAGCTCTTTGATAAACACATCTATAGAAAATGTTTCGGTACATAATTTAAAATATGGGATTTATGTAAATTTTTAAATTTCTTCTTATATCTGCAAGTTTCCTGGAATTTTTATTTTTATTTCAGGGCTTCCTAGTTGCTGACATCTCAGTGATGCACACAAAGTTCCCTTTAGCATTTTTCAGATTTGCATGTGACTCCCGCGTTAAACCATCCTCTTCAAGATTTGGTGCTGAGAGCAAACTGTCTGGTGACTACTTAATTCTGACCAACTTTAACATACTGCCGGGGTGAGGTTACAGTTGGTGTAAGTTTAGAATTATAACCTGCCTTGCCTATGTTCTTTTATACAAGGTTTGAAGATAATTGTGGTCATTTGTTGACTCTGATTTCTTTTCAGCTACAGCAATGCTGGATGCTTTCAGCTGTGACTGCAATGTTGCAGACGTGTGAAAGGGAACAGAGCCCATCCATGGCACGGAATCTAAAACAGTAATCAAATGCACAGTGTTACAAGCCCTAACTTCTATATAAACCAGACTTGACATTAAACCATCACAGCCAGTGGAAAGGGACAAAGTCAAGATAAGCTTTAATAATCTGCGTCACAACAGTGTCATACATTCCATTGAAAATAAATTGCTAAAGCTAATTGGAAAATCTTCAGCATTAGCACATTCCGGTATGCCCTTCTCAAATGTAAACAATATTGGCTCTTTTTGTTTAAACTTAATGTATTGTTGAACTATACTGAATTAAGTTAAAGATTACTTCTTTTTTGCTCTGACAATGAGCTTGTTTCTGTGGTCGTCTTGTTAGAGCTCTGTGCCAAAATCTACACCATATACCACAACATCCTAGTGCAAAGACCTGAAGATATTGTTATCAAAGATATCACTTTCTACCAGTTTGAATAATATTCATGAAAATAATGTCTAATGGGCTTCTACATATATTTGAGTTAGTTATGGGATTCCACATTCTGGACTGAGCCCATATCTGTTATCTTTATTTATACTTTCTTGGAAATACAATTAGGAAATGTGAAACATTTACATTTCCTCATTTAGCAGATACACTATTTTCACTGTTATGCAGATGACACCAAGCTGAACACCAAGCTGTGTTTTTCTACAAAGGAAATTAAAGCTAATCAGTTTCTGGACGTATGAGCTTATCTTGGAAGCAAACACCAGAATGACCCTGATGTAATTTTGTAATTTTGAATTGAGGCAAACATGAAATCATGGTTTCTGCTGTTGCTCTGGATGTTATGACCTTGATTTCCAGGATCACTGTGAGAAACCTTGGATTCAATTTTTACCCAGGATTTGTCTTTTAATTCACATAAATAGATCTTTTGTAATTTAGTAGCAAAATCAGGATTACCTTACATCAAAGCAAGACAATGCATTTATCAAACACCCTGATTCAGGATGCTACAGCGACACGTCACCAACTGCAGTAAGAGAACATGAAACCCAATTTTAGTTGCATGTTACTTGAGCACTTAAAACAATTGTAATTATTATATTTAAAGCATGTTTAGGGCTGTCTGGTGATTTGATCTAGCATTGTTTCAGCTCACCTGGGTGTGATCTTAGATCCTCAGGTGGATCTCTGTTAGAGTTTCCAAGATCCAGACTGGAAGCTAAAGATGACCAAAAGTTGTTTTTTTTGTGTGTGTGTTGTCAGGGCCCAATGACTCTTCAACGTTCAGTGGAAATCAGGTGCACCTTCTTTTAAATATATATTTTAAATTAAGCGTTTTAACCTTTGCAAGGCACTAAGGCTGAGGTCAAAATGACCCAAGCCACAGCAAAGGCCCTCAGTTCCTCAGGGGGCTTGCCTATCCCTTAGCGCTTGCAAGGGTTAAATGTGCTTTGGCCAATTCCTGATGCATCAATACGGGTGAATGCAGGCTCATCGGCAAGAGAAGAAACTAATAAACATCTTTAAGACTTAAGAAAAGATGCTAGTGTAACACAGAGTCCGAAACCATTCAAACAAATATTCCACATAAACAGAAATATTATCACCGAAGAAAAAAACATAACCAAGATAGTTGTACGAGCCAGTAGGCAAGATGAAAATCTGTCATTGAACAAAGGAAGCAAAAGAGTATGATTGCTGAGGGGAGCAATACATGATGTAATGCAGGCATCTGGATATGAAAAAAGAAGAAGCTAAAACTAAACCAAATACACAAAGCATAAAGTTCTTCAAAATAAAACCAGAAATATTGGAAAGCAAATAAAATGACAAACATTAAAACAAAGAACATAAGAATAGTGTGTTTCAACCCGTTTTCCAAAGCAGCTGCAATCATGACCATGTTTTGAGGTTCAGACTGACACAAATTGCCCTGCCCATCTTGTTTTGTTCTATTTAGCCACGTGAGCCTAGAAGCTCTCTTCTGGTGAGGTCTCGTAAACTGAACTGTGGGTGTACCGCTCATGGCTTTTGCACACGCTGTGGAAGCACAGACAGTGACATACTGTAGTGTTGTCCGCTCAGGAACAGTGTAGCCCTTCAAGTGGCTCAAGGGCCTGTCTGAATTCCTCAATATCATTCCATTGATCGGGATTCATATCAAGATAATGATGTTTTCCTTGTGGAGTAATTGCTTGGGGAAGACTGTGCAGCACTCACAGACCATCTTTGTTTTAAAAGCCTTGATAACACGTGATAAGGACCATTCCGACTAGTACTTGCGTCTTGAACCAGCATGTGCTGATGCGTGCCCGTCTGCAGCTCCTTTTTTCACGTGATGTATATCCTATCTGAAATGTTCAAGGAGATATAATTAGGCAGCCACACACATGAACATAGCTTGGTGGTTCTTTACAATCAGGTTCAAGGCATGACTTGTACATGGTACAGATGCTTATTCACACTCCCTCACCCCCCACCCCCACCCGAAATCCTTTCGGTTGCTACAATAAGGGCGCCATTGTCTTGGAAAACCGCTTTGATTTTTCTAGGTAAAATGTTAGATTTAAGGACAACGTCCTTAACTTCATAATATTTGCATCTGAATTTCTCTTACTAAGACACTTTATTGTTACACTTTGGGTTTACTTTACGAAAGTTATTTTAACGATCCTGTTCCTTTTGGTCTGAGATGGAGCACGCATAGAAAGTTTGAACCTTACTTCACTTGAACTACCCTGACCCTGTGCAGGAGGTCTCTAGATATGGGTGGGCTCACCACAATGAGCAACATTGTTTCTCTCAGCAAGGCCCTGGAGAAGGCCTGGATGTTAGTCGACTTTTCTGTGGATTTTGGTGGAAGGCATGAAGACGTGGTGAGCCTGATTGTGTAGCTCCCAATCTTAGCGCTCAAGTTTAAGAGTTTTTCCTGGCAGGTGTCTGATGTGCCTAATAAAAGTTTTTTGTAGTCCACCATTCTGCTGAGTAACTTCAACATTTAGTATATGGTCACAAAAAGTAGGTAATGCACAACGAGTGGCGTTTCTGACGTGGCTTTGTCATACCATAAACAACCAATCAAATTTCCTCCGTCCTGCTAAACAAATAAGCCATGCTTTGAAACTGTACAACTTTCAGCACATACATGTGAGCCAAACGTAACTATTGATAGATAGATAGATAGATAGATAGATAGATAGATAGATAGATAGATAGATAGATAGATAGATAGATAGATAGATAGATAGATAGATAGATAGATAGATAGATAGATAGATAGATAGATAGATAGATAGATAGATAGATAGATAGATACTTTATTAATTCAGATGGAAATTTAGATTAAAATCTACTGCAGAGGCTTGAGTGTTGCCATCAGTTTACTTAAAAAAAAAAAACTTGTGAAAAAACTAAGTGAATAAAAACTTACAAGGTAGAGGGCTGTCAATACATTGCGATTGGTACCATTTTACATCTACGAGACTGAGAACCAGAGAAGTACTGGAGAGCTTCAGAACAAAATCAACAAGGTTTTTATTTTTTTAAGCATTTAGGCCTACTTATGTTTCAAAAGTGTGTTACGCACCCCACTAGTATTATATAACACTAATTTCTGGGCTGCTACAATGCCACCTGCTCCCACAGAAGTCTTTTCAATTAGGTCAATTAGGAGACGGGCCCGGAGAGAGGGAACCCCCCAACAGGGCGACACCTGCGCGGGCCCGACAACGGTGGGCCCCAGACTCAGGCATCCCATTCATCCATCCATTCATCTATCCGGTATCTATAATAATAATAATAATAATAATAATAATAATAATATAATACAAATAATAAAATACACTAACAACAATAATGATAATATTATTATTATTATTATTAATAATAATATTAATAACCATCTTTGTAATACTGCTTTCTCTAATGTATCGACTGAAGTCTTCCCCATGAGATTCTCTCTAGCTGTTTGTGAACCCTCATCTCCATCGACTGAGTAGCACCCTCTCAAACAGACATTGATCGCTCACTTACCGAGAACTTCTACATGCAGTCCCAACATCTTCCCAGAGAGATTCCTCCAGAGTCCAGGAAGTTGTTGACTGGAGGTCCTTTCACAAATATTTTGCATTTCTTCTGCAACAAGTCATTGTGAATGTTATGAATTATACTTAAAAGGAGCATGAGGCTCCTTTAAGAAATGAGACTCTCTAGCGCCACCCTTCACCACGACGGCCGTCGGGGGTACTGCAGCCAACAGTGAAGCCGGCACGGGAGAACGAGGAGAACGCGCATGCAGGGTCATGTGACGTCACATCCGCAGCCCAGCGCGGGAAATTCGGGACCGAATTGCAGCACATTTTGCAGCACACAGCCTGTTCAAGGTAAAGGAGAGATATACTAGAGGAATCATTCTTTTGGGTTTGGAACGCTTCATCTGACATTATTACTAGAAAACTTAAAATGTATACGGATTTTTTTCATAAATCTTGCCACAATCCGGCCTCAAGCTCCTTTTAAAACAAGATGGCATAAATCTGCGTTAAAGGGTATTCACATAAGCAGTTCTTTTGAATGACAGGATGTGGCGACTTCACCAAGACTGCATCACTCTTCATAACCATTTTAGGCCACTGCACTTACAATCTTAAATAATAGTCTGCCTCAGTTTTTTTTTGCAATAAAACAGATTCAGTTTGATTTACTCTTGGACTTTTTAATGCCTGGTCTATAAAATTCAGAATTATGTACTTGTGGAAATGTAATATTCATAAAAAATGCTACTTCATCCTACACGCTAACGACTATTTAATATTGTTCATAAGGAAAATATAGAACATTGATAGCATTGGAGTACAAACAATATTTAGGGCTCATGCCTCTAAAACTACGACGCTCTCCCACTTTAAAACCTCTTTGGCTGCTTCCCCAGAGTTACGTCAACATTTCATTAACAGTAAATAAAAAAAAGATGTATCTAATTTTCCTTGACATGTGTCTAAACTTTGAGCGCTTTCTTGAGTGGACAATTGTATTGTAGATTAAAAAAAACAGAATATTAGTATTCACTGATATAGATGTTCAATTTAGTATAGGAGAAGAAACAAATATATATCAGCAGTAAACACATCAGTGTTTGTCATGTTGTTTAAAACGTGTCCATTCTTATGGCCATGACCTTAGCTAATATACAAAATATGATCTCATGCTTCAGGCAAACCATCTAAAGCCATAGTTTAAAAAAAAGTGACTGCTTTCTCCAAGACTGGTTTTATTTCACACTTTCAAATCCCACAATGGGAATTCCAGACATAAAAAAACAACAAAACAAAACTAAACTGGTCTGGCTATGAGCCAGATATGAGACTGCCTTCGGCAAACTGCCTGACCTGGTTTATCACAGAGCAAACACTTTCCAGGTAACCGTGAGTTGTGTAGATACACATTAGCTTTAACCCATAAAACCAATCTGGTAACTCAGAAAGATTTCATTTTCTGATGTGAGGTTTTCTTCTTGTATTATTCTTTTTTAACTTCACTGGTCAACGATATGATAGATCATATGATGTTGTTGACATCCTGGACGTCACATCAGGCAAGGTTTCTTGTTTTCATTGTGTAATCTCACCCACATCCTACCCTACACTCATCATTTCCACCACCTTACCTTCCCCTGCTACACGATCCCTGATTGCTTGTCTTCTGCAGCTGCCCTGATTACCCACACCTGTGACTGATTACTGGTTCAGTATTTAAGCTCCACTCTCCTGTCTTGAAATCTCAGATGGTTTTCACCTTACAAATGGGATCATCTTGCGAGGTTTGACCCAGCCTCATATACAGTTTCCACCTTCAGATAAACTCTTGTCTTATCTGGTTTCTTAAGGTAATCTGAATTCTTGTGGGGCTACCCCTTACATGTTCCTATCTTTTGACTAATTAACTATCATCCAGCCTTATTTTGTAATAAAATAGCCCACTAAGATTTTCCTCTGCCTGCTTGTCGTGCTGTGTGTTTGATTCCTCTGTGGCTGAGCGAATGTCGTGAGACATAGCTGTCTCCCTTGAACACAGCTCAACCCACATGAAATGCATGTAGGCTTTCTATTAGACATTATCAGATGAGCCCACACAGCCCCTATTAATATAATAGGCAAGCTACTCACATTTAAGCAGTGTAACACAACTTTTTAATTTGCTCAGAAGTGTTGCATATGAAGTTGTACTGAGGTACACACAGGTTCTGTAAGAAGGTGTACTTTTCGGGTTTGTCATTGTAACTTTGGCTATTTGGCCTACAAAAGCTAACCCAAGCTGCACATTTAAACATAAAAAGAACCTTTATGCTCCTAAGAGAGCTCAGACATTGACAGTTTGACAGTTACATGAATGGAAACTTCCAACTGGACTCCGTGCACCTCTTGTGAAGCATCCAATATATGCATTTATGTGCTTTTTCTGTCCCTTTAAAACTGTAAAGACAAAGGAGGAATGCTCCTACCGAACATAAACAGCCACACTGCCAATATAATAAACAGTATGTATCCTAAAAATGCATTGAACAGTTCTTATTTAGGTTTAAGGTTCAAGTGGTCAAATATTTAGTCCAATTATCAAAGCAAATAAATACAGCTTTAATTTTATACTCATTTCAGATATACAGGTTCTTGTATCTACATTTTTCACCAAGTCCCAATTCAGAAATAGCTTTGAAAATAATTTGAAAATAATTCCCTATTGTTAATTTCTTAGTCTTCTTTTATTACTAACCTCGAAGTGCCTCCGTGGTGAATTCCATGCTCCTTCTCATCTATTGTGCTGCTGCTGTGGACTGCAAGAGAGCCACAAGAGGCTGCAATTTGTTCACAAATGAGGCAACCATGTCTGTAGTCTGAGCTGAATGCTCTTCACTTTTTAATGCATTCTCTGCAAATGATTCAGTTACAACTCCCTGACAAATTAAAAAGAAAATATCCCGGAAAATAAAAATGTTGCACAGGTGATGCATAGTTTCTATTATGTTCTGCATGTGTGTGTAAAAAAGTATACAGTATTTAGAGGATCTAGGCTTCTGTTTCTCGCACTGCCATGCTCTTTTAGCAATAATCCCAAACAAGAGCTGGGCTTCTCTTTATCAAACTATTATTTTTTTCTCGATGATATGTGTGTTTTTTTTTCTTTCCTGCGATATTAAATATTGATTAATTATCCGTTGGGTAATAAAAAAATGCATTGAAAACCACTGATCTTGTACGTATATAAAATGGTATATATAATAAAATGATATTGTTTATGATAAGATGTGTATATATATATATATATATATATATATATATATATATATATATATATATATATATATATATATATATAGTTGTATATGTTATATATGTATATTATTGATAATTGCTCTGGTATATCATTTATTATAATAATATTTAGATATTGCAATGAAGTGCGGTAATATTTTTATAATGTAATAACAGGTATATTTTTTGAGAAAGTAAAGCTTGCTGTTATATTTATTTATTTTTTATTTTGTATTCAAGCAAAATTGAAAAAGAAACAAGGGGTAGGACCTCATAAGTTTTTTTTACTTCCTCCTACTCCTTTTCGGGCATGAAGGTTTATTTCCCTGTGATTTGTTTAATGACTGTTTATTTGTATTCTTTTCTGATGTTGTGTGTAATTGTTTTTCTTTTTCCATTTAATATGCTCGAAATAAAGATTTCAATCAATCAATCAATCAATCACTGTTAAATGTCGGCATTCAATCAAATGGGTGTCACGTATTATAAGAATAATAAATTTGCTGAAGATGGGTTTCAAGTATAGTGAACAGTATGAGCAATACTATGCAAAACATATATGTTATATTCATAACATCTTTATGCTTTAGTGTGATTTGAGAAGTGTTAAATCACACTTGTATGAACGATTGCTGCATATGTAAAACAAAGTGTCCAAATTTGCATTTAAGTACATGGCAAAAATGTAGGTTATGCAAATAAATCGCCC
This sequence comes from Cololabis saira, assembly GCF_033807715.1. Lineage (NCBI taxonomy): Eukaryota > Metazoa > Chordata > Actinopteri > Beloniformes > Belonidae > Cololabis > Cololabis saira. Next base: position 24,963,376 of record NC_084604.1, read on the forward strand.
CACCGACGCTGTAACTCATTCCGGCCAAAAAAGGCAGAAAGAGGGGACATGAAAATGTGAGGGGACTCCTTTGTTCGACGTTTAGTCTCCTCCGTGGCCCCTGAAAACCCATTAAGCGAGGAGGACTTCTCCCAGGAGCCCTGCATTCCTCACATTCCTCCCGTCTGATGTCACAGCGGAGGGGACGGCGCTCTGGAGGCGTCTGGGCCCGTCGAGGCCTTCACGGACCCCCACCGTGGCTCGTAACGGTACCCCTAGCTCTCATTGTACTCTATGCAATACTTTTATATCATCATTCACCCACTAAACACGTTTCGGACAATGTGGAAACACGTGTTTTTTTTAAATATATCTTTGAGTACAGGAATAGGCTAATCTGTCTGTTGATCCCCTGAGACAATGTCTTAAAAACCACTACCTTCATTAGGTAGACGCGCAACGTCTTTGATTTTTCCGATAGAAAAATTAGTACTTGAACGCGGCATCAGCTCCTCTCCCCGCCTGTCTGAACGCCTCCATTGGACTAAAGGGGACCACTACTATAAACATACCAGGAGTCCCAGCAAAAGAGGACCGCGTCGCTGTGATCGGAGTTGCAGAAGTTTGTTAATGTTTTTCTTGTTTTGTTTTTATTTTTACATGATTTTGTTTTTCCGTAAAAAAAGCAAACGCACACACCATAACGTCGATGTGCAACGATTTCAGGACTTGCGAATGCCGCTCCGACTTTTTTCCTTGCGCTGAAGGTTGCGCTCATATGATGTGATGGGAGACTTTCGACATCACTATTCTCCGCACGGGGTTTTAACGTCCCTTAAGTGACTATGTGAGGATTATCACTGCGCAAAAGAAGTGCTAAGAAGAATTGCATCAGTTGGGAGGAAAAAAAAGGGTGAGTTTGGATGTGCGTTTTCAGATGATAAGTTTTGTCCTCTGCTTTTTTTTTAATAGTTTCCAACAATCCTGGATACTCGCGTAGAAGAGAAACTCGTTTTTGGAGTCTACATCAGTGGCACAGACGTGGAGGCCAAATGACTGGGCCACGTAGGGCAGAGAGTAGATCCCCAAATATTTTCATGCCAAGCCCCCACCCCCTCCGTTTTTTCACATAAACATCCATTAAATCACAGACGGGGCCCTAAATGTTTCACATAAACTTAAGATGCCAGCCTCCAGTTATAGAACACTGGAGAGCTGTGGGAAGTTACTGAGGTAATCCTGAAATTACTATATATGAAACTTCATGTAGCCAGATCCAGTTTGGTTTGAGCAATGGCTGCATACCAAGAGGAGCCTACAACATCTGGAATAATGACATTTTTAGCCATCCTTGACTGTGATTGATGAACCATGGAGTCATTTGTGCATGAGGAGAAGTGAGAGGCCTTCCAGTTTGTCACTGAATGTATCCCGTCTTTTTCTGTCCCAACACCCTGGCTGCATACTCTGCATGCATGTTTGTGTAAAAGATGTGTTTGGACATGCACTGCTTTGGACTGCCACTATTACTGTAAACAGAGGGGAGTTCCAAAATACAACATAGTTCCCGGAGGCGTAGGCTTCACACACACACATACACATCTGGCTATCTTTATAAGCTCAAAGGCATGCTATTTAAATTATATGGTGCAAGTGATTTTGGGAGTACACCCATGTGGAGAATTTAAAGGACCACGACTTGTTAGAGAAGTAGCCTTCACCCATGCTTTGTGTTTCAGTGGAGACACGACAAGCTCTTTTTAAATGCCTTTTGTCTCAGTGCTGTTTATGTCACCCTGCATCACAGAAAGGTTGCTGAAAAGTGTCGTCAAAACGGGGGGCTTCATTCATGTCAGCATACGGGTGAAATAGGTGTTTTCTGCACAATGTGAAGATGCATTCAAAAGGCTAGTCGGACACTGTTTGTGTTGCCAATTGTCATTTGAGTCAAAAGACCATCTGATTACTATGTGCAGAAACTATGGCTGTAATTTTGGTCAAGTGCTCAAGGTAGCACAGGAAGAGGGAGTGAGAGAAAAAAATAGGCTTCAGTGGCCATTTTTGTTGTTGTTATAGCACTTTAACCAAAGTTGAAGAAACAAATTCCAGGAAGCCAAAATGGTTTGACTCCACAGTGTCCAGCATTAAGTTAGAACATGTAAACTGGGAATGAGGCCCCAGAAATGCCCCGCGCTGCATGCTTGCTCCAGTCTGCGAGCTGAAATTGAACCAGATCTTTATCTGGCCCCTATTAAGGTCACCCTCATGGTTCATTGCTGGCCTGACTGCAGCCAAATCCCAAACTGGTCCAAATCCACGCTTTAAAAAGTCGGCCTAAATGTGACAACTGTTACTGTTCTGCAGGTACCAGAATACAGCTGACTGAGCCAAAACCTACCCGCATTCAGCTGCCAGCCTGAAACAGAACCTTGAGCTTCAACTTGTGGTTACCCTGATGGTTTGCAGTGAAGCGTTACTGTAGTTGGAAACTAATGGATGAATAATGCTGCAGCGTCTGTTTGGAAGCTGATTCATTTAGAGGATTAAGATGTTTAGATACACAAATATTAATACAATCTTGTGCATGTTTTTATTATATCAAGTCATTAAATGTTGTACCACGTAAGAAAAGTTTAGATTAAGCAGTAAATGTATTTTATTATGATTGATTCACAGTCGGCTCAGCCTATGGCTAGCCGTTATAACTTCCTTATCATCCGCAATCGCCATGTTATTGCCCTTAGCGAAGAAACCAGCCGTTTGTATTAACCCAGTGTAGGCTAAACTTGATGGTCATTTGTGATTTCGATTTTGCAGACGAGTCGACACGTTCAACGGTATATTCCGCTGTTAATGTCTGACGCCAGCTCTGCAGATATTTTGGCGGGGTTCAGCTGGAGGAGCTGGGAGCAAAGCTAACTTTGACATATGGTGTGTGTGTTCCCGTCGGCGTGCTGAGCAACATGGTTGCACCCTGTACGAGGAAAAAAACGGTCATGTGACCGAATGCTTCGTCCATTGTTTTTATATAGTCTGAGTTAAACCTCGGAGCCAAACCTCTCCCCAAGCATGTCAACCTCTGCATCTTGATTATTGCAATGGACCCGGTGGAATCCATCGACTTAGCAGAGGGACACTCTGGACATACTACTAGTAGTGCACCACTTTGGCTGACATCCAATAAAAAAAGGACAAACAGAAAAGAAAGAGGATATCAGCATTTAAGGATCTCAAATCGTTGTTGTGTTTCAGTTTGCAGACACTGTGTTGGCGGCAGTTGAGCTCAAAAGGGACATTGAGACATCTGAGCAATGTCATTTCTTGCCTACAGACTACCCATGTAGCACTGAGCCAACACCATCTTCCCCCATCCAGCAGTTGTTTTTTTTTTTTTTTTTGCTGAAGCACATTACTCAAGGCATTAACTGGTTTTGGCCCTCTGTAAGTTCCCGAAATCCTCATAGCGGGGCCATTCCTACTAACTGTGACACGTAAAACTAACCCAGACCACAGCTAATGGAAACTCGTCTCATAACATCTTAAATTATTCTAGATTTCCAATGTTACATCCCATTGTGTGACCCAAAATCCCACATCCAGAATAATAACTTACAAATGATGAACAGAAATCACTACCACACATATTGGGAATTAATTCTGTAGATATAGATAAATGAATCTCTCAAATGAAGCACAAATCTCAGATAGTTATAGACCTCTTTTACTTCACGTCATCTTAAACCCTTTCCCCTACTTTTAAACACTGCTTTCTTGTTGGAAAATATGCTCCATTGCAGTAATTCCTAATAATTATGGTGGTATTCATTTTAGCTCTGCCACCCACTTAGTTGTAAAGAAAGGCATCAATAGTACAGCTCCACCAATACTAACCTTTTATAGAGGGACGTTATTTTAGTTAGTTTTTTTTGGTTTGCTATCATTTGTGCTTAAGTGTAAGCAGCTTTTATATTCAAGAGCGCAGCGCCTTGCTGTTTGGGAATTACCTGGTCCCAGTACATACCCTCAGCCTGAGTACAATTAAAACATGAATGAGTTATAGGCTCCTCTTGTTGTTCTCAATCTCGCGGAGATGCTTTTGTCAGAGGGTTGGTGTGCTGTCTAAGTTCCGAACTCTCTGGCAGCTGAGTGCACAAAAACAGAGCGACAAGCGTGCAGCAACCTGTCCAACTCTTCCATACTCCAACCAGGTGTTTTTGTATGAGTTGTCAATTTCTGCTGGCCCCTTTTTCTCCCCAGCAGCAGATCAGACTCTCTCTGCCCCCGATCCGCTCAGAACTTAGAAACATGTGACTCTTCCCATGATGTGGCCCACACATGAGTCTCGATGTTCACATGGTATTTAATGAGGATCTGAGCATCAACTACCGACGTTTTCCATTTGATCTCAAGTTTAAAAGGTGTGACTACTTCTTCCCTTAGAGTCATTGTGGATTTAAGCTACCGCCGGATGTAAATGGCTGCAAAACCAACGAGTTCCTGCTTTCACAGGCCTGTAAAGTCGGTGCCGCTGACGTCTGTGGTGTTGGTGCCTCAGGGCCCGGTCGTGAGAAAACACTGTGTGGCTTTTTGGTGATTGAGCATATGTGTGTGAGTGTGGCTGTGTGATGTGGTTCCCAGGAGGGAATTTTTTTTTTTAAGGGGGGGGGTTATGGAAAATGTGAAGAGCATCGTGGTTTGGCCGCAGCAGGCTCGGTGGCGGATAACTGAGGGTCCCACGTTTCTGTTGTTGATTCGTGGAGAGCTGCTGCTATCAGCACAACTGTCCATGTTTACTCTCTCCTTCCCTGAACCCACTCATGACCAACTGTACCAACATGATAAGAGGCAGAGAGTTACCAGTGTCACATCCTTTCTGCTCCGTTCCCCAGCTCCATCGCTTATCTAAAGCCTTTGTTTTCTCATTGAGGTGCTGGGAATAACTGATGTTTTGTGTGCCTTTTGGAGGACATGCAAGCCGCACATGTATGCACCCAACGTCCCCCTCTAGAATCGCCCTGTGCGCTGCTCGTTCGTATTTATTGAGATGACATCAGTCCCCTGATTTCACCGCTGTAGGATGAGAGGCAAAGCAGTGGCGGTGCTGCTTTGGAAAATTTGGAATCTGGTAATTTATCACTTAAAACGTTTCCCCTTTTTATGGTATTGATGATGTTTAGACGACTGCGATTGCTGTCAACGTCAGAAGAGTGGTACTCGCCCTGTCATTTAATTTTTTTTTTTTAATATACTTTCCTTGGTTTAAAGATGTTAAAATCTGTGTAGATGCAGTTTTTCTTCCACTATGAATATTGTGGTTGGAAAGTTATGAATTTTATTTCCTTTTTCTAACCTTACAAAATGTATCGCCCGCAAAAACTATATTCCATACGGTGTGTAATAGCAGTAAGCGACTTGATCTTTGTAGCATTTGTCAGACTGGTCTGGGTGCGATCACGTGTCTTACTCTTTCCTGACCAAATAGCGTCGGTTGAAAAACAGCATTTTCAAGAACATTTTTACTTTAATCTTGGAGCTGCTGTTACTTTCTGTTCTGAAATTGTTACATATATGATATTTAATCTCAATTTCCAAGTACAGAAAGAGCTGGTGCATAGACAAGCACAATAGATGTATTTTACGCCCAAACCTGTCCATGCTTATGTTATTTTTGTGAGTTCCCGGTACTTTTGGGGTGAGATTTAGTGTTTGGAAATGTCAAAATAGTGGCCTTTCCATCATATTTCCACCTTACCGTAACATCGGTCTTTGTTAGCTTTTCAGGCTTTTCCATTTCAATCAGCTGTGGAGAGATGGGACGTAGCACAAACTGCAGTCGTCGAGTGACCTTGAGACTCGACGAAGAGTGAGAGGCTTTTACCAGATCCTGAGTCGTTCAAGTGCCTTTCCCCCTTTCACTGATTTGCATCAGTGTACTGTAGTCAGCCTGGCAGCCCTGACATATGACTGCGGACAGACGTTGCTTTTTCACATTTAATCTCATTAATTTGCCAAATATTATCAGTTGGAAATGGTTAAATTGTGGTCTGCTGGAACCCTCGGACCTTCCTCCGAAAATCAAAGTCCCGGGACTTTTATCTCTTGATACTTTTGGTTGAAACACAGTTTGTCTTGACTGCTTTGATTTCAATATTAAATCAGTACTGATATGATCAAGAAGGGCAGACGCATTTGCTTTTGTCTGAGCTAAACAGATGGCCATCAGCTCATGGATACTATCTGGTCCTGCTGTATCTTATGCAGTTTTGAGTCTAATGCAACACCTTACATCTTACTGGTTGACATAATACAAAGAATTTGCATTACATATACCACATTTGTCAGTGCAAATGTTTCAATCAGGAGTTAAGGTAAAAATGTAATTGTCAGTCAGCTGTTGGACAGGTGGATATTTTTCAGGATAACCCTGAATGTTGCACATTTTCAAAACAGGAGGTGATGGTAGATGTTACTCATCAACGTAAGATGTTTTCTCTCTCAACACTTCAAATGCTAATGCTTCAAATATTTTTATTTTTATGAGACTTGAGTGTAATTGGGTGGAATCTGCGGCCTGTGGACCGGGTAAAGTTGCAGACAAGCCTCACTCACTGTCTGGGTGTCACCTCTGCGTGAACACTGTGTGTTTGTCACTGTCCCCATGTTCTCACACAGCAGAGAGAGAGTCTCTGTGTGTGTGTCTTTGTCACAGTTGTGGAGCTGCAGAGAAAAGAAAGCAGGGCCAGAAAGTGAGAAAGCAGATGTGCTTGTTAGAAGCACACTGTCTGGCCGCCTGGCTCCACCATCTGTTTGCAGCTGCTAGTGTGTGTGTGTGTGTGTGTGTGTGTGTGTGTGTGTGTGTGTGTGTGTGTGTGTGTGTGAGCACTGTCTGTCCCTAAATACCACCAAAACTATACGTACAGTACATGTTGAAAATATTCAAGCATGAACGTGCACACACACTCACTCATGCACATAGTTTTCAGGATCAGATGGACACACACACACACACACACACGGTCAGTGTCCGATGACAAAGAGCTCTGATGTGCCCGACTGCCCCACTGCAAATACGTTGTTATTGTACAGCGTTTCGCACACACTCTGGTTACACTTATGGAGTCCAGCAAAACCTTTGGGTGTACTGGTACATAACAAGGTACTTTTTCCCTTTTTATATTAATATTTTCACTCACTGTCACTTACATTATATGATACATGAAATGATACATTTGACTTTGTCCTGGTCTCACTCAGCTCTCATGCTGGTTCTGTTACATCTACTTGGTCAGTTATTTAAAATGAATTTCGTTGTGAGCTCTTATGATCGGAAGTGTAACGTACTGGTTTCATATCTTCCTTCGGTTTTCTTTATTCATACTCATCAAACATCGCAAACCAAAATAGAGTGTTGTGAGTAATAGTTGTAGTTGTAGTATCATCCAAGAATATGTAGGAGGATGCTACCACGTGAAGTGATGGATCAGGAACCTTACGATCTGGATCATGTGATGGTTTTTGAATCATGTATTGCATGTTTTATGATGGGTAATGTTTAAAAAAAGAAAAAGTGAAGCTATTACTTTGCTTTAAATTTCCCATTTATGCATTTTTGTTTTTAAAATGACTTCATTTAAAAAAAAACCTACTTTTAAATTGCAAGGGACATGTCAAGGATCATAACTTCTTAATTTTGAAAACTTTCACAACAACAAATAATTTGTCCTCCTTTTTAAATTAAAACATTAATTCAAGGACAAAAGCAGCAAAAGGACAATAGGAAGGAGTGATATGTGCTTTTCTTACTTGTAGGCCTACTTGATGAAACTTGAGGCTTTTCTTAGAGTTAATCAGATACCTAGATTGTGGAAAAAAACATCCTGTCTGTTTTCAGTAAATGTAATTTTCTTGGGCTTTTCACCCGTCGGTGTCGCAGTGGGATGGTGTATTACATGTGTTGCCATCCTTCGTGCAGGTCCATATTTACATGGCTTCCTTTTGACTTTTTTGCCAACCATCAAATATCATATATGAGTGTTTTCATCTTCAGTACTGAACCCGTGAAGTATGTCCATCTCAGCTGGAGACCACACAAAAAATGACATACCTGGGCAGTCTGGTAAGATTTGTGTTGGTATTGCTCGTGTGTGTGAATGTGCCTTTACGGCAACTGTGCAGTGGTAGTCACTGCAGAATGTGTGGTGGTGGGGGGGCTAGTAATGTCTGATCATGTCTGATCCCGGGTCAGCTTCCGGTAGCTGCTGCAGTCCGGTCCAGACGTACTTTGGCTGAATGTGACCTGGAATGCATGTGTACTTAGAGCTGTGTTTCCCCAAAACATCTCACGGCTGAACTCGGAGGTAAGCCAGGAGGGCAACAAGAGGATCAAAGACATAAGAAGATTGCGGAAGTATCAGACTAAATCTGGCTCTAATAGCATTTTCAAATTCCTCTGTTTTAAGTCTGTTTGGAGTAACAGATAGGGCAACACAATAAGTGGCAACGTTCACACATGAAATAATTAGGTCACTAAGTCTTTAGTTCGGCTGTTAATAAACTGAAAGGGTGACTTCTGTCATTTTATACTTTTTGCCACTTTTTTTTTTTTTTTTTGTAGTTATAATTTGTGCGTCCTTATGAAAACATCCTCTCAAATACCGCGTTGGACCCCTGCTATTTGATCCAGTTCGGGTTTAGCTTCATGGACCCAACTGTAAAAAGTGTATCCTGGAGGAAGCATTTTTATGAGCCGTGAAGCACTTAACCTGTTTGTTTTGGTACAGCGCTCGTGTGTAATAGGAGGGGAGCGAGACGGGGCAGCGTCGCCGCTTCAGACGGGAGACGAGCAACAGAGATCAGATTGATTGAGTTACGCACGCTACACTTGCTTCCTCAGCTCTCTGCAGTCTGCGTCTAATGGTCTTAACAGCAGGTGACAAAGTGCTGTTTTGTTGCCGCCATTGTGAGGACGTGAATGGAGCAGCAGAAGAGCAGCGCTCAACCAGAGCAGAGAGGAGGAACTCACATCAGCTGCTCCGTAGAAGATGTCGTACAGTAGTTCAGTGCTACTAAATAGGACATTTTCACATTATTTATTGCTGAGCACTTTAGGAATACAGTCACCAGGAGCACAACTACTGCCAGGGGACCTATTTTTGTCATGTTTGTTTTCATTGCGTACACCCGTCTCGCTGGTGGTGCTGTGGGGGTTTGTCCTAGCATGTTTTGGTTGTTCTCAGGTGGCCCCTGGAAGCAGAATCCACACCTGCATGGGTAGAGGGATGACTTGCACTAAAACATTGCACCCCGAGGGGGAAAGCTGTGTCAACATTGTTTATTACCCCATTTTATAACCTTTTTTTCCCTTCTTTTTTGTCAGCTGTTAACACATTGGTGTTTGTTAAGCCCATCCTCCTTATTAGCTACAGTTACACACCTGTTAAGCTGTCTGTTGAAGAATGACGGTACATTGCATACCACTAAAGGTATGTTTGTATGTCGTTGACATTTTTTTTTTAAACTTGAAGGATTCAAAACACTCCTCCACACTACTCAGTTTTTTATACCAGATGCTGCAGATCAAATTAACTTAAACAATTGATCACCAGCAAGTGTGAACACCTAAAGGCAGGGATTTAAAAGTTTGCTGGTTTGTATTCAAGCGTGTTACTACAATGTTTAGTAATCATATTTGAGAAACAACTATTGCTGCTCATGAATCTGAGAGGTTTCTAGCAAATTTCCAAATTATTTTGAATCCATAATTTCATGGTCAGTACGCACTAACAGAAAGTTGAATTGTTGTCTTAACATACTCATCATTCATCATTCATACATACTCATTAACATCACGGTAACAGAAGAAGAACTTTGTGTGCATCTTACCTGCAACATGACCAGGCTTAGTATGTACGAAATATACAGAACTGCTACATCATTAGCATCCATATTTTTGCATGTTGTTGTCCTCCTTTGCGCTTGTTTAAGTGTTCCAGAAGAACGCCTACGTGAGTCGAACACACCTCACTCAATAATCGATTGTTTTCTCGCGCATGTATACTTGGATTTCTCTGAAACTCCAGTTTAATCCTTAGCAAGATTGTTGCCAATAGCTTGATTTAGATGTGCATGTAACCGCACTGAGTGTGAAGGCATATTAGCAAGAGGAACACATTCAAGATAGTTGCCAATCTCCCCAAGATTGGACCTCCGGGCAAGTTCATCCTACGTGCGACTCGATTAAAGGGGCTGCCAAAAGAAACCTGCTTCTCTGTAAGAAGTACACAGCAGCGTGAGCTTGAAAACTTCCATCTGTGGGGGAAAAAAAACCCAAACAGGGTTGTCAGGCCATCTAAGAGCTGCGCAGAAGCAGGTGGGAACCACCAATGGTGCACACCAGCAGCCAGTCCAAAGTCTATTTAGACTCAGCCATCAACATACAGATGCAGCCTCTTTAAAACAGCCAGCTGCCTCATGCATGGGTTAATCCCCCACCGGCTGATTCTCTGCCGGCTGTAACGCCATCCTGCATTTTTCATATATGAGACTTCCCCTGGTTGTAAATGATCTCAGTGTTACTATAATCAAGTACCTGCTTATGAAGGCTGGGTTGTCACCTAAGGTGGTACTACAGGCCACTTCATTCTACACACATCGTTGCTGCATCTTGGTTTAGTTTGTTAAATAAATGAGAAGCTAAACTTAAGCACTCTAGAGACGAAAAAAGGTTTGTCCCTTGCTGCTTTACTCTGGGTGAGACAAGGAAAAAAACAAAACAAAACAAAAGATGGGAATGGTTTGTATATATTTAGACAAAGGTCACTACTCTGAAAAATAAAAACAACCCTGGTCCCTCAGTTTTTTCCTTCTCGGTTTCTCCGCACCGCAAAATTACAACGTGCAAATTCATAAGCGTATGTGCTGTTTTTGCTCGCTGGAAATAAACATGATAGTCGGATGAAAATGGTATGCAGCGTCTCAGCAGCGCTTTATTTTTTTGCACCAAGGAGTGGGTTTGATCCCAAACTATTGTCTGTCTGTCTGTCTGCTCTACTCAACCACACACTCCCAAACCACGCCACTGATTACTGGTTTAGAAATTCGCCAAACGCCGTCTGGTCCTCTGGCTAACCTCGAAAGAACCTGGTGTGTGTCTCTGTGTGTATGTGTGTTTGTGTGTGTTGGGATCCTGTGTTTGTGTTTGTGGTGTGCCTTGTTCATGCATGTCTATGTTTGCACACTAGATGGTGGATTTCTGTGTGTTTTTGACATTTTTGACTCTGTTTACCTCGTTCTGTATACATGTTGACAGTGATCTTGCAGATTTTTGTTCCTGGGAACATTTGTTGAGGCATTTTGGGGGGGGGGGGGATTACCATTACTTCTCTTCAACCAGAGCCAGAGGAGAGGGTCGAAAGGTGATGACTGTGGTCACGGTGGCCACATATCCAAAATCTAAGCTGATTTACTCTGCGAGTATAGCATATTTACTCACTTGTGGTAGCGCTCCTTGTTCGGTGAGCATGTGCTGCCATGAACGCTCAATAAAACGTGCATGAATTACATGCAGCTTTATATAACGCACTCCCAGAAGGCCACATCTTTTGTAGCTTGGTGACAGCTTTCATTCAAGTTTCCCCCGGCAGTATTGTTTTCTCCCGCTCGCTCGGGTGCAACAGGCACAAAAGCCTTCACACACTCTCCGTATGTCTTCATGGCGCTCACGCTTGTGTCAGGTGTGCTCTGTTTTTCCAGCCGTGGTTAGAGAGGAATCTGGGCTGGGATCCAAGCTGACTATCAGGAGCACGTTGCCAGAACCCAGGACAAGAAGCAACAGATCCACTCCGTCTTTACTCTTCTTCTTCTTTCCGCTGCACATCTCCCACTTTTTTTTCTTCCCTCTCTCAAATTTTGGGTCTTTAACTTCTTCTGCCGAAGGACTTTTTTCCTCTTTTTATGCATAAACGCAATATGTTTTTACTTTTTTTATTTTTACACACTTTTAGTTTAGTCCATAGTTTAGTTATTATTGTTCCTGCTTTGCTGAAGAGGTGTAAAGCCTTGTTTTGTGATCTAGAAGGGGCTAATAGGTAAAAAAAAATACGTTGCTACTATCCTTTAATGACACTGCCTTTTGGGATTACTGGCATTATTTGAAATTTCTTGCTGACTGCTTAAAAAATCACTTGGATTTAAGAGCTTAGTTAGTTTAGTAAAGGTGTGAATACCTAGAAATACAAGTGGATGTGCCTTAAGTGTCCTGCCACACTTCAAAGGTCTTTCCTCATTACAGACATGAAAGCCAGGAATCAAGAACTAACTCGGATATTTGTTCAAAGTGTTTCCCGAAGACTTCCTTCAATCTTAAAACCACAGCGTGTGTGTGTGTGTAACTGTGTGTGTGTGTGTGTTTTCTTGTTTTCCATGTGATGATTGTGCCTCAGTTTTTATGAGATACTTAAACACTATTTCTTATGTTCTGCTTTGTAAGAGTAGCTGCCATAAAGTAAGTTTTTGAAGTACATAGGTCACCACTGCATGTGTGTGCAATCTAACACACTGTCACATTGTATACTACAGTGTGTGTGTGTGTGTCGCTGTGCTGCTGTCGAACAGAGAGAGGGACAAGGCGGATAAAAAGGAAAGGGAAGGCCTCCCACTTGGGCAGATACGAGACTTAGAAGCTGCATTAGTTCCTCAGAGCCAGCTGCGGAGTTCAGATGGATGTCTGTGCTCAGCCGTTTGATGTCTGTTCATCCATGGCCTTACGTCTCTGCCTCTGTCTCCCAGCTTTCCTTGAAGCTGGGCCTTGTGGGACTGGAGAAAGCGCAGCTGCCTAAACTATGGTATCTGCTGCTCTGCCACTGCTAGTGCCACAGCACTAACCCCGCTGGCATTATCGCTGGTGATTCTACTCAGTCGGCCTGTTTTCTGTCAGGAGGTAGGCAGGATGATAATCCTTGGAGATATGATCATCTGGAGGGGGGGGGGTTGATAGGATGACTGGAACTCATAAGAGCCCTGTGTAGTATCCTGAAACTCATTGGCTCCAACCTTTTTAGAAGATTGAAATAAAAGTAATCGTACATTTCCATGTAGTTGACTGATTTCTTTTTTGTAATCTCTCTGCACAGAACGGAATCATACTCTTCCTCATCATCCTCCTCTCCTACGCTGGACAACTTTGGGAATGGGCCAGCGCCTTGCCTGGGTGCATCTCTCCGCCCGGTGGTGTGGCTGGCGTCGCGCGAGAGTGAGGAGGGCAGCAGCCAGGTCGTAGAGCCTGCCCACCCCTCTCACCGCCCGCTTGCTCCCAAGTGACTTTTGACCCTTGACTCAGTCGTGACCCCCTTCCCTTGACCAGCCATGCCCTTCCGGCTGAAGCTGCGGCGCACGCGGCGCTACAATGTCCTGAGCAAGAACTATTTTGTGACGCGGATCCGCCTGCTGGACAACAGTGTGATTGAATGCACCCTGTCGGTGGAGAGCACGGGGCAGGAGTGTCTGGAGGCGGTGGCCCAGAGGCTGGAGCTGCGGGAGGTTAGTCCTTTACCTTGTGACACTGCTGCATGCCGGCTCTAGGTCAAATGTCAGATGGCGATGTTGGAATACCTGAGTGGGAGTTTCTCCCCCAGTCAGCTACGAGTTAAGTGTGCTGTTAGAGTTGTGTTCAGTCTTTACTCTTGTGACTGCTGCGTGTCTCTGTCACACCTTTCTCACTGCCCTTTGTAGTCTGTATCCTGAGGGGTCTTTGTTTGTCTCTAACGAAGCATGGCTGCCCCTGTCCTCGCTTTTTCACAGCAGAGGGAAGAAACTGTTCACCCCCTCATCTCAATTAACTCCTTCTTCTTTTTGTTTTTAACTTTTTATCAGGTGAAAAAGTTCCCACTTTTAAATAAAGTTTTCTTTTTTTTTGGGGGGGGGGGGGTTTACTCATACAAAGATAATCATATGAGTGAAGTGGACCTTTTTAGTATTAGGCCAATACAATCTTGGATTAATAATATTGTTTTTTTTTCTTTAAGGCAGATTGATCATCTGGACTTTACTACATTTTGCTGTATGACTTTATCGAATATATAAATGATAGAATGGTTAAAAAATAAAAAAGGTTGTATGTTATTCTTCTGAAGTTGTTTTTGCCCACTACTATGATCCCCTGAGTCTTATTTAAAGGGGACCTATTATGAAAAACACATTTCTTGCTTTAACATATATAAAGTGGTCTCCCCTCAGCCTGCCATCTCAGAGAAGGAGGAAAGCAACCAAATTCTGCAGTGTCTGTACAGCCGCCCGGATGAGCCGTCCAGTGTGATGTGGCTTCTACGAGCCGTTCAGATTCATGCAAATGCAATTTACATAGGTTGGCCTCCGATGCGTGAAACCAAAGATACTCTATACAGAAGATCACGCATTACCGTTTCTGCCAATGCTATGAAATGGTATACACTTCCTGTCTCCTAAGTGGGCGTGGTCGCCCCTCTCCCCACATCGTTTTGGAAGTATACCGGTACAACGCGGAGCCGTGTATGTCCTTCGTGTTGCCGTACTTTGGGAGGCGGGGAGTAGGGTAAGGACTGTCCTATCACTGACATTCAAGCAGATTGACCAATAGGCGCCGTTCGGGCCGAATGGCACCTATTGGTTGACTTCTTTGCAGGATTACAGCAGATAGAAGAAATATTTTCTTTTGGTTCTTTTTGCTAATCATATTTCATAGGTAACACTATTGGGCCATAACAACCTTATAAATGATTTTGATAAAAACGTACAATATGTAAAATCGTAGACCCTAGCTTTAATGTCTGATATCAACCCAGTACATCGGATCAGTCTAATATTCTTTTTTTCCCTTCCAAAAAGACTTCAATAATAACAATAACAGTATTATTACGGTAAGCAAAGAAGCAAGTTTTATTTTAGTTTTAAATTTCAGTTTATCCGATCGGAAAACGACGTTGGCAGTTCTGCAGTGACCGACGACTCTGAATCTCTGAATCAGCACCAGAGAGGAGTCTCACGAGAGCGTGTTGCTCAGACAGAGACAGGTCTCAAACAAAGTTCATTTTCTCCTAATTTGTCGGTCTGAAAATTGCCATTTTGGTGTCAGAATGTTCAGAAGGTTTGTGGCTTTTGAAAAATGGGTCCCATATTTACTTAGGTTACTATGGGGCGAAGGAATTGATAAATCTGTGATCACGTTCCCTTTTCCCATAGGACTCAATAGACTCAGGACCTGCTGTTAGTCTCCTAAAGGGGCGGGGCAGTGGGGAAACCCACGTGACACAGATACAGGAAACCGAACCGTAACATCTCTGGTGAAATCACGCCCACAACTAACTCCGCCGGCCGGAGCTTCCACCATTTTTTCGTAGCGGTGTATCGCATCATTCAGGCAGCCAATCAGCACAGTGCCTCATTATCATAGCCCCGCCCACTCAGAATCCAGCATAGAAAATGAGGTTAGAGAATGGGAAGATAAAGACATGGCTCAGAGGCTGAATTTCTAATTTATTTAGCAAAAACAATCAAAAGCTTGTTTTTAAGACATTCAAGGCCTGTTTAAAATAGGTATTAGATGCCATAATAGGTCCCCTTTCTAAGAAACAAAAAAAAACAGTTTTTACACTTAAAACATTGGATTAAAAGGGAGGGTTCTAACTTTTCCACATAACTTTACGTATTTGACTTTCCCCTTCACTTTGTCCCACTGCTCTTTGCATACAAGTACTGTTACAATTGGATGCATGTAGCTTTGAACTGCATTCATCATCTTGACTCCTGTATATTTGTGAAACTCTGTGTGTGTGTGTGTGTGTGTGTGTGTGGATGTCAGACAACACAGGAAGGATGTATGTGTATTTGAAGACGGGTTAAGCGTGATGGATGTCTGCGTTCAGATGCGTGTCTGCGTCTGTTGGAGTCACTGACAGTGAAACTGCGCATACTGCCGTAGTGTCGTGGTATTTGTCAGGTGTCGGCGATCTTATAAATGAGGTGGTGTGACACCACAACTGTCGTGGCTGTCTGCTTCATGAATGCAGTCACCTGAGTGCTGCGTCTGCGTGTGTCTCGCTCTTTGTTGCATTTGAAATTGTCTTTTTAAACTTGCATTATATAAGAATGAAATCATGCAGAAGAAACGTGTGTTTATGAGCCAATAAAAAATCAGCTTTTCTCTCAGTGACGCAAATGGATATGAAATGATGGATTGAATCTTAGAAACTGCTGCTGCTGATGCCCAGATTGCAACTAGTAGTTGCAATCACTCAGGTCACTCAGTTTGCAGAAAGGCTCTGTCACGATGAGGAGATGTGTTTAGTGCATTTTTTATTTATTTTTTTGTCTACTGCTGCAATACTGATGTTGTACATGTTGAGGACTTAGTAAAGAATCACTGACTGTGTTTTTATTTCTTTGGTTTTCAATTCCATAACTTATCTTTTTTTTTTCTTTTCCCTTTTTGTCCGTTTGACCTTGCGCACCACAATCTAGACCCATTACTTTGGGCTGTGGTTCCAAGGGAAGACCCAGGCCCCGGCCCAGCGCTGGGTGGAGCATGAGAAACCCCTCAAGAAGCAGCTGGACAAGTTTGGCAATGAGCCGCTGCTCTTTTTTGGAGTCATGTTCTATGTTCCCAATGTTTCCCGGTTGGAGCAAGAAGCCACCAGGTAAAAAGCCTCCTGTTTATACATTTGTGTTTTGTTTTCTCGTGACAAAAAAAAAAGACTGCTGTTGGTCTCTAGAAGCAGTCCCAAGAGTACAGAGTAAATACCTGGAAAGGAAAAAGTTAATCATTTGTTTAACGTTGTTTGATTTTTTGTGTGTGTAACATGTGGTTTACAACCTCTTC